>NC_090732.1:141063404-141093404 GCF_036898095.1 Palaemon carinicauda | reverse complement strand
ATATCATTTTCATAAGTCTAGCTCTATTACTTTTGTCAGTATAGGCAAAAACAGAAATTTTAGTAATGGCTACCTTAATTTGCATATTTTACCATGTTCCACCAAATATATTTTTCTACATTTTTGATATATCATGTGGCAGGTCTAACTTAAACATATGAAAGTGGTTTCGTTTTTCTGGCAATTTGTCCTGGGTCACCCCCTATTTTGGGCTAGATTTACTGGACTAGTATTACATTCGGTGGAAAACCATGCTAACCTCTCTCTAATGGTGAAGGGGTGTGAAGAATTCCCAGAAAAGTTTAAACATTCCATAAATTCCTTTAATTTTGGTTATGTGAATGCCTTTCGAATACTAATACAAATAAAGGAACACGATACACACATTATTTCATGCCCACGCCTTCCTGTTGTTCGTATACTTGGTGTATTTAGGTGTAGAAATTCTTGAAAAAATACCAAATTATTTCGACACCATCTCGTATAGTTTTCCATGATTCGTTTCGTTTTAAACAAACATTAAAATATTCCTTTAAAAGTTTATGAGACAGTAATCTACATTTTCTATTACATAAATTTTCCTGACAGATTACAGAGAGAGAGAGAGAGAGAGAGAGAGAGAGAAGAGAGAGAGAGAGAGAGAGAGAGAGAGAGAGAGAGAGAGAGAGAGAGAGAGAGAGAGAGAGATAGTTGCATTATCATTATGGTTATTCTTTTCGTGCTGTTTAAATTTCTTCCACACTTAATTGTACCAACCCTAAATTGTTAAATCAAGCTAGTCATGTTGATACCCTATTTGGACTATTCCATATAAATGCGTGTAAAATCTGAATAAACATAGATCTTCTACTGGTCCAAGAAATTTGGACTTTATCCTCCGGCCACAAACTAAAAAGCATTTTACCTACAATCATACTTCCATCAAAATGTAACATTTGAAAGGAATTCATCTTGTGTCCTTCAAAGACATTTACCTTCTGAATTAAATAGAGAAAAAAAAATTTACAGAATTTATAAACCGTTAATGGAGGGAGACGGGATTGGATTGAATTATATTTATGAATTTGAACTCTGGCAATATGCAGTTAAATTAAAAAAGCGTCTGGGTAGCGTAAAAGGAAGGAAGCTTGGACGGAGCTAAACTAGAAGGTTTAAAAGTGGGTGCAGTTAGAAGTCAAAAGGATGATCCCCCAAAAGTAAGTTATTTGAGATTAACCTCAGGAAACAAGTGTTGCAGATAAAGGTGTGACATGAACCTACATACAAAAGTGTGTCAAATATCCTGTCGCTCATGGATAAAAATTTGCACAAATCTGATTTCCCTTCCGCAGAGGGAAAAAAGGATTCTGCCCTGGACCGGTGTCATGTCACATTTTTGACAAAGACCCGAAAACAAGGGGGGTGGGGGTGCAAAGAGACAAAACAAGGACAAACCAACCATCGGCGTGCGTTTGACAATCCTTTCATGCGAGTGTCTTGTGCCTAAGACAGGTCTCGAGCAAAACTCGCTGCAAAGCCACCAAAGTGAAACACGCTGCGCCTTTGTGTTGATGTTTATCTGTTTGCTTATTTGTTTTTATTACTTTCCAACAAGAACTGTAAGAAGATGCAAAGACGAGCCTCAAGATTATTTTTTCTAATGATTTAGGATTCGCATATACTATTATTAATCATTATAAAATTATTTGTAACTATTAGATTCTTAAGTCGTTCAATTTCAAAGATTTATTTCAAAATTACTTGATAAATTATTCTTAAGGAATCTGTCAAATAATGGAAGATCCCTTCTCTGTAACTATGTAATGACGAAAGCTATAGATTAGACGAATCAGATATATTTTCGTGTTTGCATTCATAAGCTATATAATTACAATTCCTACCGTTGAGAACATATCAGGATAACAATCTAAAGAATTCTTTATCAAATATGCGTGTGATTGAAATAAGAAAAGTACTGTTATTTTAACAAAACGGAGATAAAGATGAAACAAATAAATAATAAATACACACAAAGCTGGAAAAAAATACCAAATAAAAGAAAAGTAGCCTAATAAAAAAAATCAAATAAAAAGCTACAAGAGAGTAGATATCTTGATTTAATTCTGGAATATAGATTTTGGTACGCATGTTTTTAGCTCAAAGGCTTTCAATGACAAATGCTGAAAACCCACCATCTTCTAAGACCTGTATAAGACATCAGTACTACTATTTCTTTTTCAAATGACAAGGGTTATCAAACAAACCCCCATCGACGAGATTCGTTTCTAAATTAAATAGGAACATCGAACTATTAGTAAATCATAATAAAAAATGTGAGTATTCCATTAGGGCCGGGTACCCTTATTTACAAAACCCGCAGATATAAGGTTTAAAAGCCTCAGGAGTTCGTCAACCTAATCTGATCATTTTTTACATGTAGTTTGGTATATGAAGTTAAAAGTGTTAAAACTGGTCACATAATTTAGATAGGACAGAAGTGCAGGCTATCTTGTCAGCTTTAGTTAAAAATCACGATGTTTGTATGGGGATTAACCTATGCAACAATAGAGCAAAATTCGGGAATTATTATATCAAGCTTAATTTTATAAGGAGTCTCTCCACAAGATACGAAAAATATTCATGACAGGTTATACTTCAGCTATATTTATGATAAGCTAATCTTTCGGCGAAGAGATACACTAGTCAAAGAAAACAAATGAGGAAAATGCACAAAACAAGCTTCCAAGAAAAGGGCTTTTCCTGCCTCCCAACTATTTCTACAAACAAAAAGGATCAACATGAGGCTGATGCTCATGATGGTATTATGCCATAATTTTTTCCACGAAATTTAAGTTTTAATAAGAGAGGTATTTATGAGAACGTCAGTTTAATATCACCATATGAAAAATTCGAATGACAAGACCAAAATATCAAAGTTTAAGTAAATTTTTGTAGCACGCAAGTTTGTGAATCATTGCGAAACAAAATTATTTTACAAAATGTTTCACTTCTTTCCTTGCGTGGTAATGGAACATGAATCATCTTAACGACCTTGAAGTATAGAAGACTAAGTCAGACAGAAGAACTGTTTGGCTTGGAATGGCATGTTTATATGCATGCAAAATATTATCCATAAGTATACATACTGTAAATATATCAATTCATATATCATCAAATATAAACAAAAGGCATGCATAACAGTATGTGTCGTAGGTACATACAGAATACAAAATAGTGATTAATAATACATACAAGAAAAACTGGAGCATTGAAGCAGTGTTTTTAACCTCCCCCCACCCTTTTTTTTTCTTTTTCCCAGCTAAAAGCCCATAATCCTTCAAGAAAATTTGATGGCATTTTGCATGGAGCGACATAAATCTGTATTACAGCGGAAATTGAGATGAATGACAACCGTTTCTTTTGCTTTATGAAGACAGTGCATTTCAAATGATTGTTAGGAAGACACAACTTAACGACTGCTGTTGAGCAAGAGATCCAAATGGCCAAGAACGCTCTTTTAATTTGTAAAGAATGTGGTAATAAGAACACGAACAAATAATCAATTCAAAATTAGATATCTACGTTAGACGCAGTTTTAATCCTCGATATTTAAAACGACACAAGGACGATAAATTAGACTATTTTGGTTGCGTAAATTCCATACAAAAATAAATAATTCACGCCAAAAAAACTAATGCAAATTAAAAGTAAAGCGCACACAAAAATGGTTTTCCTATAATAAACTAAAATACACCAAATATATTCAGATTACAATACATTTACGTTGATAATACAAGAGAAAGCAACGAGAAGACCTTTAAAAAACAATGTAAAATTCATTCGGAGCGCATGTTCCCAGCAACGTAGATCTCATTTGGGCATAAAATGTCATATCTGAGAAGAAATCGTTACCTGTTACCATCATAATGATATATACTCAACTGACCTCCATCCATGACTTCAGTTGCAGAATTAATGGATGAATTTTTTTTCTAAAATCTACGGTAACTGTGCATAGTTTAATTTTTCAACTGGTTGGAACATCTGACCAATCCAATACAATCACGCTTGTCTGCCACAAAAAGAAAAAAAAATTTAAGCTAAAACTACTCTCTCTCTCTCTCTCTCTCTCTCTCTCTCTCTCTCTCTCTCTCTCTCTCTCTCTCTCTCTCTCTCTCTCTCTCTCTCTCTCCACACACACTATATATATATATATATATATATATATATATATATATATATATATATATATATATATATGTATATATATATATATATACATATATATATATATGTATATATATACATACATACATAAATAAATATATATACATATATATGCACATATATATGTGTGTGTGTATGTGAGTGTGTATGATATTTCACATTTTCCTTGACGGCACTCTTTCCTTCCCATCTCTACCTTTCTTTCCACAAAGGGATAAAGACGACACGTTTCCTTCTCTTTTCTTTATCCGTCTATTTGTCTTTCGAGATAGATTGCTGCTGCCGTTCTTGCTGAACAATACTAGAGCCTGAGCCCTGGTAAAAAACAAATTAAAAAGCTTTTGTGCACCCTAATGACCCCATATTTTCCTCAAACTAGGAAAGACAGGGTTCCTCTGTGTTGCTTATATGATGGGAAGGGCAGACCCTTTCTTTAACCCGCCAGACATTGAAGCGCCAGTATAAAACTCAGAGGTATACAGTGGAAGGGTTAGTTGAATATAACCCCCTGTATTACACTCGTGCTTCTAAACAGAAATGGGGAAGAAAGAAGCCTACAGCAGAATAGAGAGGAACTTCGACGTTTCATACATGATTTTTCTATTAACTTTCAGCGTAAATTATCATTATTATTTGCTAAGCCACAACTCTAGTTGGAAAAGCAGGATGCTATAAGCCCAGGGCTCCAACAGAGAAATTAGTTCAGTGAGGAAAGGAAACAAGGAAAAATAAAATATTTTAAAAAGAGCAACAATATTATAATAGATATCACTTTATAAACTATAAAAACTTTAACAAAACAAGAGGAAGAGAAATAAGATATAAGATAGAACAGTGTGCCTGAGAGTATCCTCAAGCAAGAGAACTCTAACCCAAGACACTGGAAGACCATGGTACAGAGGCTATGGCGCTACCCAAGATTAGAAAACAAAGGTTTGATTTTGATTTTGGAGTGTTCTAGAAAAGCTGCTTACCATAGCTAGAGTCTCTTCTACCCTAACAAAGAGGAAAGTATCCACTGAACTAATTACAGTGCAGTAAAAAGAATTGTTTGATAATCTCAGTGTTGTCAGGTGTATGAGGACATAGGAGAATATGTAAAGAATAGGCCAGACTATTCGGTGTGAGAGTGTGTAGGCAAAGGGAGAATGAACCGTAACCAGAGAGAAGGATCCAATGTAGTACTGTCTGGCCAGTCAAAAGACCCCATAACTTTCAAGTGGTAGTATCTCAACGGGTGGCTGGTGCCCTGGCCAACGTACTACCTAAATTGATATATTGGAATAATTATAAAATTACCGTGACTAAAGAGAAACGAATAAAAAAGGAAAAAATCAATAAGTAATATCTCTCAAATGATTAAGACTGGAGTTTTGATGAAGAAAACTACCAAACTTTAATAATGAAGTGATATGAAGCTTGCGTTTTCTTGTAATTCAAGGATTTTGCCAATCACATTTCATCTTGTTAAATTTTACCCTAAAATTTCAAAACCAAAAATCTCAAAAATGTAAACCAGGTCTGGATAAGAATTCAACTTGAATAAGGAATTATACATAAATCATACAGTTCTCTGAATAAAAAAAAATAATTAGAATCATGAATCCAAGAATTCGAAGAACCAAATTCGTGGTACAATGTCAACCGTATATCTCAAAATGTTACGAAAAGTTGATTATTTTACATATGAAATCATAATTGATCCAATACAATTCAAATGAAAATTACACGCGAAGGCTAAAATTTGTTAAATTTACATGCAAAAGGGCAATACCTCGTATACTGTATAAAATAAACACCATATCAAAAAGAAATTCTGAAGCAAAGACAGTAACAGTAGAATGTCCCTTAATCTGCTAAACCATGGAAATCCATGATAGGTCCAGTAGCAGTGATTCACATGGCAGCTGCTGTAACAACGACAGAGAAGACCGCAAAGGGAATAAAATCAAAAGTCAGGGGGATAGCAATAACCGCAGCTGTTCTATTGCTGGAATAATATCAGCTACAAAAATTGTAACAGCCATTTTAGCAGGAGTAACATAAAAAGTTACAACTGCAAAGTGGAGGCAAACTTTCCTTCCAGAGTATTTAAGGACTTCCATTTTTCACATCAAATTAGATAACAGTTTAATTGGGAAGATAAGCTCCAACATAAAGAACAACTGAATATGAGAGAGAGAGAGAGAGAGAGAGAGAGAGAGAGAGAGAGAGAGAGAGAGAGAGAGAGAGAGAGATTTATCTATCTCCAGATAAAACAGTACAACTTAGAGTCTAAATCATTATTAGAACACAATATAGTTTATTAAAACCAACTTTCTTTTTTAATGTCCCTCAATCATACGTAAGTCCACTGAATAAAAAACAAGATTAATAACGAAACACAAAAATACAAATATATTAACAATATTGTCCACAGTCTGGGTGAGCGTTCTACGCTTCTGGATACACTTGCTCACAGATTCCTTCATTATTCATTTACTTGTCCTATGTAGGCTACTTCTTTTTACTTCCCCTTATTTGTTATTTATATTTACTCGAGAATTACTTTCTGAAATTCAATGTAACGATAAACCTTTCGGCTCTATTCTCTATCTTTTTATAGTGGTATTATATTCTATGGAAGTTTAATTTACAGATACCTTTAAGAGGTAATTAATAATAATAATAATAATAATAATAATAATAATAATAATAATAATAATAATAATAATAATAATAATAATAATAATAATAATAATAACAAAAAACCCAATTCATATTTCACTACTAAAAATCAAACCAAGTGACACAGCAGGCATAAACAGATCATGCAATAATTCTACCACTTATTTAGCATGGAGAGGGATAGTAGCAAGTGCAAGTCTAAGTAATGTGGATACCGTTAACCACATTCAGATGAAACAGTTGATCAAAGAGGATTAGCAGAGAACCATAAGCGGTTCTGAAGCCCACAATGCCATTAATGGGAAGGGACTTAGAACAAAGGACAGATATCGGTCAAAGGACCAGAATAATACCCTTGGGATAGTTATCGGAATAATACATGATATCAAGACGTTCCCGTCACAAAGGTGACTGCTTTTTATCCAAGAATCTGAGGAATACAAAAAATGCTATTTATTTCATATCCACGACTTGAAAATTTACCAAAATCAAGTTATCAAAATTACCAACATAAACGAATTCAACTGCTACAAAGGGTTAAGACTGACATACAATATTTTTGTTTAAATGTTGTATCTAAAAAAAATGTTTGGCATCAACATAAAATTCTTTTGAGGGGATAATGGACTGAGGAATTATTAAGCAGACTATCTGAAAGTCAAAGACGAAAACGGTGCCATAACCTAATTTATAGGAGAAAGTAGGTACCATATATTAACATATATATCTTTCAAATGATTTATCACTATCATATATAAATCTTTTCCCTACAGACTATGATGGGTTTCGAGAGATGTACGTCGGTCCATAGATTGACAGGAACTGTTCTCTTAACCTTAAAAGTCATAGCCCCAAAGAAAAGATATGGCAAATGTGGCTGTCACTGTTCCATTAATATCGCACTACTGAATCAATATCATATCTCCCGGGCAACTTCGCTATCAAAGGGTCCTTGTCAAAAGTTAAAAACACTTACCATTTTCCAAACATTAATCTTTTCCTTTTATATCAAACCTCTTATTCCCCATTCTCTTTCTTGCCTCAAAATAACCTCGTATGAAATACTCTGCCTGTCCATCATTCAATCTTTCTTCTCAGGGAATTAATCTCAACTCAAATAGTTGCATCGTCTTCCATTCAAACCTTTTTAATACTATTTTTTTTTTATCTCTTATCTCTCAATACTTGCATATGTAGATATTTTCAATAACTTTTGCTTACCATTTCAACATCAATGGCATCTTTTTTTAAAGTTTTTTATTCTCGATCTTTATACATTATTTGCAACTGTTATACCAACCTTTCAACAAGATTATTAGATACTAAACAAATTATCATTCTCACGTTTTCAATACTACTTACACATGTCATTCTAAGTACTTATTCTCAGCCTTTCGATTCAACCAACGCATACTTCTGAAGAGATTAAATTTTCAAATTTTCAGTACTAGTAATTGGTACTCTCTTAATCTTCCTTGCATACATTAGAAAATATGTCAACCTTTATATTTCTATTCACATAAAACAAACAAACAAGGTTCGTGGCTTTACAAAACTGTATTTTAATATATTCTCAAAGTCGCAACTTCATCCTCTATCTACAACCAAATAATACTATTACTTAAGAACTTCACCCATTCATTACACATTTCTTCAGCTACAATTACATTTTTTGATGCTGTAGTGTTACTCCTCACCTAATGTAAAAAACAATAAAATGTCAAGGAAACGAAAATATTGTTCTACTATCATTACCGGAAATTAATTTGTAAACAGTCGCCGTCATAATCTTGACCACACATTTATAAAAAAAAAAAAAGAAAAAAAAACTTTACCTTATTTGTCAAAATAATGTTGGTCTATTTTACTATAAAGGCTGCATACAGTAGGACAATTATTCTTAGTTCGACAAATATCCATTCATCCTAGAAACTTTACATAAAACCAACAAAAATGCTTTATTTAATTCATTAAATTTCAAAGTGACTCTCTCTCTCTCTCTCTCTCTCTCTCTCTCTCTCTCTCTCTCTCTCTCAAGTCTCAACCAACTCCAAGATAAGAAAGAACATCTCTGCCGTGAAAAAGCAGAAAACCCTAATCCCATAATATATCCTTCCAACCTGAAATTCCCTTCCAGGTTTCCATAAAAGTTATGGACCAATCTATTGTTCTAAATTGAAACAACGACCTCCGTGTGTCATCTTGAATATGACACATCCTACATCGAGAGAGAGAGAGAGAGAGAGAGAGAGAGAGAGAGAGAGAGAGAGTTCCCCTACAATAAAACTATAAACACTTTAAATTCAATACACCTGATTTTGCTTCACCTGAAATTTTTTCTCCGAATTTTATGCATCTTCAAACATTATAAAATCCTGTGTGTGTGTGTGTGTGTGTGTGTGTGTGTGTGTGTGTGTGTGTGTGTGTGTGTGTGACTCCAATCCGCCTTTTACTGGCCACGACAACCGGTAAATTTTTTAGCGCGCGAAAGTGAGCAATGGGGGAAAAATCCTTTAAAGCTGTTGTATTTGATTACCATGGCTGACATAGGGGAGGGGGACACTAAAAATAGGTGAGGCAAATAAAAGAATATACTCCCACTCCGATATCGCTGTCACACGTCATCTGCCGAATATTTTTAGAATGTTCGTAATTGCGTAAATTTAACATGTCTAAAATATGTGATTATTATTATTATTATTACTATCCAAGCTACAACCCTAGTTGGAAAAGCAAGATGCTATAAGCCCAGGGGCTCCAACAGGGAAAAATAGCCCAGTGAGGAAAGGAAATAAGGAAATAAATAAATGAAGAGAACAAATTAACAATAAATCATTCTAAAATAAGAAACAGCGTCAAAACAGACATGTCATATAATAAACTATCAACATCAAAAACAAATATGTCATAAATAAACTATAAAAAACTATGTCCGCCTGGTCAACAAAAAAGCATTTGCTCCAACTTTGAACTTTTGAAGTTCTACTGATTCAACCACCCGATTAGGAAGATCATTCCACAACTTGGTCACAGCTGGAATAAAACTTCTAGAGTACTGCGTAGTATTGAGCCTCGTGATGGAGAAGGCCTGGCTATTAGAATTAACTGCCTGCCTAGTATTACGAACAGGATAGAATTGTCCAGGGAGATCTGAATGTAAAGGATGGTCAGAGTTGTGAAAAATCTTATGCAACATACATAATGAACTAATTGAACGACGGTGCCAGAGATTAATATCTAGATCAGGAATAAGAAATTTAATAGACCGTAAGTTTCTGTCCAACAAATTAAGATGAGAATCAGCAGCTGAAGACCAGACAGGAGAACAATACTCAAAACAAGGTAGAATGAAAGAATTAAAACACTTCTTCAGAATAGATTTATCACCGAAAATCTTGAAAGACTTTCTCAATAAGCCTATTTTTTGTGAAATTGAAGAAGACACAGACCTTATATGTTTCTCAAAAGTAAATTTACTGTCGAGAATCACACCTAAAATTTTGAAAGAGTCATACATATTTAAAGAAACATTATCAATACTGAGATCCGGATGTTGAGGAACCACCGTCCTTGACCTACTTACAATCATACTTTGAGTTTTGTTAGGATTCAACTTCATACCCCATAATTTGCACCATGCACTAATTCTAGCTAAATCTCTATTAAGGGATTCACCAACCCTAGATCTACATTCAGGGGATGGAATTGATGCAAAGAGAGTAGCATCATCTGCATATGCAACAAGCTTGTTTTCTAGGCCAAACCACATGTCATGTGTATATAGTATGAAAAGTAATGGGCCAAGAACACTACCCTGTGGAACACCGGATATCACATTCCTATAATCACTATGGTGCCCATCAACAACAACTCTTTGAGATCTATTACTTAAAAAATCAATAATAATGCTAAGAAACGACCCACCCACTCCCAACTGTTTCAGTTTGAAAACAAGGGCCTCATGATTAACACGGTCAAAGGCAGCACTAAAATCAAGGCCAATCATACGAACTTCCCGACCACAATCAAGGGATTTCTGTACAGCATTGGAGATTGTAAGAAGGGCATCACATGCTCCAAGGCCTTTACGAAAACCAAATTGCAAACTAGGGAAGAGATGATTACCTTCAGCAAACCTATTAAGACGTTTTGCCAGAAGACGTTCAAAAACTTTAGATAATATGGGAGTTATGGAAATTGGGCGGTAATCAGTGGGACTTGAGCTACCACAAACACATTTACATAGAGGAGTAACATTACCAATTCTCCAACTAGTGCTAAAAGCTCCTCTTCTTGCTAACTTGCGCAAAATAACAGATAACTTTGGAGCTAAGAAATCTGCTGTCTTTATAAAAAACAAAGGAAAAATACCATTTGGGTCTACACCTCCATAAGCATCAAGGTCCATCAACAGAGCTTTAATCTCACGAGATCGAAAAGCTAAACTAGTTAGTTTAGCCTCAGGAAAACAGGAATGAGGAAGTTCAAGTTTTTCATTACTCTGTTTACTGTCAAAAACATCAGCCAAAAGGGTTGCCTTTTCCTTTGGACAGTGAGTGACTGAGCCATCTGGTTTAAGTAAAGGAGGAACTGTTGCATCTACACCAAAGAGTGCAGATTTAAGGGTAGACCACCATTTATGTTCCTGAGTTGTACCAGAAAGGGTTTCTTTTATGGTTAAATTGTACTCCTTTTCAGTTGAGGCATAAACTCTCTGAGCAAAAGCTCGAAGCTGAGTATAGTTGTTCCAGGTCAAATCTGATCTGTTACCCTTCCAAAGTTGATAGGCCTCCTGCTTCTCCAAAAAAGCACGTCTACAATCATCATTGAACCACGGTTTGTCCTTCACTCGGTACCTTAGCACACGAGAAGGGATACGCCTATCAATTATGTTGACTAGATTCTCATTCAAAGGGACAACAGGATCTACACTATTATATAATTGTGACCAATTCAAGAACAAAAGATCATGTAAAATCCCATTCCAGTCTGCTTGGGATTTCATATAAATTTTACAAGAATATGATATATCAGGGACAGGCTGCTCAGTCTTCACTAATAATGAAATCAAGGCATGATCAGATGTCCCGACTGGAGAACCAACCTTACCAGTTATAATGCCAGGGGAGTCAGTGTATACAAGGTCCAAGCAATTACCAGACCTGTGAGTAGCTTCATTTATGATTTGCTCACAGCCTGATTCAGAGGCAAAGTCTAAAGCTCTTAAGCCATGGCGATCGGTAGGAGAGATAGAACTTAACCACTCCCTATGGTGAGCATTAAAATCACCAACAAAGACAAAAGAAGCCTTTCTATCTTCTTCTTGTATCTTGGCCATAATGGTAAGAAGACAATCGAAGATAGAATCATCCATGTCTGGATTCCGGTAGATCGAACATAAATAAAAGTTGTTATGCCTGCCACAAACTTTTATTACCTGAATCTCATGACATCCACATTGATAGCAGGACTTATGAGAAGCAGGGTACTCGGTCCTAATATACACCGCCATTCCCCTGGCCCTAGGGATGGCATCACGTTTCAACATTATTGGCTTCTTAAAACCAGTTATAAGGAGCTCAGATGAGTGCCTCATATTAGAAACCAAAGTTTCTGAGCACAAAAGAATATCATACTGTCTGGACGCAACTGTAAGGTCTTGGATATTTGCATGAAGACCACGAATATTGCAATACAGAAGACGACATTGACGAAATCTAGGACGTACTGGTCCCGGATTTCGCTCAATGTTTCCAGACAGCATAAGAATTAATAGAAATAAAAAAGAGACATCATAATTAAAAACTAGATTAACAAGAATTATAACAAAAACAATACGTACAGAATTATAAACAAAGTGATTGATGATACCCATAGACTATAGTAAAAAGTCGGAAAAACTGGTCAACATGGAGGAGCCGATACACCATGCAAGGCTAAATACCCTCCAGGATAGCCACTTCAACTGAAGGGAGGACAGTAAGGATGGTTTTGAGAAGAAAAAGAATTAGAAAAAGGAAAAGACAACCTCTTGATAAACCACCAGGCATCCATGGCCCTTCTATTAAGCCTGCCCAACACACCATTTCAAAAAAAAAACAAGAGGAAGAAAAAAAAAATAAGATAGAATAGTGTGCCTGAGTGTACCCTCAAGCAAGAGAACTCCAACCCAAGACAGTGGAAGACCATGGTACAGAGGCTATGGCACTACCCAAGACTAGAGAACAGTGGTTTAATATTGGAGTGCTTCACTATGAATGTATAATGATTCTCGTGTGAAAGTATATATATATATATATATATATATATATATATATATATATATGTGTGTGTGTGTGTGTGTGTGTGTGTGTGTGTGTATGCATTAACCTAAAAGTGCGAAAATTAATTAAAAAAAGAATGCAGCAGAAAAAAAATAAAAAGAAAGTTCAAAATTACACGGTACAAGCAATTATAAGTATAAGAAAATGGTTACAATGATGAAGGTGTTCCAATGACAGTGTGGTCATTAGAAAAATGCCATGTATAGGAATACTTGATGAAGATCGCCTTCTGATGAAAATCTAAAGTTCTTGTTAGAGAATATCATATCTCGTTACATTTTATATGTAAAGTAAAATATACAGATAGCACTGCACCACTAGTAAAATATCCAACAAAATATAACAAATCAATGTAATACAATTAATTCTCTCCTTGGAAAGATTCCAATCTTTATATTCTCCACCTTTTCCAACAGTTATTTTTTTTTTTAGCTATAAATGTACAAATCAACATTTCCCTTTCCTTGAAGAGAGTGGCATATAAAATTGCTAACTTTCAGGTATTTCAACAAATATTTTGAGATAGGGCCGATAGCACTATCCCCTGCTGCACCCCAGCTGCCACCCACTGCATTCAGCCAAGTGGCAAGTTCAACAGAAGCACAACGGGACTTGACGGTACGGTCCCACATACCATTATACCCACGCAATAATCTTCATAGGAGGTCACAGTTACTGTGATGGTCATCTTAACTGGATATTAGAGGTCTGTTACAACCGGGCAACAACTAGAGATTGAAAATTTGAATCATATCGGAAATTTTGCACTATATTATTTGGTATGGCTGAGAAATTTCTTATCAACCCTTAATAGTAATTCAAATATGAAATTCTTTGAGAACATCATTTCAGAATATTGATGAGAATTTAATTGATGTATTTGATATATTAAATTAATTGGTCCCATTAATAGATTTCACTATGGGTCTGACGAATACTTGCTGTCTTCTGTTGTATTTACAATTACGGTTTCAGGAGCATTTCAAGTGTGTAGCCCCGAATATATTGATAATACAGTAAACGTAATAAGAAAATCAGATAATAAATAAAAAATCTTTAAACTGTATTGAACAATACCACAGTTATTACGGTGCTTACCAAGAATTTTCCTGATTATATAGGATGCGTTTAATATATACCATACATCAATAGGAAGAAATTGAATAGTTTAAATAAAGTATTTAATATGCGGAAAAGCAACGTTATACAATTTAGCTTTAGGAAAAAAACTTTTTATATAATAAACATGAGTAAGCTGTCATTTGATATCCGCAGGTGCCCAAACCCTAGTGATACCAACGGATATGCTATCAGAAAGATATAAACTCCATTAAATGTCAAAAAAAAAAAAGTTTCCATACTCTATGAAAACTTCTTTTGGCATCAGATGGAGTTTATATATTAATAGGAAGATCAGGCCCCAACTTGACTTTAGAAATCTCAAAAGTTTTCTGGAAGCAAGTTTGTGTGTGGGTGTGTGTGCGTGTGTGTTTTCATTCTTGTATGCACTATGCAAACTTTACCTCTTCTGTGGCAATATTTAAGAAAATATCTTTAAATAGGAGGCAACACCAGCCAACATTTAATCTTCTGGTTTTCCTTGTTCTTTATATCTAGAAAAAAATGTTTCTATGTATATATAAACAGTGCACACACACATACACGCGCGCGCACACACATTATATATATATATATATATATATATATATATATATATATATATATATATATATATATATATATACTGTATATATATATTGCCCCTACGTATAAAAGGTCAGTTTTTACAGATCATTGTTTTATTAATAATTCCATGAAAAGGATTATCATTTACACTGAAATTTTGTGAGTCCCATCTTATCCTTCTCGACTCTTCCAGTCAGTTAATCGACCCACGCATTATTTCCCTCCATCGCTCCTACCCCATAGAGTCTGAACACACCCTGTTTCCCATGCAAATATTTTATTCATGTAAATACCCACGACCGTTACTTCTAGTTGGACAATTTCCATTCTCGCCCACACAACGCAGGGATGAGCTCGACTGCAATTTTCCTACCTGTACTCTCCCTTGGCATCCTCAACAGCGCCAGCCACCTACAAATGCATTAAAACATTCGACGAAAAAAACCGATTCCAAGTCTTATACTCGCTGTGAGGCCATACCACTTTAGATTAAAACTCATAAATTCCCGCTTTTTTTTTAATTTCATAGGCCGCGTTATTGCAGGTAGTGTGTATTTTCCATAAAAACATAATAACAAACACACAATACTGTGAATCGCTCTGCTAATATTACAGCGCTATAGATATGATGATTGATAAATTGATACACGGTAAATCGATTCACGACATCTACGAAATAAGTGACGCGGAAAAGAGGCTGCCGGAGAAAAACATAATAAAGAAATAAGGCAAATCCGAGAAAAAAACGAAATTAAGTAACACAGACGAAATGCAATGAAACGCAAAGAACCGGATTAGAATAAGTTAATGGAGAGGAAAGAAAAAGGACGAACAGAGAAAGGGGATGTTAGCATTGGAGGCGTTGGGAAGTCTGGGTGTGCCACCTGTTCCACGAGAGCCAGACCAGGTATGTGTTAGCTGGCCCCGCCCTACAACGCCCCACCCTAGAACGAACCCCCCCTCTCTCTCTCTCTCTCTCTCTCTCTCTCTCTCTCTCTCTCTCTCTCTCTCTCTCTCTCTCTCTCTCCCGGGGTCAACTCAAGTCTTCACGCGTACCATCTACATCAGACACACTTTTCTATTTGCTTCATTCCCATTCTGCAATTCCTTGGCATCATTCTATGTATATATGTATGTATGTATGTATGTATGTGTGTATATATATATATATATATATATATATATATATATATATATATATATATATATATATATATACAGTATATATACATAAATACATACATACATTTGTGTGTATATACTGTAGTTCCATTCAAAATTGTATAAGCATCAATATAAAAGAAATAAATAATGCTTATTTAAATACACGGCAATAGTCAAGAAAAACTCGCATAACCTCCATTTCTATTTCTCACATTTACATATATACATATGTGTACACACAGACATATAATACTAACTGAAACTCGGGACGAATATTGTTTTTGAGATCGGCAGTGTCCCTCGTTGATGTCACTCACAATCACGCAGTGCCCTGTAATGTTGCTACATTTAACAGCATATTTAAGAAGGCTACATGACATCTGTGTCTTTTCAATTGTAGATAATACCATGAAATTTGGCAGGAACAGAGAAACTGTTTCCCATCAATCCCTGAAATGTTCATTTGGATATATGAATTATTCTAGGAACAATTTACTCCACCGCCAATAATAACCATTCAGCCCATACCTAAATAAACGTTTGCTGTGGCTTTTCTATGGCAGATATCAACATGAAATTTGTATGGACAAAGTAAATGTTCATCCCATATATCCCTGAAAACTTCACTTAGATATGTGAAGTATTCTACGAATAATTTAACAGCGGATATCGAAAAGTGGCTACTGTGACTATTCTATGGCAAGTATTAATACAAAAATTGTTATGTAGTTCACATAACACCCATCAAACCCTGTGGAAATCATTTGGATATCTGTAAACCTCTAGTAGTTTGTAGCTCCTCACTGACTTTTTAGCTGAAAGTTGTCACTTACGAACAAAAGTGACAGCCAGGGCATGCCTATAGCAAGTATGAATACAAAAATTGGCAGAAAAACGCACACACACACACACACAAACACACACACACACACACATATATATATATATATATATATATATATATATATATATATATATATGTGTGTGTGTGTGTGTGTGTGTGTATATAATGTATATATATACTGTATATATAATGTATATATATATATATATATATATATATATATATATATATATATATATATATATATATATATATCTACTGTAAATAATCCATTAGAATTTCATTTGAATCTACAAAATCTGTTGATATCGTTTAATTGTCATGCAACGAATCATTTCTGGTGAAACAAACAAGCATATCCACAATTTAGTTTCTTTTTGGAATATTAATTACGGACGCTAATTACCAATCCCTGGTTCAAATCTTTTTTATATAAAATAATTTTTATCATGTAGTCCTTTGCCAGTTAATAGGTTTATTATTATGAAATCCAGCCATAATTCCTATATAAAAATGTTACCCTCATTACATTTGCAGAAAAATATAAATAAGCAAGAGGGTTAATATATTAGACAGTAAGTATATATTTCCACAAACACTTGAAAAAAACAATTTTCTTTAAAGTCCTAGGTGTATTTCTGTAATCTAGAGTTACAGACAGACGTAAAAAACAAAAAAAAAACAAAACTATTTAATAGCTTGGATGCATCTTCGCAACACATCTCAATCCTACTTTTATAACTAAGTGACATACAATTAAAACTATGTTAAAAAGAAATAACAAGAGAGAGAGGGCGTTTATTATAATCCTTAATAAAATTATCATTATAATCCAAAATAATCAAGCATTCATGTGAAAAAAAAGATGAAAACAAGAGGTCAGAAGAAAATAAAAGGTAAACCAACGAGGAATAAAAACTAAGACAAAACACTAAAAACAGCACAAATGATACCACTTTTCCTCTCAGTCTCATCCAGCCATCATAATAATCTTCTCTAATTAACGGCTGCTAACCTCCACAACAACGTGTCAACAAGTAAACAAGGAATGGGAGGAGGACACACAAGACCCCACCCTTCCTACAATAATGAGGTGTTGGTTAATAAGAGGGGATCAGGAAAGTGGGAGGTTGAATACAGGTGGGGGAGGAGCTAATCCCTGAAATAATATTTGTTTTAATTACAATTTATAAGCAACACCCACATGGTTCTATCGAGTGAACTCATCGTTAATTCAGTATAAAACATCATGATGGTCATCGTGTTTTAGTTGAAAAAAATCCGTATAAATAAAATATGAAATGCATTGCCCGGCCCTTTCATATATAACATTAATTAAAAAGAATTTAATAACATGTCTCAGCCATATGCGCACCTAAAATAAAATCCACTCCATAAAAGGAAATTTCCAATCACGCACTAGCGATACAGAATGTGTTTTATTTCATATGCACATCCACTAGTGCTTGTTTCGCCTCGTGTCTGGCGTGCGGTGGGATGGACGTCAGGATAAACGACAATGTTATGATGACATCCACCCCATAACGACATCAACGAATAATCATCGGTGACAATCAATCAGTATCTTGTTATAAGAGCAAAAAATGGAAGGTTTTCTCGTCAGGATAATACATCATTCGGAATGATAAGAAACATCATAGCCATCAAGTACTAAAAAATTCTCTCTCTCTCTTGAAAAAAAAAAAAAAAAAAAAAAAAAAAAAAAAAAAAAAAAACGTGTAAGAGTAGGGCACGGTTATTATCATTCAAATCACATTCCACTCGAATGAAATTAGATTAGCCAATGATAGCGTCATTCAGGATGGTAATTAATACCGAAGCCTTTTTCATCTATCGCTACCATGACAAAATGAATGCGAAATTATGAGGGGGACAAATAAACGATGTTCCAATATCATAGATGAAATGGCATTTAATTAGTAAAGAATATACAATAGATAATGTCCGGTTTAAAATAGTATTTGGGTGGTAATATTTGTTCGTTATCCTTCCCGAATATATGGATGGCGATAACCATAGTCAGTGCAACACTAGGTTCCATGGTTACACAAATCAATTAAATGTTACGTATCTCGGAACTCTTGAATTTTTGTTAACTATTCTTCCATTATATACAGACGTATCTATGTGCAGGGCTTTTGACAGTTCACCATCTTTTCATTTCTTTAAATGAATAAAGCTTTTTTTTTTATTGTACACTTATTTTTATTCAATATGAAGCTAAACTGACATAACGGCAAATCCAGGAAAGTTTCCATCAGGATGTGATCTGAATAGATAATAAATTCCAATAACATTACTCAGTAAAGATAATTATTATCTTATCAATTTATGTTAATCTGTGTACGTGTGGTGGAATATCTTCCACTTATGTCCATGAAGCAATAATAACGCCAGAGATAACCACTTTATCTTCAAAATACTCTCAAAATAAATAAATAAAAGATGGGGTCACGAGAAACACCAACCGGACCTAGACTTTTCTCTAGATCAAAGAAACCGAAAAAAAAACAATGATTTCATATTCAGTTCAGCATCCAAATAATATCTCATGATAAATCAATTCTAGGATGTATTCTAGGATATAATACATTAGTAAACAGAACTGAAAGTATTCATAGTTGATATTTTTAGTCTACAATGTTCATAGTTCGCAACGTCCAAAGGGCTCTTGCATATTTAAAGATATTCAAAATAATTTTTCTGTTCGATTCCTCAAAAGTTTGAAGATGAACTGGCTCTGGTACTTTGCCATCTCGTTGGCCTAAATGTTTAATCTTGCATTTATTCTTCCCCTTAGGAACGTATCCAGCCTATCCCTAATAATGTCTTTTTACCTTCATTTCTATTATCGCAACATTTTTTTGAAACTTAATTCAAAACTCACAAGGACTCGAAATTAAAATTTCTTCTTTCAGATCACTAAAATGGCTATCTAAAGGCAGGGCATACTGACCACCTTTTTTTAATTCGCTGATATCTGGTTTTCTTCCTGTAGGATTTAGAAAACCATTTATCATCATTCTTGGCCAAAACAAATATTTGATAGCCTGCCACGAGGTTTTTATTAATCAAAACTTCCAGCTTTTGGCACCAATCCTACCGTAAACAAGCTTATTTTTATCATTATTTTTTTTTTTTTAATATATTCCAGGGTTATGGTAGCGGTATTGGAAATGCAGCGATCTAGTGGACTGGGGTTCGAGACAGTCTCAAACTCGTTAGTTTCTAATAGTGTCTGCAACTTCACCAGCCTTATGCGTAAGGGTTGGGGGTTTGGGGGAGCCTATAAATCTACCTTCTATGACCTATGGGCATGTTTATTGAGCCGATACACTCGGTTGCTAGACGCAATTTATATCTGATGACGGGATGTACTTGAAACCAAAGTATTTGCACTTGCTTCACTCGAAAATATGACATTTCATACAGTGAATTCGATCTTTTAGCCATGAACGATGGAGGAGTGAGCAACCACACTGTTATTGGTGGAGTCGAGTTAGTTTGGCTAACGCCTTAATGAAGTCATCAAATCTTAAGAGACATTCAAATGCAAAATATTAAGAAATACTTTCAAAGCCGAAAGAGTTCTTTGGAGAGAGAAAAAAAAAAACATGGATTTATAAGGCCGCCAGAAACAGATCTTTGAGGTGTCACACACAAATACTTGTGTTTTACGCGCATTTTATAAGTAGTACTTACAGTTGCTTAGGCCAAAAGCCCATACACAATCGTTGATACGCTAGTGATAAGATGTATTCAATATGCCTGCATGGAAATACTAGGATTCAAATGACACTACAGTATAGCTCATAGGATAGATTGAAGTAGCAAAGTACATTTCTTTACAGCTTGATGAATGTACAAACGTTGCTAATCAGGCCCTTCTGATGGTATTATGTGTTTTGAATATGAAAGTGACTTGAAAGTTTTTTTTTTTTTTTTGCTTCACAATACCCAGAAAACCTACTCGTTCTGAAGTGTTCAAAACCGTGAACGACTACTGTATACTGCAAATTGTTAACAAATGTGGGCCGGATATCACGTTTCGTGTAGCGCATGTTGTGATGGCGCTACTAAAATGACAGGACAGCATTCGGGAGTTGTTACCCAGATTAATACGATTACCACAGATTGCAATTCGACACACTGCCTCCGCCGAGTCTCTTGCAACCAATAAACAATGTCCACAGAACTAAGCATTGTTATCAACGTAGTTGTAATAATTATGAACCATGGAAAGGCTGCTATTTCCAACAGCAGCATCAAAAAGAACAATTTATTGAAAAAAAAGAAAAAAAAGAGGTAAGGCCTACGCACAGTTACCAACAAAAGATGGAAAAAGTGATCATCATATGGATATTTACGCGTTTGGCATAACCCCCTGTTCAAAGAATGTAAGTACGAAAAATCTTGACTTATCCAGGTTCACCCAGTTTGCAATAGAGTAATACATTTTAACAAACCATATGAGAACAAAGTAGCTAGAATTCAATTAGGACAAGTGTATTGCTATTGTAGGTTTAATAGTATGCGTACTGTGATTGCGCTTTCGTTATTACAATTACATTAAAAACTAAGATATCTAATTATGATTGTAATGCATAGAAAAAATTTTCTTCGATTAAAAGAGAAAATGACCTTAACTAAAAATAAAATAATAGATACAATCTGATATTTGCGACAACATTTATAATTACTATACTGAATCTACATACCGTATGTCGAAGCGAGACCCTAAATCTATGTCATCCACAGCCACTACCTCCCCCCCCCCCCCCCCCCCCCCCCGTCGTTACTTGAGTGAAGAGGGGGCTTCAGCGCTGAACATACGTATATCTAGTCAGTCTCTAAAGGCACTGCCACTCTTCTAGCTCTGCCTTTCATGATTGACCTTTAAATCTTTAATGCAACGCCAGTTTCTTTCCCAGTCTTCAGTGGTGTCACACAAGTTCTGTAGACTTTCTGTTTACATTCTCTCGACCTCCGTTATCATTAACCTTCCTGCTACCTGTTTTATTCATGCTTTTCCTGACATTTCAAATTTCCAATTCCACTTCTTTCCTTAACATTCCTCCAAACTTTCTTTTGTAATTAGCACTTAATCTACATCGATTGCACACTTATCTATTAACTTATCTGAACAGATGCTCCATATTTTCTCTACCTAATTGATAAGACATTCTAAGTCAATTAATCCTGTTAATACTTACCAAAATTTATTTCTCCAGCAAAAAAAAATTACTATTTTTGAATGTAACTCCGGAACAGTAACATACGCCTCGTAATATTTCATATTCCAAAATGCTGCAGTTCCCATATGAGCTATTATCAAAACTCCCAAGCCAAACAGTATGATATATCAAACCATACACGGAAACTGATGAAACTAAAGACACCATAGAATGTAAAGATGGTCCCTAATGGTAACTGCTCCTAATAAAAAAAAAAAAACTAAGTTATTTAGAGAAAATCTATGTGAAATTGCCAAGGCAGCAAAGGCAAATACCACATGATTTTTCAAAAACTCCCAAAAACTTTTTTTTTTTTTTTTTTTTTTTTTTAATTTTTCATTTCAGAAAATGCAGCAAAAATCGTTGAACGATACTATTACTTCTGTTTGTGCAGTTTTCCCAAAAAGTCGAATATTTAATTAATTAATTGCCTGACCTGCATTGTTAAGAGGTTTCCCAAGGATTTCAGGTTATAAAAGATTTGATGTTCACAGGCAAAAACCATATTGAATTTTGTTCGATATTATATTTCAGACCTATACACTTATCGCATCTTTCGTCAGTTCTTGCTATTTTCGTTTCCTCATTAACTTGAAGTAGGCTGATGTCATATTCTTTTGGGTAAATGGATATATTTCTGTTTCATATGGATGATAATAATAATAATAATAATAATAATAATAATAATAATAATAATAATAATATGTAGGAAATTTATCTTTTCAAATATCTACAAATATAACAGCAAAGATCACTTTGAGAAACAGCTAAATAACAGACTGATGTGAAGCTATGGAGAGACGAAATCCTAACCAAGAAGATCGACGGTGATTAATAACGAATCATTTTCAGGCTGGCACGTCGTCAAGAGGGGCTTCGGAGTGAGGATTAATTAAGTTCCACTTAGGCGGATTGACTCCTGCAGAGGAAACCCTTGTATCTATTCCCGCAAAGCCGCGCGAAAATCTGCAGGCTGTGTAACTTGGATCAATCATTCAGCAAACTTTATCAGTAGTTAATTAGAAGCAGGAACATGAGAGCCCTTGAAAATTGGGATGCTTTTACAAAAGTTCTATAGGTATGCAATTTAATACAGAAATAATCATATCGATTAAGTTTCTTAAAAATATAATATTCTGTATATATGCTAACAAATAAATCTTAATAGTTGTGGGTTTTTCTACCTTAAAAATATATTATGCATAAATAAAAAGAAAAACGTCTTAATAATAGTGGAGATTTTTAACATGTATTTTTTTAGCAAATATCTTCAAAAGCTTTAAAAAAAAGTTATATAATCTTTTTTTTTTTTTTTTTTTGCCTACGAATGTTTCTGAAAATAAAATTAATATACCATAAAAAGTAGTTTGGAAAGAAACTACAATTCACCTGTATTAAAACAACAGCATAAAACCCGTTGAAAATTAAAAATCTAATCAAAAGTAAGGAACTTTATGTTAAGAAAATATAAAAGGTACATAGTTTTATTTTTCAGATATATCTATTAAATATGTGAAGTTTTTTATAAGGAAATTTGTTACTCCCATTGGTATACAAGATCCTTCCAACTGAAGAATCCCTTTGAATCCTTAACCTATAAGAATTTCACAAAAGATTTCCATGAGCCATTATCTTAAAACAAATTTTCCTTCAAGAATACTGTTAAAAATTTGCATAAAGAAAAAAACGGTAAATGTCTGGCAACATTTATTCCAGGATTTTTACAGTTTTAAAAGCCGACGTTAACGAGTAATATTACGGCACCAACCCGTAAAAGATAATAACAAATTAAGGTAAAATTACGGTCGCCTGTATTTTACTGAAATACGGTTGAGAAAAGTATATTTTTACCGAGAATTTGCGATTAAAATTACAGTTTTTTCTAAGTGTACTTTACAACTCACCAAGTTCCCATACTGAGTTAGAGCTTAAGTTCACATTCTTTATTAAATAGTAAATTTAATTTTTTTTTTCCTCGTTTCATTCATCATCTTTTCAATATAGCTTCATCATATCAATGTTCTTCTGATCAATGATAAAACATTCCTATAATTCCACATAATCTAACTGCAATAAAACGCGAACAGTATCATCGATTACACCTCTTTATGTAAATATTTTCAATCACAAGAGCCTTTTACCACATAATTCTATTCATATAAAACACTTCTAAGTTTATTATTTTCTAAATCTATATTCTTTCATAAAAAGTTTTTTTTAAATCTCACAATTTTTCAGAAAACCTGAGGCAACTTGCAGCAACAGTAAGGAAGCAATATGCAAAGGAGGGCGACTGTTGTCATGAATCTCTCCCTAAGCGCATTTACGTCCATATCCCCATTCTCTGGTATTTCCAGCAAAAACAGAAAAGGGGGAACTGAATCCCTTCATCTCCTCCGGCAGGGGACTTGGATTCTAAGCTCGTCACAAACAAAAAATAAGCGAAAAGGAAGATGGCAAGAAATAGATTATATTTTATTTAAGAATGTTTAAAAATTAAATAAAAAGATGAAATCTATAACAATGCAATGATGATAATGGCAAGCAAGTAATGTAGGGTCTCCAAACCAAAGCTTTCCTTCCCCTATTATTCGTGGAGAGAATCTTAACAGTTGCGAGTCGGAAGATGAGACCACTTCGCGAACACAAAAACCACGACATTGTCTTGCATACTGCCACAAATATTTGGAGCAGGCTAGAGAAAGAAGTAGACCCTAAAAGATTAATGCATTAAAATCATACAGAGAGAGAGAGAGAGAGAGAGAGAGAGAGAGAGAGAGAGAGAGAGAGAGAGAGAGAGAGAGAGAGAGAGAGAGAGAGAGAGTTTTATGTAAGTGAAAATATAGACCCGAGCAGCTAAGCTTAAAAGAATAAAGGAACAAACTTCTCGGGTCCGTAAAACCTAATGAAACAAGCCTTTTGAATAATAAAAAGAATATAAACAAGAACAGCAACAGCATTGTTAAGACAGCCCCTGAAATGTGTATGAGGTTTAGGAATGAATGCTAAGTAAACATAGATAGAATTTAGGAAAATGCTACAGAGATATTGAATTTGAACTAGAGAACAAAATAAACAGAATTTTGACATGTTTAAGGAATGGTTTATGTGATTAAATGTAACTAAATGAAAATATAGAAAACATCAGATTGGATGAAAAACATTTTCTCTAAACGCTTAGTTCACTTAGGAGCTGGCCAGTTTGCTAGCCCATTCTTCCAACAAAAGCAGTCGATGTCGAAACTTTAAAACACACACAGAGAGAGAGAGAGAGAGAGAGAGAGAGAGAGAGAGAGAGAGAGAGAGAGAGAGAGAGAGAGAGAGAGAGTGGTTTCACTTTTATCTGATATGGCCCTCCTAAAAGCGCAAACTTCACTTGACATTATCACTAAACTTTAACGATCAGCCCCCAAAGCCCACTTCCAGGGGGGCAGGAGAGGTATCACACAGATAAGAGATACAAAATGCGAAATCAACTCTGTAAGAATAATATAGGTTCTCCTTCCTCGAGATATCAGAACAGAAGGATAAAAGTTACATTAAGCTGTAAGAAAATTATTATCCAAATTAAAAGAACTTCCTTTGATATATTAGAGTGCTTTTACAAAATTAATTAAATAAGAGGTGGGGGACATCAGTGTAAGCTATGATTCCAGAGACAACTCAAAAGGATAAACACTTAAAAATCAATGAATATTGCTATATAGAATGAAAAGTTTTCTATAACGAAACCTTAATCATTATATTTCTAGTTGAGGTACCTTCTGTCACGCATCCTTTCTCACAACTGAATCCTGTACTAGCTAGCATAATTTGCATTACAGAAAAAGTATTTTTTTCATCGGTGTGTGTGAATACATTAAATGCGCCTAGTATACCAGAAATGAAAGTATATCGATTTACTCTCAGTTTGGACAGACATCTCCTGACTATGCAAAATATATTTCCCGCTTTGATGTTAGAAACTTACCATTATTTGTTGACAGTATACCAAAAAGAAAAAAAAGTGCAATATATCTCCTTTTTCCAATATCCCTGAAAGATAAACGTACCAAATACAGTCTGCAGCCAAATGTATGTTGTAAAATGCTCAGAGTTTCCAACATTAAGTTCTTCCCTTTTAATGGTATTTCTGAACATAATTACATTCATACACCCGCACACATACACAAACAAAAGTGAATTCTTTCCGACTGGAGATAAAAGAAAAATGTCGAAAACAACAGTGACTGGCGACCCTTCAACAGAAATTCCCGTTCCAACTCGATTAGTTTCTTCAATCCCCTTCCACTTTTTTTTTCTTAATCCTTTGACTGCCAATCAAGAATCACTAACTTCTAACCCTTCTTCGATTTCGCCTTCACTTATTTTTTCACGTATTCCTTTCCTCTTTCCTTTCAATACTGAAGCAGAAAGAAAGCGTCGATCTTGTCACGCTCCCCTACAGTCTGAAATGTTTTGAAAAATGTTGGGCGTTTATCTGTAAAAGCCACGACAAAAAAAATCTTTGTATTTCTCTACCAAAGCCTACTTTAGTGCCAAGTGTCCCTCACTATATCTAGATTACTGGAACGTGAACATTTATTGGTTGGGGAATAAAATATATTCTTACAATTATAACAACATTAAAACCACAAGTCGATCTCAATTACCAACGAGAACACAACATACGGAAGAGTGATTTACCCAGTCATCTATAACAAGCGGTATTAATAGACACGTGATTCACTGACTGTAAGATGACTCAGCAGAAAGATCGTCTTCAATATATCATCAGCAAGTGCTGGCAGTTCTAAATGACAAAGCAATATTTTCGAAGACTGTGTGAGACACTTCCTATGGAATCTATTAGTGAGTGTCTTTCTTAAGAAACAAACATCAAATTACAAATAAAAATCTGACACCATTTAGTAAGTATTATTGCTCCAAATTTTTAAAGTATTTTGTTTAAAACACAATTCAAGCAAGGCAATTATAAAAAAAAATAGCAACTGCATTCACATAATAAACATTGTATTAATGAGTGCCACTGAACCCCTCCTAAAAACTAATTGTTCTAATAACTTGTATCACAAAAATAACATTGCGTAAACAACTACAATGCTCAAACAAACATTATTTCCAAAATGATGAAAATTCTTATATTTTTTCAATGCCCTTAGATACGCCTTTTCACACTCACCCTCTCTGATAAAATGAGACAAAATGGGCTATTCGCCTCCAGCATTAGATGGAATCCGGGAATAACGAACCCTGTCACACCACACCACACCATAACATCTGAAAATCTAATATAATGAATCATCGAATATCCATCCATCACATGCATTTGCGAAGCAGCTACAAGAACACGCGATGTATTGCGGGCACGATGGTGCCATGAATATCAATATTAATTTATAAAATATAACCAGACATAAATGCGCCATTATTTTAAGAAAATGTGACAGCGACCCGTAATCCGAATAACATTTTTAATTCCATCGTCTAAATTACTAAAAGTTGGGCATCAAGTAAATGAGTTCTGAAATTAATTCCTAAACAACGCATGGCAGTTCAACATGATTACAAATTCATAAACAAAAAAACATTACAGCTATAAACATAGGAGAAAATTTAAAAACAAAAATATTTAGGGTCTTATATGTTCCATTCACCTTCACGTGGTTTTTATGTCGGAGGGGAAAACAAATCATTCAATTGATTTACGGCAGAAGATTCCAATCTCAAGATTTATGTGCCATATGTTTGAATGGTCTCTATGCACTTGACTGCTGTTTTATATATATATATATATATATATATATATATATATATATATATATATATATATATATATATATATATATACTGTATACATTATATATATATATATATATATATATATATATATATATATATATATAGTATGACAATGAAACAATATCCAATAGATTTAGAAGATTTGAGAACAAAGCCCTCACAGAAGGATATTAGGAGTAAAATGGCAAGACAGGATTAGAAATTAAACTATAAGAGAGATTACTCAAGTACCATACGGGGATGAGATCATGATGAGGGGTAGATGGAGATGGTTTGGGCATGGTCTTCGCACTCCCCAAGAGATATTAGTTCTAAAACGTTCGGATGGGCTCCACAAGGCAATAGAAGAATTGGAACACCCAGGCCTACATGGCTGAGAACTATGAAGTACGAAGTAGGAGATGATGAATGGAGAAGTAGTGACTTAAAAGCTCATGATGGAGACGACTGGCGAAATCTAACCGAGTCTCTTTGCCCCAATAAGCTTAGATGATGATGATGATGATTATATATATATATATATATATATATATATATATATATATATATATATATATATATAATACATATCTACATATATGTATGAATTATTTATATGTACGTATGTGTACCCACATGTGTATATTCTAAAAGTTGGTTGCTGAAAAATTCACCAGCCACTGATATATAATTATGATTGTTGAACAGCGAACGAGTCCCTCGTGTATTAAAATTCTACAGGGGTCGTTTCATGCACCCACTAAGAAGGCTCTTCAGCGGTGCATCATTTCCATCTTACATGTAACATTATATTTAATGGATATTGAGGATATTTCAGTTCAAATATATCGATTATTTCATTTAACCACCACTTAAGTTAATTCTTTCACATTCTAGTTCATGCTTTCACTTAAGTTAATTGTTTACTACTTCTATGTATCTAAACATCTCGATTCGCTTTGCCTAAAACATACCGCAATCAATGGGATCTTAGCATCTTGAACATATTTTCCTACCACCTGCATTTGACATCCACACTTCAGTTCCTTAAAATGAGTTGGCTCAACAGCTCTTCACACGTCCCTAGAGCCAGCTTCCATAGACACTTGAAGTCCCTTCCCAATCATTTTCACGTTCTACTCTTCCTCGCTTCATCTGTTATGTGAATCGCCAATTTTCTCATCCTATCATCACCATTTTTACACCATAAAGCCTCATAATGCAATAACAACAATCATTCTTACATAATTCATAACAAATATCTAGTTTCCATGAATTGTTATCCTTATACTCGGTATGAACTTTTTCAGTTGTCATTATCCATTTCTTACTTTATTATTCAACATGGAAAATGAGCAAAGGTAAATATATGATGAGAAGCAAAGTGTACATGCACTAGGTCCATACGTACCAAAAATACCCCTTGACGTAAAAAAAATCGTCATCAACAGCAGCAGCAATAGACGCTGCCGAAAACATACCTGTAAACAGAAGAAAAATTATGTTAAGACAATATTTGAATATTTCAAAACAAGAAAATCAACATATAAACAATATAAAAAACTTTTAATTCTGTGTGCATTTATATCTATATATATATATATATACATACCATTCATATATATGCATCTATATGTGCACATTTGTGAACACACAATATATATATATATATATATATATATATATATATATATATATATATATATATATATATATATATATATATATATATATATTTATATATATATATATTTATATATATATATATATATATATATATATATATATATATATATATATACATACCATTCATATATATGCATCTATATGTGCACATGTGTGTACACACAATATAATATATATATATATATATATATATATATATATATATATATATATATGTATATATATATATATATATATATATATATATATACACAGGATATGTATATATATATATATATATATATATATATATATATATATATATATATATATATATATATATATGACTAGTGGCCCTAAGCCTTTTTTACATGGATGACCTTTAGGCATTTGGAGGCAATGATCAAGT
>NC_090732.1:141043404-141058404 GCF_036898095.1 Palaemon carinicauda | reverse complement strand
GTACTACAAATATATTAAAAACTATGTATTCAGATCAAATCTCTCTCTCTCTCTCTCTCTCTCTCTCTCTCTCTCTCTCTCTCTCTCTCTCTCTAAATGTCATTTAGGCTGGTATAACTCATGTATGTCATGTATGGTGTTTTTTTATTATTATCATCATTTTACATCGAATCATATCTAAAAGAACTTTTTGTTTCATCGGTGACTTGAACAAGACTAATGTCGAAATAATCTAATGTAGCTGTTAACGGAAGGAATTGTTTAGCTGCGATACTCCAATAATTCTTACATGATTTTGCGGATTCATGATTTTATATATATATATATATATATATATATATATATATATATATATATATATATATATATATATATATATATATATATATATATATATATATATATATGAAAAATTTTAAGTAATTTTTATTTTTCCTAACATACTTACCGAAGAATTACCTCTTTGGAGGGTCCTTGACCTCTCTCTCAAATTCGACCAAGATTTCCCGCGCTACCCCCCTATCTCGCTCCCGATAGTTACTACCCCCGCCGCCAGGATAATTCCTTCGGCCCGGATTAGAGCAGGTCACTGCTTTTCCCGGGTCAGGACCTCATTAAGTTCTCCGTAAAGCCCGACTTGGCAATGGAAGAATGGCACTCGGGGACGGAAGGGAGGGCCATTACTTCAGAGGTAATTCTTCGGTAAGTATGTTAGGAAAAATAAAAATTACTTAAAATTTTTCATTTGTTCCGACACGAATACTTTACCTCGAATTACCTCTTTGGAGACTTACACTTTAGGAGGCGGGAGAGCCATTCTGCCACTTGGTTAGGCACATGGTGCCCGGAGGGCTACGTAATGCGGGGGTACAGAGAGCGGTTAGGGGGTAGCCGTGGAAAACTTACGCTTATAATTTAATTCTTACCTCTTGACATGTTCTCTACTGACTTCTCCTGAAGAAGTAGGGATGAGTCTATTCACTTGTTGGGGACGTCTTCCAGCCTGCTACTACACAGCTTGGAGGGCGGCGATGACTGTCCCAATGGAGAATCCATCCAAAGACTTTCTTGAGTAGTCTTTGAGGTAGTGGGCCGTGAAGGTCGACTGGTGTGACCAAGTGCCGGCCTGCAGGATCTGGCCCACTGCCATATTTCTCTCAAAGGCCAAGGACGTGCTCAGGCCCCTGATGTCATGGGGACGGGGAGTGCCTGGTACCGCCACCTTGTCTTCTTCATAAGCCCTAGTGATGACTTGTCTCAGCCAGAAGGAAATAGTGTTCTTGGACACTTGCTTCTTATTAACGCCTGAAGAGACGAAGAGGTTCTTGGCACCTGGACGGAGATGGGCCGTCCTTTCCAGGTACTTCCTGATCGTCCTGACCGGACATAACTTCAGGTCGTCCGTATTACCTGTCTTGGGAATGGCCGGAACAGAGAAACCTTCGAACCTCGGGTCCCAGACTGCTGGGTTCTGAGTTTTAGCTACAAAGGAGGGTACGAACTTGAAAGATATCTCCTTCCACCCATTGGAGTGTGCCACGTCGTAGGAGAGACCGTGGATCTCACCTACCCTCTTAGCCGAAGCTAAGGCTAGCAAGAAGACTGTCTTGAGGGTGAGATCTTTGTCCCCGATATCTCTGAGCGGTTCAAAGGGAGGAAGAGACAACATTTTCAGGACCTTGGCCAGGTCCCATCTAGGCACTCTCCTGGCTTGGGGAGGACAGGATTGTTCGAAACTCCTAATCAGCATCCCTATATGTCTTGATGTCCCTAGGTCGATGCCTTTCAGGAGAAAGACTTGGCCTAAGGCTGCTCGCACTCCTTTAATAGCTGGGATTGACATTCCTATTTTATCCCTAAGATACACTAGAAAATCAGCTATGTCAGGGACCGAGGCTTCGAGAGGTCTTATTTGTTTTGTCGCGCACCATTTCGTAAAGGCGGCCCACTTCGCCTGGTAGACTACGGTAGAGGATTTTCTTAGATATAGGGACATCCTCTTAGCTGTGGGGGAGGAGAACCCCTCCTTCCTCAGGAGTCGCTGGATAGTCTCCAGGCGTGAAGGCGAAGAGAGAGAGGGTTGTCGTGGAACCTGAGGAAGTGCGGTTGACTTAGTAGATCTGACCTGGGGGGTAGAGGCCATGGCGGATGGCTTGCCAGGTCTTTCAGATCCGCGAACCACTCTCTCTCCGGCCACCAGGGCGCTACCAAAGTCATCTTTAGGTTTTGGGCGGTTCTTACTCTGTTGAGCACTTGTCTTAGCAGCGAGAAGGGGGGAAAGGCATAAACGTCCAGGTTGTCCCACCTGTGCTGGAAGGCGTCTTCTAGGGCTGCTCCTGCGTCTGGTACCGGGGAGCAATAAACCGGTAACTTGGCGTTGAGCTTTGTTGCAAATAGGTCTATCACCGGGGAGCCCCATCGTTGAAGGATGAGTCTGGCTACCGCTGGTTGTAGGGACCATTCCGTCCCTACTATCTGACCTACCCTGCTGAGGCCGTCGGCTAGCACATTCTTTTTCCCGGGGATGAACCTTGCAAGCAGTGTTACCTGGTGTTCGTCCGCCCAGTGCAAGATGTCTACAGTGAGGTCGCACAGTTCCTTCGACTTCATGCCCCCTTGCTTTTTGATGTAGGCTACCACCGTGGCGTTGTCGCACATTAGGGCCACGGTGTTTCCCTTCAACCGACTTGCAAAGTGCAGACATGCTTTTTGTACTGCTTTTAGCTCTAGGACGTTGATGTGGTGATGCTTTTCGGTCTCTGACCAGGTCCCGCTTGCTGTTTCTTCCCTCAGGTGGGCTCCCCACCCTAGGCTGGAGGCGTCCGTGAACAGGAGAAACTCGGGAGGACAGGACCCGAGGGGCATCCCCTTGAGGGAGTTCGACCGGCATCTCCACCATTTCAAGGCTGTTTCCGTGTGCGGAAGGACTGGGATCGATATTTTCTGAGAGCCTGTCTGGGACCATAGAGCCTTGAGGTTCCATTGTACGGGTCTGAGTCGTAACTTCCCTTGGGGAACTAGCTTCTCTAATGAGACCAGGTGGCCTATCAGCCTCTGCCAGTCTTTCGCTTTCCTGGGAAGCCCCGACAGGAACGGCTGAATGATCTTGACGAGGTTCTGTATCCTGTCCTCCGAGGGGAAGGCCTTCCCCTGCACGGTGTCCAACGTCATCCCCAAGTACCCCATTTTGTTGGACGGCGTTAGGTTTGATTTTTCCAGGTTGATGATGACTCCCAGACTCCTGCAGAACCGGAGGAGGTCCCTTCCTTGTTCTTCCAAGAGGGCCTTTGAACTGGAAAGGAGCAACCAGTCGTCCAGGTACCTGATGAGGCGGATACCTCGTTCGTGAGCCCATACTGAGACTGTCGCGAAGACCCTCGTGAACACTTGAGGGGCCGTCGACAGTCCGAAGCAGAGGGTCCGGAACTGCAGGATCTGGGAGCCCCATTTTACCCGGAGGAACTTCCGACTCGACGGGTGGACTGGAATTTGGTAGTACGCATCCTTGAGGTCGACCGTCATCATAAAATCTTTCTCCCTCAAGGACATCAGGACGGATTTTGGGGTGTCCATCTTGAAGTCCGTCTTCTTGACGAACTTGTTGAGGGCCGACAGGTCTATCACCGGTCTCCACCCCCCCGTTGCTTTCTCCACCAGGAACAGGCGGCTGTAGAAGCCTGGCCCTGGGAGAAGGACTTCTTCCATGGCTCCCTTTTCCAACATGGAGGAAACTTCTTTTTGTAGGGAAGCCCTTTTCAACGGGTCCCTGGGAGCTAACCATTCTGTTTGGGTGGCTGGGATCAGAGGGGGTGAGTCCGCTATGAAGGGGATCCTGTAGCCTTCTTTCAGGACGGACACCGTCCAAGCATCCGCCCCATACGTTTTCCATGCTTGCCAATGGGGTCTGAGGCATCCCCCAACCCGAGGCTTGGGCGGGAGTAGGGGGCCTCTCCCTCTACCTTCTCCTAGAGGAGCGGCCTGATCTGCCCCTCTTCGAGGCGGAGTAACCCGACCTGAAGGAGTTGGTAGAAGCTGTACTTCCCCTGCGGGAGGGCTGAGGAGATGATGACCAGGAAGAGGAGTGGGCGTCCCTCCTTGAAGAGCTGGGACCCGCTTGAGGGGTCACGGTCCTATCCGAGGCTGACCTCTTATACGGAGGTCTCCTGGAGGATGAGTGCTTAGGGACGTTGACTTCTCTCCTCTTGGACACCTTCTCCATCAGTTCTTCCAATTCCTTCAAAGGAAACAGGGACTCTCCTCCTAGGGGTAGGGTGCGAATGGCTCGTGCCTGTCTGTCTGGGATCTTCCTTGCTACCCTGGAAAGCACTGTGTCCCTCTTCCGGAGGACCCAGTTGGCCGTCAGGGAGAGAGCCTGGTATGCCATAAATTTTAGCGCTTTCCCCCCGGAAGTGATAATGTCCGACAGGAGACTCTGTTGTTCCGGGTCGTCGGGGTCTGTGGAGGCCTGTACATCCAGTAACGTGGAGGCCCACCAGTCCAGCCATGAAGTGACATTGATCATGTCCCTCGACATCTCCTCCATCATGCCTGCTTCAGAAGCCGAGAAGGACACAGGGGCTGAGCCGGCCCTTTCGTCCGAGCCGCCTTGCCCTAGGACATCTACGGCTGAGTCCACTCTACAGGGACCCGGGCGACGTCCTGCTGGAATATAAGTTTTGGCCTGTAGTTTCAGACCCTGGAGGAGTTTGGAGGAACTCTGGGACCTGGGGGCCTCCGCAGTGCTGGCCACCAAGTTATCTATGTACTCCTGGCCGAGTACTAGGTCTGGGGCGAGGGGCAGGGCCAGAGAAGACTTCGGCAGGACGTCCCGATGTGTGTACCTCAAGAGGCTCGACCTCCAGGTATTGACCTTCGGCACCTCGGGTTCAGGAATCCCATGAGTCCTCCTGATGCGGGCTACCACCTTCCTGTATGCGGAGTCCTCCGACGGGGAAGCCTCGCCTCCGTCGATCGAGGTATCGGCTTGGTTGGGGGGATCCGTGCTTGGGAGGTAGACTGGCCTCTCCCTACCAGGTCCCAGGGAGGCCCTCCCGCAACCGTAGGGCGCACCGTACCCGGTCGGGTCTCGCCGTGTGGCGGGTGCCACCGACCCAGGGAGGCCTTTCGACTGGGCCAAGGCTCTGGACGCGGAGGACACGGTCCCGGTGGGAAGACCCGAACCCGGCAACCGGTCCTTCCCGCTCGACGTCCGACCCGGTTGGGCTGGTTCGGTCGGGCTGTCCTCTCGGAAGCGCGCTTCCTCCCGACGGGTGGGGTGAACCGAAGGCCTCGAGGACTTGTGCCTGATCGAGAGGTCCTTCTTGCGTGGCCGGTCGAGCGGTTCCAAGTTGTATGTAGGCAGTGACAACTTGGAGGCTCGATCACTGGACCGAGAGTCTGGCGAGCGGTGCTTCTTGGAGTCTCCTGGGGGCACGTAAAACCATTCGCCGCCGCCGGGAGAGACTTCCCTCTTGTACCTACGGGAGTGAGAGCGTGGGCGCCTCCTACCGTGCCGCGACCTCGACCTAGAGCGAGAACGATCGCTATCGGTCCGCGCTCTCTTACGATGCCGCCTTTCCCTGCGTTCTCCCTCGGAGGATGAGCCTTCTTCCGAAGAGTCCGAGGGCGCCACGTTCTTCCCGTGACGACTGCTAGAGTGATGCGCAGGGGAGGCCCTTCGCCGCCGATCGTCCGAGACCGGGCGCTGGAGAAAGTCCTCGGGAACTTCCGTGGATACCGAGGGTACTGAGACCACTCCGCCCCTACTAGAAGGCCATGGACCCAGGGATACATCCATCCTCAGCGGAGACCTCCCTGGAGTCTTCGGTAATTTCCAACCGAAGGAGTCGCTACTCGGTCGACGAATTCTCGAGTGGTTCTCTTCTGGCGGGGGGAAACCCGACGCACCGGCCCACGAGGGCGGGGGGGAGACCGAGACCGCCACACTGTCCCATACCGGGTCATCCGAGGAAACGTGCTCCCCTGCCACGTGGCCCGATCCGCCCGAAACACTCGCGGCCCTTCCGTTTACTCCCGAGGGGCCAGCCCTTGGTTCCTCCGTCACACTGGGTTCACTTGGGAGGACACTATGGGTCACAATTACACTGGGGGCTTGCTGGGCACTCCTCTGCGAAGGAGACGGAGAGGCCGAGGCTTCGTCGGACCGATCACTGACCGACTGTAAGGAAGTCACGCTATTCACTTTCTTTGGGGAACGCTTAGATGACTTCTTTTTCTTAGTACCAAAACGTACCCACTGAATTCCGTCCCAATTCACGCACTCGGGACATGTGTCCGAGGAGGAACAAACTTTACCCCTACACGTGGAACAAAGAGAATGCGGGTCCACCTCTGGTTTAGAGAGGAAAGCCCCACACGACTTTCCTGCTCTAGGACCAGGACAACGACGCACGTTCTCCATCGTTCGCACACGAGTTACAGAAAAGTCTGGATAACACAAGGGAAACGGACTGAGGACACTTTTGCGAAAACGCACTATCGCAGAAAAAACACAAGTCCGTAAACTGGGAACACGTGGGAACACAACGCGCTGATCGAAAGATTTAAAACGAGAGAGTGAGATGCTTCGGATCTCACGACCAAGAACTTAATGAGGTCCTGACCCGGGAAAAGCAGTGACCTGCTCTAATCCGGGCCGAAGGAATTATCCTGGCGGCGGGGGGTAGTAACTATCGGGAGCGAGATAGGGGGGGTAGCGCGGGAAATCTTGGTCGAATTTGAGAGAGAGGTCAAGGACCCTCCAAAGAGGTAATTCGAGGTAAAGTATTCGTGTCGGAACAAATATATATATATATATATATATATATATATGTGTGTGTGTGTGTGTGTGTGTGTGTGTGTGTGTGTGTGTGTGTATTCCGTATTTGCATTGGATATTCGAAACGTCAAATGATAATACAGAAAGATATATTGTAACTCGATTTGTAAAATTTTAATGCTTTCACTAGCAAAAACGCCCCTTTGGTTTCTTTGATTCGCCAAGGTTGAAGAGGGCTCCGCCCATTTCACAGTAGTGGTAAGGAAAACAACACCTTGTCTGTTTTGATATGGGAACACTAGAGACATCTGACGAAAGATTTCCCCCGAGTGTCTGCGTTCTTTTGATTCTAACTGTACCTCAGCGGTATTACCTGTGACTTCTATTACGTTGTCCAGAGTTCAAGCTAACTCAATCATTCTTAAGGGTAATTGTTTACAACGCCACGCTCTCCATTTACTCCAAAATTATGCAATTCTGCCGTTCTTATCTTCTTGCACAGTAATTAGGTGGTTATTTAAATTCTGGGTAAGCAATAATTAGCAAGATATGTTGAGGAAGGGGGAAGGGGTTATAAAAGAAAATAGCTCGGTTTCCTCACTAAACGACTTGGAACTGACATGTCAACATAGTCAACCTAACAGAATTCGTGATGCCAGCGTACATAAACAGAAGTTCGTGATGCCAGCGTACATTTGATATACCGTATATTCAAAATATACTTGATTAAAAATGAATTAATTACTCAAAAGTGTCCATAAAATATGCAATTTACAAATAGTGACTCTTTATGTACGCTGGCATCACGAATTCTATTTGGTTGTCTATGTTGACATGTCAGTTCCAAGTCGTTTAGTGAGGAAACCGAGCTATTTTCTTTTTATAACCCCTTCCCCCTTCCTCAACATATCTTGCTAATATTTGCTTACCCAGAATTTAAATAACCACCTAATTACTGTGCAAGAATATGAAAACTGCAGGATTGCATTATTTTGGAGTAAATGGAGAGCGTGGTGTTGTAAAAAATTACCTTCTTAAGATTAGGGGATATGTCAGTGAGTGGCATGGCTGAGTGGTATACTGCTCAGCTAACGATTGCTAAGATCAAGTTTAGTATCCGACTATAGCACACAAGCTTAACCAGCTCTAACTAGATACTAGTATTTACAGTGTCAAAAAATGTATGAAACTGTCAAGCTCACATAGAATATGTTCGAGATAAAAAAAGAAAAAAAAAAGAAAAAAAAAGCCGTACTTAAAGGAAAATAGACAGTTAAGTAAAAAAGCAAAAACTCCTTGCACATTTATTTGAAAGAAAAAATAAAGAAAGGACAGGGAAACATTTCCTGAAGTTAGCAGCATCTGGGGTGGAACACCATATCTAGGAGCTGCAACCGAAACAATTCTTACACCAATTTCCTTCCTCGTGTAAAAAGCTGTGTGACGGAAGGGGTTGCTAAAACTACACTCTTGCACTTAAAGATATTGCAGTCCGGTGGGTCCCGGGAGCAGGAGAAGGGGGCGGGGGGAGAAAAATCCCGTGGGCGTTCTCCAGCGAAGTTACCTTTTTGACCCAAGTATCAATTATTCAATTACGGGGGAAGTCTCGCGAGGGGTCGCAATAAATAACATGAGATATAAGTATTAATAATTAGAAAGGACAAAGTTAAAAGAAGCTAAGAGACGCAAACAATGTATTTATTAATGTTAGGAAAACTTAAAAAAAGAAATTAAATAAAAAGCTAAACATAGAGAAAACCGGCTAGTGGAAAATAAAAATTAAAATGTTGTATGATAAGCAAAAATATTAAAGAAAAGTCATATGAAAATGAAACAACTTCGGTGGTGCTGTAGAAAAAACTTCATGAATGCTTTTGCAAATGGAATACCTACGTAAAGCTAATTAGTCTTCAAACAAATATTAAAAGAAAAGAAAAAAAAAAAGAAAAAAAAATATTGCTTCATATAAAGACAATGGAAGACGCAGCCAAAAACCCAAAGAATGTCGGCGAAAAATAAAACTGATGACAATGTTCGCAAATGACAAAAAGAAAGGATATTGCTCAGCCACTTCGTCGGACAAAGAAGAAAATGTGCAAATAACCGAAGGAGGAGGAGAAGGAGGAGGACGCCGGCAAATCACAAACGAGAAATTAACAAACCCAGACCACAGGCGAGAGACGAGGCAGAGATGAGAAAATGAAAAATGGAGGGCAAGTAGTCGTGACGTCAAAGGAAGGATGAAAATGAAGGAAGGGAGAAGAGGGAATAGGTGAATAAAATATAAAAAACGGATTCCAACTACCGATGCCGTTAGAATAGCATGAAAAACGCATAACAAAAATTGGAACGTAGATAAGGAGTAATGCACAAATAAAATTTGTGATAATAAAATAAAGAAACAAGTGAATTCTATTTATACCAGTACGGAAATGATAAAGTATGGAAAAAGATGAAAGTGGAAATTACAATGGTACAAAGAAATTACAGTAAATATATTGGGAAAATATAGCAAAAAGGAAATGCTACGAAAAAGGAAAAAAATCCCTGTGTAGGGATTTGTGAAAAAATGCGATGATACCGAGAGAAAAGATATGAACGGTTCTGGAGCTGAAGTTTCCCCGCACAGGGATTCTTCCGCGTTGCCAGAGATACAATGCAGCTCAAAGACCGAGACACATAAACAATACCTAGAACAACCTTTTGCACACAAAGTAGAGAGTATCATCTACATACAAGGTACAGATTTGCATGATGCGAATGTGGAGAGAGAGAGAGAGAGAGAGAGAGAGAGAGAGAGAGAGAGAGAGAGAGAGAGAGAGAGAGAGAGAGAGAGAGAGTGTTTCTAAAATCATTATTAAAATTAAGCCATTTTAAAAGAAACATTACTAAAGAAAATTAGTTCCCTGATTCGTATGTAGTGCCTCGCACAACCGACATTGCAAAAAAATGGGAATAATCAATGGACATTTGCGGAACTCGGGGTGTATCAAAAGCATACAAATTCGATTACCAGAAAATAATGAAAACAAAATGCACAATTTCTCATGAAAAAAAACATTGCATAACCTAAGAACATTTGTTATATTTAGAAAGTAAATATTTAAGACAATGGTTCCTTTCCAGTCATTTCTTGACAGAACAAAGCAACCCTAAAGCTGTGCTTGGAGAATATTTCTTCATTTACGAACAATGCATAAAGGGGGAAAAAGTTACCAAACAATACAGCAACTTTAAAATACTACAGAATGTAGTATAAGTCAATACACCTGCAATTCGATAGTATAGAAGACATACAATACTTTTAGTGTTAAGGGGATAGAGAAATTTTTTTCTTTGTTTTTTAACCTTTTCCGAGTATCTCATTCGCACATGTCTACTGTAAAACTGATCATGATGAGTATCTCTCTCTCTCTCTCTCTCTCTCTCTCTCTCTCTCTCTCTCTCTCTCTCTCTCTCTCTCTCTCTCTCTCTCTCTCGTCCAAGAATTCATTCCCACCTGAGTTGTTTCAAAAGCCAGCCACACCCTCGATATCTTAAAGGTACCGCTTCGAGAGAGAGAGAGAGAGAGAGAGAGAGAGAGAGAGAGAGAGAGAGAGAGAGAGAGAGAGAGAGAGAGAATTTTTAATAAGTATCAGCGTCAATACAGTCATTCAATTGGGGTCCAGTGGATAAGGCATTTATTTTCTTGTAAATTATTAGTTTACTACATTAAGTTCTTCCCATATTCATCATCCAAACATGAGACAGAACATTTCCGACTGACAGTTTTCCGGAGAAATCGATTGTGACTGTATATTTCATTATGTTGCAGTTTAGTAGCACTGCTTAACTACTGTCAACAGTTGCAAGAAGACAATTCATCCCTTCCCGCATCATTAAGTATGCTCGTTTACACAAAATCTGCGTTCTATTAAAAAATCTAAATGACTTCCAATAATATTAATTCATAATAGACTTAAAGCCAATTATCCATCCATAATGCTTATGAATCCAATCCTATTGATCTATAATCAATCAAATTTTAATGTCATTCATGCATACACAAATCCAATTTCAAAACGTAATTAACACAAATTAAACCTCATCTATCGAAAATAAAAGAAAATCCAATCTTATTCATAAAAGCCAAAATTCTTATTTCAATATTACAAGAGCAACACAAATACGAACTTATTTATAACCAACATAAATCAAATCTAATTATAAATAATCCCAATATGCTCACTCTTTAATTCCCCTTAAAATACATAAATCCCATCTTGTTCATCCACAATCAACACAATTGCAATCCTACTTATCCAAAGCGAATAAAATCTATTATTAATAATCCACAGTCAAAGGAAACCCTATCTAGCTTCTATATTAACTACAACGGTTACTCGGTAGAGCGCATACCTTCGCCAACGACACACCACAAGATATGCAATTGAAGTGTGCACATTTTGGCACGATATAGCAAAAACCTTTTTTGACATTTTCGTCACCTTTACCTTGATTTTTAAGGCAATCCCTCACAAAATCTAGTCATATGGTCTTTGGATAAAGGGTAATCAACCCACCAAATTTCATGGGATTCAGTCAAATAGTTTTTGAGTTATGCAAATCACAAACAAACAAACATGCAAACAAATAAATACAGCATACACATAGCAAAACATAACCTTCAGGACGAAGCCGGCAAAGGAAAATGAATAAACAACAATTTAAACTTTCCCTAAAAAAATCCCGCATGACAACGAATGCACAGGAGGCAGCGCCAAAGCAAAACTATTTTTTGTACCTTCAGTGCCTGTCAATTTGCTTCCACATCACTCATCATAATGGAGCTAGACAGAAACATTAGCGACATGCGTTACCTCGATTAATATTCTACATGCTTATGAACACAAAAATCCTGGTAGCTCAGTGATCAGCGTTAATGAAAATTAATGCATTACTGATCATGAGGAAAAACTTGGGACGCATTTCTATGCTTATTAATTGAACATGGGCAATAGGAAAGATTCTTCATGTCAATGAAATTAAGGGTAGCGACCAGTCATTCATTAACATGAAAATCAGCGAAATAAAACTTATTCAAAAAAAAAAAAAAAAAAAAACTTTAAAATGGTAATAAGCATAACATCAATTCGATCAAAGGTAACAAGTTTGTTTGCCATGTAATAAACTATCTTATGAATATTCTCATTATTATTACTGCTAACGAATTTGCATTATGATAATTTTGACACGTAGACTTAATTACATAACAACCTAATAACACCACTAAAACCTGCATGAATTTTTCAACAGAAACGCCTATATTAGATATCTGTCACAACATGTCCATCATAACCATAGTATCTGAACTCTAAACGCAAACATTTTATAATGCTATATAGCAGCATTACATTCTTATGAACTGCAGAGCGTCTATCAAACACTTAAACCTCTGACACCCACGAGATGCATAGGGCGTCAATGAATTCACGCCATATGCCTCTCTTTTGTGCCAATCTCTCTGAGCTCAACCCAATTCTCAGATCCAACCACTCTTCGCATTGTCATTAGCCACGTTTCTCTTGGACTACTACGTCCTCTCCTGACCAGCGGCTTCCATTCAGGTACACCCTGGACTAACTACTCATATTCCTTTCTTAAAATAAGTCTCATCTATCTCCATCTTAATAATCTAACTATATCGCTCACAATGGGCACCCCTGACAATGTTAAATCCAATATAAAAGCACAAGTAATCTGCTTATAAAACAGTGAAATAACAAATCAAAATAAAAACACAAAGCTTAGAAAAATGCCAGAGATAGGGTCGCCAAAGTAACTATTGAGAAAAGATCTATTAAGGTAAAATCATACCATCAATCACTTCCTTCGTTCTAAATATGGAAACTGAAAATAGCCATTCGCTGTTTATGTGATGGAATGCTAATGAGGCCTCTGATTATCCTGGAATAATTAGCGCTATATTAGGTAGATGATGGCACCATCAACATGGATATATCCATCATTCATGGGACAGGAAGGAAACCCTTTTTCTAACAGCACCTTTACAATGTCTTTATGTATTCATTTATTGCTTTCATCTTTTCTGTATTGCCATCGTATTCATGTTCTCATCTGCAATAAATTTTATTCTACTGACAAATATAATCACTTCCGATACATTTACTCCAGCTTGTTTTTATAAGAACATCTGCAACTTTTCTTTCTGATATTGATAATTCATACATTTCATTAAAATCCACATGAGGCTTTGTAACTTCCTTACTCTACACAAGGATCTATCCACTAGTTCACGTCTCAGATATGAATACAGTTCTCATAAACAAATGATGGCTTACAACAAATTGACAATGAAAGTCCATTGGCGTTTAATGCAATTTTGCAGACAGATTCCAGTCTTAGGGTAGATTTTTCTATTCATTCGAATGTACATACGAAAACACACACAACATAAACAAAAGCGGTCCACTGCGGAAAACCGGAGAACTGAATAATGAATTACACTAGTTGGAAAAAAATATAAAATAAATCATTAAAATTGTACATAAAATAATATATATAAAATGTTAAGTAAACATCTACGAGATCAGCCATGAAACAAGACTTATGCCGACCTGTACATCAGCAAATCATTTAAACCAAAACTGAAATTTCAAAGGTGCACAGATTCAATATCTAACCAAAAAAAAAAAAAAAAAAAAAAAAAAAAAAAAAAAAAAAAAAAAAAAAAAAAATCTAGAATACTGTTCAGTTTTGAGCCTTATGAAAAGAAAGGATAAACTCTTAGAATTAACTACATACCTAGTACTACGTAGTAGATGTTTAGTCTGGGAAGATCTGAATGCAAGGGATGGTCAGAATTATGATAAATCTTAAACCACATGAACAAAGAGCTAATTCCACGACAGTCCCCGGTAATCAATATCCTGATCAGGGATAAGGTCTCTTAGATACCTTAAGTTTTTTTCCAACAATTTAAGGTGACAGGCAACTTCTCAAGACCAGACAGATCAATATAAAAAACATGGCAAAAAAAAAAAAAAAAATTCTGGATAGATATAGCTAAAAAAAATTCTTAAAATACTTTCAGAATTTTTTTCTTTTTTGTGCAATAAAAGGAGAGAATAACCGGATATGCATCTCAAAAGTGAATTTCAAATAAAAAATCAGTCGAGTTGTTTTGTTAAGGTTTAACTTCGGTTACCATATTTTGTATCATGCACTGATTTTAGTAAGAGTTCTTTTAAGGGGTTCAGCAGCCACAGACTTCAGAAGATGAAATCAATCTAAAGAGAGAAGCTTTATTTGAATAAGTAACCTGCTTATTTTCAAGGCCAACACACACACACTAAACATATATAATTTGAAAAGTAAAGGGCCAAGAACACTACACGGAGACGAGAGTTAGAATATAAAACCACTGCTAAATTTTAACAACCGATCAATAAGATGTAAAAGTTTTATATGAAAAAAAATATCAAAAGGGGATTGCAATAAAAGGGAAATATGATTGATAGCTTAAGGACTTAACGAACAAAGATTTAAAAAAAAAAAAAAAAAAGAATAAAATAACAATTGTCTATACATTTTATGAAAGGAACAAAAATATTGCGTATCCGTACATAATTAGTCTACCAAATGCTTAATAAAGTTATTGTTTTTCCAATGAGGATCAACACTATATATTTTCCGATTTTCTTGTAATTCAATATGGGAGAAATTACATCATAAACTTGTTATGCAATTTATCTTTTTTTCTAAGTGAGAGGTCAATGGGATTAATACAGATGAGGAAAAGCATAAAATTCTGTCATAGAAAAAGGGATAAATATCAGAACAATCAACATTTGAAGTAAAACCGTCCTCCTAACCCCGGAAATACAGGGCTGATAAAACGAAAAATCATCAAAGTTAAATAGTGAAAGATTTGCTCTCTCTCTCTCTCTCTCTCTCTCTCTCTCTCTCTCTCTCTCTCTCTCTCTCTCTCTCTCTCTCTCTCTCTCTCACTTAATTTCCCCCCTTTCATATCTGAAGTTTTTCAAGGAAATGTTCCATTCGCGATCTAAAGAACTTTGCTCAGCGTCACCTCAAGGGAGAAAAAAAAAGTGTTCGTCAATACAAGTTCATTTCAGTTCCACGTGAACCTCATTAAAATAGAACCATAGGCGTAAGACAACATCTTAGTCACTGGGTCTGTTCACTGAGCAAGTACAATGTAG
>NC_090732.1:141035904-141038404 GCF_036898095.1 Palaemon carinicauda | reverse complement strand
AACCAATTGGTCACACACACTTAAGACGATAAATAAATAAATAAATATATATATATATATATATATATATATATATATATATATATATATATATATATATACATATATATATATATATATATATATATATATATATATACACATTATGTATGTAGATACATACACACTCACACATATATACATACATACATATACCAAGGCACTTCCCCCAATTTTTGGGGGTAGCCAACATCAAACAACTGAAAAAAAAAGGGACCTTTCCTCTCTGCGAGAGAGAGAGAGAGAGAGAGAGAGAGAGAGAGAGAGAGAGAGAGAGAGAGAGAGAGAGAGAGAGAGAGAATATAATATGTGAACTTCCATCAAAATCCAAATCACGGTTAGGCAGTGCAGGAAAATCCATTAAAGCCTTAGGGTCTCCGTCAGCTTTCCTCTCACAAACATCATTAATAATCCAAGCGACGATTTCCCAACAAACGGATAAAGCTGAGGTCAATGAAGAGATCTCAGCCTCCAGAAGGGTTTTCTTCATAATTTATTCAATATAAGATGTGCTGAAATTAACATTTTATTGACATTTTTCCTTCGATCCTAAAGACACACTAAGGTCTAGAGATTTTCATAGAAGTCCCGCACCAAAAATACTATCTTCAATCAATCAATGTATATATATATATATATATATATATATATATATATATATATATATATATATATATATATATATATGCGTGTGTGTGTGTGTGTGTTTTGTGCGCGCGTGTTTGTAAATCAGAAAAGTGACAGTTGATGAGCATAAAATATGAATCATAGCCACGAAGGAAAAAGTGAAAATGCTTAATTGGAGTTAGTACTTTCGTCAAGTATATGAGGAAAGAGGAGAATGTATAAAGAATAGGACAGAGTATTCCATGTGTGTGTGTGTGTGTAAGCAAAGGAAAAATAAGCCGTAACCAGAGATGGATCCTATATTGTATTATCAAGCCGGTTAAAGCACCCATTAATTCTTTATGGGTAGTATCTCAAAGGGTGGCTGGTGCCTTTGTCATGCAACTGTCTTATATATATATATATATATATATATATATATATATATATATATATATATATATATGTGTGTGTGTGTGTGTGTGTGTGTGTGTGTGTGTGTGTGTGTGTGTGTATGGTGTGTGGAAAGTGAAGGAGGGTGACACGCACAATTAGCATAATTCTATACATGTGAAGCTCAACCATAAATTCTTACTAAGCTGTGTAAAATAAGTAAAAATCAACTTAAGCTTTATTGTTTTTGTTTTTTTTTTTATGTTAGTATGTTAAAGTATTCAATCTTCAACCAAGTACCAACACCATGGTATATTGTTGGTTTCAGCTCGTCTCAAAGACATCAAGAAAAAAAATGAGCCACCTTAAAAACCAGAACAACATGAACATAAATTGATATCCTGATCAAACTGACACCGGAAATGGCAATATAAAAGATAATAAACCAATGCTACGGACATATTCGATATGTGGGAGAAGTGAGACATATGGCAATGAAATTGGAACAACTAACTGTCCAATTAAATGAGACGTGAAATAACGCATAAGAAACTGGGATTCTATGACGAGTTGCGAATGACATCGATAAACGTTATTCGATCATGATTTAATATGATTACCGCCACTTATCTAATGAATGAACACATCAGTGCGATAAGAAAAAATACTAATACTAATAGGATTATTTAGATGACTGAATGGTATTTTCTGGGTCTTGGTGAAATGATTGATTTGGTTTACTAAGTAGGTGTAAAAATTCGTTGGTCATTGGTGAAGATTTTGATTAAAATACATAACAAAATACGTTGAAATGGCTTCTATGTTGTCTGTACTAGATAACGAGGCTGATTAGGTGGATGATGTGAATTAACAAAATACATGATGAATTGATTTTTTGAATAACAAGTATAACAACAACTGGCGAAGAAGCAAATGACAGGAGCAAGTAGTGACCGTTTAGCAGCTACATACCTGATTTAAAATAGCTTTGATGATACGGTAATTTTCAAAATCAGTCTAAAGGCTTCAAAATATTATTTTTCTTCATAATCATAAAGATAATACGTATTCGTCATAAGTAGAATTATTCATACCCCGGACTATAATTTTCTACAATAGCTATTTTTTCTCTGATAAATAGAACTCTTTATCTATGAGAATATTTTTCCTCTTCAAAATGTAAATTTCTATACATAATCATCCAAAATTAATCTTTAACCATAAAAAGGAATTTCATTACATCTGGCGACTTTTCCAAAGTAAGTCATCGAGACCGGATTATAAAAAGATCCCAAATCGCACTTTTCCAAAGGCTTTTGTGAGGGCGAGGGGAAGGGGGCTGTTGGAAGGGCAGGGAGGATCATCAGGGAGGGGCACATTGAACTTCCCACTAAAAGCTTCTGGTAAGGGAATTTTGAAGTCGAAGTTCGAAGATGTCGACTGCAAGAGGATTTTTACAGAG
>NC_090732.1:141018787-141033787 GCF_036898095.1 Palaemon carinicauda | reverse complement strand
TTCTCTTAATCGGGTAAATACGAAAAAATTATTTGATTAATTATAGGTACAAAAATAGACGTAAATACCCTTGAATGAAATAAACGAAATTATAATTAAAATTTTGTAGAAAAAATCAACACCTAATAGGTTTTGTTTTAAATATGGAAACACCACCACCAGTAAGGAAATTAAGAAACTGTCTTAAAGATATTGAAATTCTTTAGATTGTTTGCTGTCAATTCAAATATTCACTCCAGATATGAGTCGAAGACAAAAAGCCAGTGGAAAAAAAAAGAGTCCCAGAAAGAAGGCAAATAAAAGAAAGTAAAAAATTTATATAAAAACTCTTCTGCCGAAATTCCACGTAAATACATTGGAGAGCTTTGATTTTAGGTGCAAAGAAACGGGGGAAAAATTGTCAAATAAAATCACAAGAAAAGAGTGAACGTGAAAAACGGCGAGGTACGGGAGAAAACTCTACTGTTACCGGGGACAAAAGATTTAGCGCAGCATGTAACCCAATTATACAAACACCATTGCAATGTATTTCGAACGATGAGAAATTTATTTTTTTGGTATTTTCATGAAAACAACCATATAGGACATGTGCATATGCAGAAATACAGAGACTAAGTAGATCTTTGAAATCCCGCAGCTATATCAAGGAAAGATAACTAGTACTTGTGTATATAAAAAAAAACAAGTACAATAAAGATATAGTTACCAAGTTCCAAGTCCCGGTTAATGAGAGCTGTTGTTATCCCAAGTCAGGTAGCATATCGGATGATTATCAGAGATAAAGGTTTTTTTTCGTCGTATCATATATCACATCACAAGATCGCCCATTCTGAAGATGAGTAACACTATATACAGTATACAATATATACAATATTGTCAACCTAGGCAAGTGAGAATTGTGCAACGGAAACAATTATTTCGCGATATACGTCATCGTGAAATATAATCTATAGGATATAAAAAACGAAAACTAATCAATACATATTCTGTGAAATGTGGGAGATCGGGACACCTAATCAAAATGTACAAAATGTAAGAAAAAATAACGTACATTAACTATCTCGAAAGACGAAGGATGTTCTAAAAATCGACGGTAATTGGTCACAGAATCCAGAGTGAAATAAACATTATGGAAAAATACACTAATCTAACCGGAATACTATAACTGACTTCGAATTCTCTCCTTACTTCCATTCTCTGTCACCACGAGTTCCCTCCTTTAATATGTATAATATGTCTATATTGTTCATCTATCTGCTTTTCTACGGTTACTGGCTGGACAAAAATGTCCGTCCAAATCGCAATGGCGTTAGATCTTGAAAGAATGAAGTTCATAGAGCTACCGGGCGATATATTTTTCTTTATAATCTGATAATAAATTAGAACATTACTGAAAAAGGAAAACGGCTGATAAAAGAATTCGCCTCCATTTGGAGAAGAAATTAAAATTCGTAAAACTTAGTAGTAGTAATGTACAACCTAAAAATACATATCGCAACAACCATTCACAAGTTGGAAACAAGTGGCACGTTTTTGGGGTCTTAAAATATGTACGGTACCGGTATTCAGTACCTCCATGGAATTCTAAAAGGTATAATAACTCTACTAAAGCACTTCAGTTATCTGTTCTAAAAAGGACCTAAATGTAAACACGTAACCTGGTACACTCAAGCCACGGTTATGTTCTACAAAGCAAGAAGGTTTGCCTCTAACATCTAGTTTTCCTTCACTTTCACCTAATATTCTCTCTTATACTTAGGGGCATAGGGCCCAATCCACCACACTGCCGCATACCTACAACGACAACTTCCCTAATTCTCATAAAATTTCCTTATGTCGAAAAATGTAATTTTAAAAGAGCGGAGGAGAAAAGTGGACAGGGAAGGTTAAAAACGACCCGTAAAACGTCCAATATTCTAAAACAGAATGATTAATTAATACTATTATTAAAACGTCTCGCCCCAAGCTACCAATTTGATTACCATGGACGCACAGACGAACCCTCCGGATTAAATGTATTCCGAGCTTATGCAAATGAATCCTAAAACTAAACAGGTCAAAGAATATAACCCTTATATGACAGGGTCCAATGCACTCGAGATCATATCATCAATGATTCAACGGACAGCGTAATTTGAGCCAGCTCTCACGCTTTGCCACTGGGTCAATATTCTCTCTCTCTCTCTCTCTCTCTCTCTCTCTCTCTCTCTCTCTCTCACTTTTCCAGCACCAGCAGAGGTGAGATCGGTGGAAACCCCGTTTAGCTTCAATCCCTTAATCCCTTCTCATGTTTTATGCGGGTAACGATTCATAAGAGCGCCAGACAAATTAGATAATTCAACTGTCAAATTTGGTCGTTATATTTCACCATTAAAATGTTAACTAATTCCAGAAAGAGACACCTCAATTCGTATTTTCTAAGTTTCAAAATAAGAACTTGAACGGGAATTGTCTTTCAGGAGATAGCGACGATGTGTCCTGCATAATGGGGCGTCTGGAAGGTATAACGAGGCGAAATTTGTTACTTTAATTCCATTAAGTCTAAGTAAACCATGTGCAAAGTATTCCAAAAAAATTATCAATTTTTGGTGTAAAGTACACCCATCAAGGATATCGTTAATTTGATGTTCAAGAGAGATCTGGATTAGTTATATTTGAAATTAAAGGATATTTTGGTTCAATTCATTCTCTTTCACACAAAAACACACATTATATACACACACATACACACACACACACACACATATATATATATATATATATACAATATATATATATATATACAATATATATATACAATATATATATATTACAATATATATATATACAATATATATATATATATATATATATATGTATTATATATATTTATATATGTTTGTGGGTTTGTGGCACGACGCCAACTAAACATAAAGACTCGCACAAAGTCCATATAACATCAAATAATTTCTTTATAACAAGTGGCACTATACATAGAATTTAATATAACTAATTATAAGGACTTATGTATTCTTAATCATTAAACGTATAAATAGCATACATTCACCAAAATAACTAAAAACAAGGCATATCAATCATTATAAAAATCGCAACAAAAATACCGGTAAGAGAATAGCAGAGGTTTGAGCTATTAATGAACCTCTGCAGAGAACAAATCAAGGCAAGGTCATACGACACTTGGCCAACTCGACCAAGGACAGCGTTTGTTTTTTTTTCTCTTTCACGTGTCATGTGACCCAAATCCGTCTCTCTCTCTCTCTCTCTCTCTCTCTCTCTCTCTCTCTCTCACACACACATATATATATAATATATATATATATAGATAGATAGATAGATAGATAGATAGATAGATATTATATATGTGTGTATGTATAACTTCTTAAAACTATAAAGTGTGCATATAAATATATAACTTATAATCATGTCATAATCTCCTGACTTTTATATTCTATTTTCTTTAAGGATATACTCAGAGATTTTCCAGTTTTACGTTTCTCTAAGTGAGGTAAACAGACCAGCAAATCACATACTACCAGAAAAAAAAAAAAAACTGCATTACGAAACTGAAGAAATATCTCCAGAAAGAAACACTCCTATTTCTCTCTCTCTCTCTCTCTCTCTCTCTCTCTCTCTCTCACACACACACAAACACACACACACACACAAACACAAAGAATTAAGGATTAATTCATACCATCAAAGCAATAGCTTCCATCAAAGTCTCATATATCGCATCCAGGGTTGTGTCAAAAATCATGGCCAAAAAATCCATCGGGATATATAGAAAGGCCTATACAGATTTGACCTTATGGAAGTTCCACATATGGTAATATGTTTCCTAAGAATCCGAGTCTTAAGTTGAGGAGGCACTGAAAAAAAAAGGGGGCTAGAAGCAATAAATGACGTTAAGTACATTTATACTAAAAATATGTGGATTTCTGTAACCCACCAGGGGTGAACACCTCTAAAGTGCATCATTATAATTTCCTTATAATCATTTCTCCTGTTCTAAAACTTAGAAAGCAACGGAATACCTAACCAACATAAAACAGAACGTTACTCAAGAAAATCATGAAGGTCGATTAAAATTGCCCCAAGTAGAGCTTTGTTCAAAATGATAACGACACATAATTAATAATAATAATAATAATAATAATAATAATAATAATAATAATAATAATAATAAATAATAATAAATAAATAAATAAATAAATAAATAATAAAATTCTTGAAATAACAAAAGTGACATATAATCTTTATTAAACGGTTGTCTTAACAAATTATACTTAACGATCACCTTACGTGCTCTTGTTTTGATACACCTCCCATTACCTCAATGTATATTCCCAAAACAATTACGTCTAGGTAGAGAGAGAGAGAGAGAGAGAGAGAGAGAGAGAGAGAGAGAGAGAACTTTATAAATTCTTTCTTTCGATAAGTCGAATGACAGGTCATTTACTTTGTTAAGAGTGCTTCACGTTTAACAGCATTTACCCAACAAGAAAACTATCGCATTCCTCAATTATTTATTTCATATTTTAAAGAATATAAAGAATATGCCCTTTAATCGCAGCACTTTGATAACATAACCATAAAAATCAAATAAAAAAAGAATAAAATATAAGAATAAAATCGAAACTGCCTTTTTTATTTAAGATACAGTATTTATAAAATACATTTAAGTGTATAGTCTTTAAAATTTTACCCTCTTGATCGTCCAATAGGAGGAAGCATGAAGCAAAAAAAAAAAAAAAAATAACAGCCTTGTAATACAAGAAGGTTATGCCTTCAACCTTCAACTGTCACTTGGATCCTCTTCCACCATTTCATCTCCCTCACCCTCACCCCACCCCACCCAGTCCTATTACTCATCTTTACTACATCCTGTCAGTTATTTTCTTAATGTGACGTTTCACTTTACCCATAATTTCATATAGGCATATTATTTTAATTGTGTAGGAAGCGATCAACTATACCTGCCTAACTCCGCTACAGAGAAGCTAGTTTCTTTAATAACGGTTCTCACAATTTCTAATATTTCAACACTAGTGTAAGCGACCAGCCAAAATTGACGGCTAAATATTTAGACATGCACAGATTCAACCCTTCCCACCCCCTCCCATTTCCAAAGTACAACCCCTCTCACCGGGGTATGACTCTCCCTATCCCCCTTGTCGCTGAGCGTGATGTGAATATATATATATATATATATATATATATTTATATATATATATATATATATATATTTATATATATATATATATATATATTTATATATATATAAATACATATATATATACATATATATACATATTATATATATATATATATATATATATATCAAGAGAGATTTTCTCACCTCCTCACATCCATCACGAGATCCATGACCCCCAACCCCACTCCATCCCCCTGCTAACACCCACATCACTCTAACAGATCTCAAATACATCTTGACTCTCACGAAGCATTCCACTATCCGAACACTTCCCACGTGTTAGCTTCCACTTTTCTCAAGTTAAATACAGCGCTATTTTAAAATCGATGTCTTAATTTGGGGATAATAATGCACACAAGCGAGGTCAATTTATTCAAAACAGTTCAATGTGTAGGTGTATGTGCGCGTGTGCATAATACGATCAATCCACGCATAAACTCCAAAAAAGATTAAGCTTAGCAGAAATGGGTCGACGTGTAAAATGATGAATTGAACTCGATACAAAAATAAATATGTTCACAAATCTCAGGGACCACATCACATGAACTCACTTCCCGAAGCAAATCATACGACGATAAATTCAAGGTCGACCTAAAATCAATTCATCGACTATATATTAACAGTTCCCAGAGACTGCAAGAAAAGAAGAAAGCAAAACATGCACGCGTAGCCTACAAGTAGGTCATCCTTCATATCTAAAAGTTTTTTTATGAAATAAAAGAACCACAACCACCACGCGAACATTATGTTGATGCTCATGTATACTTTATACATGTAATGTATACATATAAACCAATTATAAAAGCCGAAAATACGATGGCCTATGTATGCACACGAAACTGCTGCCAATGCATGTTTGTTCCACTAAACGTGTTTTCGGAATCCTCTGATGCGTCTTTTATAAAAGGATATGCGCTACATCAGGTCAGAGACATTCATTATCACGCCATTTCCATGACTAATAATTGTTCTGGCAAGTATTTACAACTCTGACCTTCACCATTTTGATATATATATATATATATATATGTGTGTGTGTGTGTGTGTGTGAGTGTATGTGTGAGTGTGTGTGCGTATGTGTGAGTGTGTGTGCGTATGTGTGCGTGCGCGTGTCTAATTTATACATATACATATATAGATATGTATATATATATATATATATATACTGTATATATGTATATATATATTCATATATATAATATATATATATATATATATATATATTATATATAAATATATATATATATATATATATATAAAATATATATATATATATGTACTGCATATATACATAAAGTAGAGCCTATACCGGTATATAATTTTCAATAAGCTGTTTCTACTAAAAGGGGTGGCTCCAGAGAAAAAAAACAATACTGTCACTTCCAAATCATCCCTTAACTGCTGCTTGTGTACGCAAGAAAAGTCCGTTATCATGAACAGCTTCCCTTTGGGAAGTGCCTGGGAGAATCGAGATAATCTTTTTGTACGTCATACGCGAGAGCGGGCGCGCGCACTACGCACACACACACACACGCACATGCACACAATTCGATGAATAGCATTAATGTTTAGTTTTTTTTTTTCTTTTGAAAAAAGGAAAATTGAAACCGTAACACGTATAAATATGACGTATGATAACAAAGCCTAATATTGCAGAATGTGCTAAAAAAAAAAAAAAAAAAAAAAAACATGAGCTATTGTGTATATCAAACAGTCATTAACAGGAAAAGCAGAATGAATTATTTCCAAACAATAGGAAAAATCTAAATTACGTAAATTCAAATCAATGATAAAAATAGACTCGACGCTCCTGGCCAGGCTTTACGCACCTACGGACACTAAAACTAGAACGGGCACTCGGTAGAGCGCATACCTTCGCCTATGTCATGTTGTATAATAAAAGCTAGGCAACTGAATTGTCCATATTTTGGCATCTGATAAAAATTGACCAAGGTATGGCAAAAAGATATTTTTCACCTTTTCGTGACCTTGACCTTCGACCCAAGGACCCTCAAAATCTTATCAAATAGTCCTTTGATCATGGCCAATCATCCACCTAAATTTCATGATATTTGGTCTGATAATTTTTGAGTAATGCGAATAACTAACATACAAACACAAATAAATAGATAAATGCCAGCCTATCAAAACATAACCTTCCCAACGAAGTTGACGAAAGTAAGTAACTCAGGAAACAAAGTGCACTAATGCATTAGGATGTTACAAAAATAAGTCGTCTTATAAAACAGATAAATCGCAAGGTTACGCTCTACACGTTACCTTCTGCATAATTTCTTCCTTCAACGAAAAATTCAGGTGCCAATCAATAAGTCGTGTTTTATGGTACACCAGAAGCGTCATACAAATTGATTTCTTCAAATGCCCGTCCACTCTGTCGCCAAACTAAGGTGAGCTTTATATGAAAGCTTTTAACAATGTAAATAAGAGAGAGAGAGAGAGAGAGAGAGAGAGAGAGAGAGAGAGAGAGAGTGTAAACTGGTCTCGCAAGGACTAAGGTCATTATTGCCCGAAATAAGTTTTATTTTCAACTTGGATTGAGAAAATTGTGATAAAATTTTAAAATGTTCACCTATCAGAGAGAGAGAGAGAGAGAGAGAGAGAGAGAGAGAGAGATTAAAAATGAATAAAAAGCATATATGACGAAAAATGAGACCTTTCCCTAATTCTATGAAAAAGAACAATTGTAATGAAAAAAAAAATTAAAATGCCATTATACTACCATAATAACTGGTAATACGTCAATAATGGAACATATTGCCATCCCCATAAAAGTGTTTTTTTTTTCTTACATCTCAAGGAGATCCAAGAAAATTGAAAATTTTACTTTCTTACGTGCATTTGTAAACCCTAGTATGTCAATGCTACTACGACCTGAGAGAAAGAGAGTGAAAGGGACTATAAATCAATATATGCTATATAAGAAGAATTCTATAAATTGTTCATGAGCTATAACTTGGCTATAACCATCCTGGTCCGGCTATAACCATCCTGGTACGATATCATACATCCCCCAATTCTAATGCTACTCTTAACAAAAAAAAAAAAAAAAAAAACAGACGGGTTTGAGCAAGAGCGATAAACCCTGAAAAAAAATATTGATGGCATGGATAAGTTAATTGGTAAAAATGGTGTTCCTAGTCTTTAAGATTGTTCCTGAATATTGCATTGGAATTATAATATATAAGACGTCGAAGAATGGCCTTTGGAAACCTTAATCGAAAATACCACGACTCTTATTTTAAAATGGATTTGTTATATAATACAGCTCAAAGTTAAGTTATAACTAAAACAGAATTTACACATTTCACACAGTTAGGTAAATTAACCTTTATCACCATCTCTGTTTATCGAATCATCAGACATATTCCGCAACGAGAAAATATCATTAGTGTACTATATTTGAACTGAAACGCATCAGTAGAAAACCACGTAAAACCTAGCGTAAGAAAAAAAATTACCTTTGGCTACAAAACATGAATTTATAGGAAATGAACAAAAAGTATTTACGATTACATAAATGAACGAAAGAAATCTCTAAATTGTGAATAAAAGAGAGAGGTTATCGTGACGGGGAATCTCCAATCCATCAATCAGAACACAAATCAGGCGCTCAGCCGCGATGGGCAACAGAGTAAGACTACCGATAAAAAGAATCCAATTTCTTATCGCCGATAAAGAGAAATAGGGATTCTTGAAATTTTTTTATCCAAAAATATACAGTATATATATATATACATATAATATATATACACACATATATATATACATATAATATACATATATATATATATATATATATAAATATATATATATATATATATATATACTGTATATATATATATGTATATGTATATACATATAATATATATATACATATATACATATATATATATATATTATATATACTATCCCCCAGGAAGCATCTTATCCACGTTTCCAAATAAAAATGTGAAAATGTACAACTTCAGTTGTACTAAATTTAGAATGAATGCATTCGTCGTCTTAAGAATTAGGGACAGTGATTCCAAAGCAGAATTCAGGACGACTCGTGAGAGTAATTAGGCAAATTAAAACTTTCTAAGCTTGTTAACTGGTCTAAAAGAAAGCGCGGACTACATTCCTCTGAATATATATTACAAGCATTTGTTAATTCAACAAGCATTAAATTAAGAGACTGAGTGTGGCCAAAATGCATCTCGATATCATTTCAAATAATTGACTTTAAATAGTTTTTTAAAAAAATCAAAATATTGCTCGATATTATCACATCAATATATTCATAGTTCATTACATGAATGTATCAAATTCTCATAATTTTAATCTAAATATCATTATGCGGAGCCTGACCTAGTCCAAATAGATTATTTGCTTAATATTAATCTGAGGCAAATACATTTCCTGTAATAATTATCCGAAACTTTACTTTATTCAAAGATTACATTTTCCTTATTATAATTCATCCGTTTGTACCTTCACTCTGATTTTACAAATTCTTGCAGATCCCTCACGATTCAGATTGCTAGCTGTAATTATATTATGTCTAATTGATTGATTGATTGATGAAATTTGGGCCAGACAGACCAACAGTTGGACTAGTGAGGTCATTCAGAACAAGGGAAAACTGGGGAAAATAACCTGCATTTACGCAGTAAAGTAAAAGTTTCAAGTGGTTTGGACATCAAAAGAAAGAAGCGGAAATGAAAAGAAAGACGCAGCTAAAAAGTGGGTGCCGTTAGGGGTAAATGTGGTACTGTAAAGACCTTCAAGTAATGTATACAGTTCAACTCAAAGCACAGGGTATGAAAGAACAATAACGGAACCATCATCCTACAGGGTTTAGTGCTTATGGTCAACCAGTACATAAGCAAATAGTACATAACCAAATAGTGTCAGTTTATCAGTGAAATATATTGAAATTACCTTCGTACCATCGTAGCCAACAAGCTTTGAGGGGGTTTTGCTTTTATCAAAAGATTTTTAAATAGAAAAGCCTTTCAAATTAGCCCTAAGGTCTAAGAGTGTATATCACTCCAGACAACAAGTGGGGTCACAATTCATGCATCTCCTTGTCTAATAAGTACATTTATGAGGGAAAGTAGATTATTCTCATGTTAGGCTGCGTCTTCACAGGCAGCAATACATCCAGTAGAGATTTCCAGCTTGAAGTTAGAAAAAAAACATAGATTCCAATGGGACAAAGCTGAAGATGCCGGCAGGATAAGTATAATTAAAATGAATGCACTTTAGATTTGCATTCAGCTATTTCCTACCTGCTACTGCCACTGTGGTTGTCTCTCCAGAGACAGAAATTCGTCAATTGCAATCAGGGGAGATCTTAAACTTAAATAAAAATAAATACATAGATTTCAATGAGACCTTCCAGCCAGCACCTTCGACCCTCTGTCAAAATATTCCTATTGAAATGAAGGTAGTAATAATTTAAACTTCACCTCTCTAATGCCTGTATCTGCCAAATTGCCACCTTTATGGATACTACAGTTACAAATGAGACAAGGAGCGAACTGACACCGAATCTATAATGAATCAATTCCAAAGAAAGCTTTCTGACTAGCACCTCTGGTTCTTTGTTATAATGGTTCTATTAGAATCAATGCAGTTTTAATTTAATCTTTAGGCCTCTGATGCCTGCATATGCCGATTTACCATCTGTGTGAACAGTGTGGTTGCATCAACACAGGCAGCAGTTCGTTATGTGCAAGCAAGAGCAAGCAGACAAACGTAAAATTGAAAGGCATTGATTTTAATGAGACTAATTTTAGGTTCTCTCTCAAATTGTCCTAATTTAAATCAATGCATTCTGTATTTAAGCTTCAGTCCTCAAATGTCTGCATCTGCAAGATTTCCACCTGTATGGACAATGTCTTTACATCAAAACAAGCAGCAATTCAGCAGGTGCAGGCAAGAGCAAACAAATCTAAAATCTAATTTTCCAATACGAATTTTCCGGCCAGCACCTTCAGCCCTCTGCCAACATGATCCCATTGGAATCAATGCAGTTTAATTTAAGCTTCAGTCCTCTAACATCTGCATCTGCTGACCGTGGACAGTGTGTTGCGTCCCCATGTGCAGCATTCAGCCGGTGAAGGCAGGACCGGACTGAAATAAATCTAGAATCCATCGATTCCAATGAGTACCTTTAGCCCTGCATCAAAACGGTTCCACTGGAATTAACACAGTTTGGATTTCAGCTTAATCCCTCTAATGTGTATATCTGATGAATATCCGCCAGTGAGGACATTGAGGTTGTATCCACGCAGGCAGCAATGCAGTAGGTGTAGGCAAGAGCAGACTGAAAAAAATAGGAAATCCATTCATTCAATAAGACCTTCCAAGCCAGCTTCTTCAGCCTTCTGTGAAAGAATGGGCCCATTGAAATTAATGCAGTTTGGATTTAAGCAGCCCTCTTGTGCCTGCACCTAGAATATTACCGCCACTGTGGACATTGCAATAAGAAGAATTATCAACTGTAATACTATAAACTATAATTCAACCTGTCTGTAAGAAGATTAATACACACAATAAATAAATATATATATATATATATATATATATATATATGGTAATCTGCTGATGCAGTTAAAAAAAAGCTGAAGCTTTAATTATAAATTCATTGACATCCACGTGGGGTCCTCAGATCTCTGCTTGGACAGCCCCATTGGATATTATGCTTCATAAATACAAGCTCGAGTCTGTTCATGTCTACACCAGGTAAATCATCACCTGTGTGTACATAGAATTAGTCTCTATGGATCTATCCCTCTGGATTTTATTGATACTTGGTCTTGTGGATTCGTGTCATATTCTCCATCACACGCCTTTCCTTTGAGTTTTCCGCTCTAGGCTAGGGGTATCATCTTAAGATTTCACCTTCGAAATTTTCATTGGTCCTTGTTTTTGTGTCTGCTAGAAGACATAGATTTGCATGCAATATCCTTCACCATCTTGTTTAATGCATCCCAATGCTTTTTGAGGATCATTCTACCTCACTCAGGCCATGGCTGTAATCCATCGGTTACTTCTCTCCTTCCTTCCTTGTTCAATGAACAATATCCTACTCGCGCGAATGTGAATGACTTTTTCCCTGTCTATTTCTGTCAGCAACTCGTGGTCCCCCTTAACAGTTCCAGATCGTGATCTCTGTAAACAATTCTGCCTGAAAGTGTCATGAACTTCAATTCATCTTGCCTGTTCCAAGCGTTCTCGTGCATCATTATAATTTACTTGGGACGTTCTTCTACCTGAAAAAAATCTCAAACTTTTAGTATTTCTTAGTAATTCACATACTTCTCCACAATCTTGTAGTTCCTTTGTGTTCTCGTTTTCATTTATCTACCAAGCGTAGTACCTCTTCCTGTATGACTTTTAAAAAGGGTCCAATTTTCCGACCACTGGTCACAACATTCTTAAGTTCCTCTCCTATACGTATAATTTCTTCAGTTTCCTTACCTACGTTTACTTCTTGCTGTTCGATTAGACGATTCTTTACTTTCAAGTGTTCTATCTTATTCCTATGTTAATAAGACGAAATTATTGCCTTCCGAGATAGTTTTCTTTTTGTTGATGTCCTCCCATTTTCAAATCCTCAATTTCAGAATTTTTCCTCTTTATGCCCGTTTCATGATGTTCGGTTACAACAATCCTGTTTTAAAAGTGCTTTCATTTCTTTCCAATGATTAATACAACTGAAATTCCCTTCAAATAAGTTTACTTCTTACAGTTGATGTTCTATCATTTTCGGACCCTCACATTCTAAATCATTCTTCCACATTTTTGTTTCTTGCTGACCATTTTGAAGAATCCCTTATTATATAATCGCTTCTACTTCATATTCAAAGTTAACAAGACCACCTAATTTCTTTTCGAGAATCCTGTTTTCTTCTTATAATTGTTATCCTTCCATTTCCAGACCTTGAATTTCTTCAGTCTTAATTTTCCTGTTCTCTGTCCATTATTTCGAAAATTGGTCTAATCCAGATTTTCCATTTAATTTCCATAGGTAACATGGCTATCTAATTCATCTTGAAAATCTTGTTTTCTTTTTGTAATTGGTGTTCAATTCTATAATCTTTATTTTTCAATCGTTATTTTTGTTTCTCACTGATAAATGAAATGATTTCTCTACAAATCCTAAACCTCTTCATACGTACAGTTAACACTAATTTTCTTTCAAAACTTGTTTCATGCTTGTAGTTATTCCATTATCTCCAGATCCTCAATTATTTCATTATTCTTCATTCATATTTCTTGCTGATAAAAAAATAAGTTATAACTTGAAGAACCTCTACAATCTTATGTACAAACTTATTAATACTAATTTCTTTTATAGAATCTTGTTTTTGTAGTAGTTAAAAAATTTTCATGTCCTTATTTTTTATTTCCTCTCCTTCATTTATGTTGAAAGAGAACTCGCTAAATGCAGCAAAACGAGCCTCTAAACTATCCAGGTTAACTAAACAAATAAGCTAGCAACAACGGTCAACGATCACACAGCAATGCGTAAAGTAATCATAAGGCTTCTATTGAGAGACGTTCAGAGGGTTTCGAGCATCCAATTTCTGTGGCGACTGGCAGTTTCCAAGGTCAAATTTCCTCTAAGCACCATCCAAGAGTGATTTCAGCCGTCTAAAATTTACAGCATGCACCACAATGCCAATAAAAAGTCAAGATTTTTACAAAATAGAGGACATGCCGGAAATCACACAAAACACAAACTGCATTGCGAAATTGATTATCCATGAAATATCCTCCTATCCTTTCGCCGGCTTCATTGATTAATCAAATACTGAAGATTAATACTTACTGATTGTAATTTTAGGAAACCAGTATAAATATTAATACCAATTTTTATATCTCTACGTGAGAATGAAAGGAAATGGTAATCTCTATATCGAAATCTCCCCAAATCTTAGCCGAACGGATCTTATTCTACCCTTCTAATTCACATGAAAATCCCCTATTGCAAATGTTTTAGAACTGAGGGATATCAGCAAATATGCTAAAACTATTCATTGGTTTCTGTTGGACTGCTTCGTATTTTAAAAAAAATCTTCTTTGGGGAACACTGCTGCAACGGATATATACGAAGAGTTGGAACTTTATTTGCCGTTGCGGTTTTATTGCGTTTCAACTTTCGATACTGCCTTCGAAATTGTCGAAGTTCTTCATGATAAAGGCTTAGAAAAAAATATACAATTACAGAGAGAGAGAGAGAGAGAGAGAGAGAGAGAGAGAGAGAGAGAGAATTTTTATATGCGTACAAAGCTGAAATAAAAAAAATTGCGTGTTCATACTGGGTTACGACCTCCAGTGTTGAGATATAGGTCCCAATCTAAAATTCGAACCTCTTACAAAACCGCATCCTTCTGTAAAAGCATATCAAGAAATGCTAATGTATCTGCTTGAGAGAGAGAGAGAGAGAGAGAGAGAGAGAGAGAGAGAGAGAGAGAGAGAGAGAACTTTGCATAATGTTAATATGGACACATTTACACACTCTCTCTCTCTCTCTCTCTCTCTCTCTCTCTCTCTCTCTCTCAAGCAGATACATTAGCATTTCTTGATATGCTTTTACAGAAGGATGCGGTTTTGTAAGAGGTTCGAATTTTAGATTGGGACCTATATCTCAACACTGGAGGTCGTAACCCAGTATGAACACGCAATTTTTTTTTATTTCAGCTTTGTACGCATATAAAAAATTCTCTCTCTCTCTCTCTCTCTCTCTCTCTCTCTCTCTCTCTCTCGTGATA
>NC_090732.1:140996287-141003787 GCF_036898095.1 Palaemon carinicauda | reverse complement strand
TAAGGAAGAGAACGACCGAGCTGGCTCCGTGCCAACGCTTGACCCAGAATACACAGACACTCAGACAAACCTGACACATAGGGCATCGTTACACTGAGCGTGAATTGTACATGCATTCGCATCACATCTAGAAAGAACGAAAGGTGATTTTGGTATTCGTATAAAACAATTCTTTTTTGTATGAAATATATTCCACGGGTTATAAACGACAAATAACTGGCACCCAAAATCTTAAGTCATATAGCAAGACTGGGGAGTGTTATGGGCGGATGGACAAATAGATGGATGGAAACGAGAGAGGGAGAGGTAGGAAGGGAGGTTTGCATGAATAGACGAGCTTCCATGAAGCCCCTCAAGAGACAAAGAACACCACGACAGAAGGACCAACCCGTTTAGAAGCATTTGCTTTAACCATCCGTCATAAAAACGCGCAACCGACACAAGTACGTAAGTTCCCCATCGCATACGAAATTCAATCTGATATGACCACGTTAATTATTAAACAGTTTCTTGGGGATGGTTGTCTCAACAGAAGCTGCAAACATGTTTCTTAAGTCATCGTGCCAGCCCACGATGGCATTGGACTGACAATGAACCAGTTGCAACACTGCATGGTGCAATGGGTCATACATGTATTCCACGAAGACGTTCAGTGCGCGCACAAAATGCAGAGGCGAGTTGGGACACAAATCGTTGTTGCCAGTGACAATAATTTCCAGAAGTTCTACAATAAACACAATTCAATTTTGACAGGTCAGGATAATGCAATTTCAAATTCATAGCTGGTAAGGCAATTGTTATTGGAAATGGAATGTGACATATATATGCCATTTGAAAATTACTTTTGCATCCTAAAACTATTACAATTTTCATTAATTTTATAACTTTAGCGCCAGAAAAGGAAAATGACAAAGGAAGACTGGTAGACTAAAATCTACCATAATAATTATAGTATATATCAAGCTGATATTGTCTTCTTTGTCATTTTTTTTCATAAAATTCACCCCAAAACATTAATGTGAAGTTAGGTGTGTTACATAAACCGGATGAAGAGTAAATGAACATAAAAAATAGAGTTGACGGTCACTACAATAATAACCTACTTATTAAAATTACTCTCAAGCAAACTAAAGATACTTTAGAAAAAAAAAGTTTTGGTTCAAGTTGAAATCGAAATATGAATTTACTTTCGATTTATGATATTACCGACTGTATATGAAACTTTAATGTACGAAATTTCATAACACTGTATATATAGAATATATTCATATACATGTGTGTAAATAAAGGTGAGATGATCAAGTATAAAAAAAAATCCGTAGTGTTGGTAGATATTGCCAATACAATACATGTGTGTACATTAATGTATAAACTTGATCTTGTTAGTATTATGAAGCAAATAAATAAAACCTAACACATAGGGGAGAAAGAGAGATTAAGAGAGTCATAACAACAGTAAACACACACAAAAAACATGCAATTATTTTTGTATATAAATTAGGTTTTGCACGAGCTGTTATTTTAATAACGCAAGGGATTAAATAACAGTGAAAAATTCTATATCGGGCAATTATTTTTCCATTCATATTGCATAGTACATTATTTTTTTTTTTATAAATGGTAGAGGATAATGGCAATTGGTAAACAAAACAATCAGTATCTATTGTGGCGATGAACTAATTTTTCGGGATGCTATTTCCTCTTTTTTAAAAGCACCTGTCAGTTCCACTAATTACCACATCATAATACGCACGTGAGAGAGAGAGAGAGAGAGAGAGAGAGAGAGAGAGAGAGAGAGAGAGAGAATTGCAATTAAGGGACGAATGAGTGGAGATGCGGGTTATTAACAGACTAACAATTTAACCCTATGAAATTGTAAGTTCATGAATAATATAATTTTCATCCTGTTCGTGTCATCACCAGAGAAAGAGGTCAGTCTGTCTTAGAATTTTTAATACATTTGATTTTGAGAATTACACAAAACACTTTAGTCAAATATTTTTCATTTAACAAATGGCCAGGGAAAGTCAAAAGGAAAACCAAAACATTTATATAAACTATAAACTACTACCATGTATCTTTTATATTTGGCAAATGAAATATTACTAACAACAATCGAAATTATAATATCTATAACTATCATCATCATTAAGTGATTCCACGATTTTCTTTTTTTTAAGTTTACTACAGCGAAACACCTAGAGAAAGAATCACCCCTATACTAATTGATTTACGCTGGCTGCAGATTATAGTGAGGATTGAATTTAAAATATGTACAATAACCCACCAAGTTATCAGAACCGGGCGTCCAAAATACTTAAAGAGAATTGCTACATATTGCGCAGCTCGACACGAGAATAGTTACAGATGGCTTCAAACTGTTGGAACCTAGATATATGTCTACTTTATGCTCTAGAACCTTTAATTATGCGGCCACGAGACTATATAATAAGCTCCCACGAAACATTCGAATGATTGAAGACATTAAGGCTTTCAAGAGGAAACTGAAGACTTTCTTATTTCATGAGTCTTTTGACAGAAACGATTTAACAGTAAATGAAGAATATGAGACATGAAACGTTAAATACTCTGAACGAATAAGGTAAAACGACAGTGGAGGTCCTGTAGAGAGTGGGGTTCCCCTGCTGTATGGGACCGGAAAAGCAGCCGTCAAAGTAAGTAAACATTACAGACCATTGAGCAACCACGAATGATAAACGGACCAAGAGCAATAAACGATCGTCTTTGTCCGCTTTTACAGTATTTACCTTTCCTCCTAGCTATTTACTACAATAAATGGCCAACGGCAAAGCTTCTGACAAGTAACAATACCTTCTGTCCAAGGATTTTTTAACCTCATTTCGAAAAAATTATCGCACGTTCGTGTCAAAATCAGAACGAGTGCAAACTTGATATAGAAATTAATCACCTAGTTCGCCATCAACCGCAGTCCCACGAATTCATTAAGATAGTTGTAGTGTTAACAGGCTAGTATTATTTATTAACTTATTCAAGACCATGCGTGGTGCCGTTCATTGTTTTGGAAAGTCTGCCTTGAATTATTCAGCTGTAATAATAATTAATGTTATTCTGTAATGGAAAACAAAGCGTTTATAATTCTTAGGTGAGGATAGGATGCAGTCAACATTACGTCTCACCTATAGCTTTTCATTGGACGTAGATATTTTAATAAAACAAGTTTCTAGTTTGGGTGACACATAATATATATATATATATATATATATATATATATATATATATATATATATATATATATATATATATATATATATGTATGTATATATATATATATATGTATATATATATATATATATATATATATATATATATATTATATATATATATATATATATATATATATATACATACATACATACATACATACATATATATATATATATATATATATATATATATATATATATATATATATATATATATATATATATCTTTTCTTGGGTTTTCCCTTTGCCTCTTCACGTACGAACTATTCATTTTATAAATATAAGATTCCTAATCTAGTCCATGGTATTTTGGCTATGTCCAAAATGCATCCCTAATTGAAAACAAGCCAGAGGGCTCCAACATGGAAAGAAGCCAAGTGCGGAAATGAAATAGAAAAGTAACCAATAAACTATAAATATGTAATAATGGAAAACTCTAAAACGCATCAAGATCAGTAACAATGTTTAATAGATAAGTCATTTGTAAAAGATGAACCAACCTGTTCAACAGAATAGAAACAGGTTTAAATTTCTGAAGTTCCACCGATTAAACTACCAGATCAGGAAGATCAATCATCAATCTAGTCAAAGCTAGAATAAAATTTCATCGAATACTTTAGAGTATTGATCCCTTTGATGAAAAAGGCAAGACTGGATGGAAGAGTCTGGGAATATTTGAATTCAAATGATAATTAGAATTATATATCTTATACAATATAAACAAAGAAATAACTGATCAATACGATTCCCAAACAATTAATTAAAAGTCTTGGCGGGCAAGCAATCCCGGAGGGTTCTATAGATGCTGTCTCAACAGAACAAAAAGCAAGTAAAACAAGCGAGAGATAAAAACAAAAAAAAAAGGTATTACACAAAAGCTAGAGGCAGCAGATAAAAAGACAATGACGTCAGTACCATTCATACTCCTCCTGCCAAAGTAAACACAATGGCTTCCCCACTGCAGAAGTAGAAGTGCAAACAAAGACTGGTGACATATGTGAAATTTCCCTTCCTTTACGAAGAAAAGGTTAAACCCACACATCTTTATGTGTGAATGTGAGAACAAGCATTTCATTAATGTTTATCAAACTTGGATGTTTAATCCATTAGATGATAACATTTGGATAATTATTATCAATATCTACTTCCCTCACGCTTAATAAAACATTTCCATTACACTTAATAATTATCTTAAACTTCATAGCTTTACATTCGAAAGAAACTTTATAAAAACTTGGGCACATAAGAAGGAGAGTAACGACTTGAAAAACTTGAAACGCTTTCGATTTCACATGAAAAGTGAAAGACGCCAAACAGCCCAAACAACAATAACAGGAGGAGGAGGAGGAGTAGGGTTCGAGAGAGCAAAACCGGACTCCATCATCCCTGACGCAATTTGCCCTAACAAACTTAACGACGTTCAGCAAGGCAGTTAATGCAACAACTTGGTGCAAGACCAGTTTGCAGGCAATTATTCCAACGCAATTATGCAATAACACTACTCGGACATTTTTTTTTCTGCAAGCACGCTTTAAACATCATGATTTATTTGTAATGTTAGTCAAATATGACGTCATTCGAAAAATACGAATGTGGATTTACGAAAATGTCAATTCTTAAAAGACTTCAACAATATTGAAAAGATGGCATCGACCGACGGACGATGAGCATGAGGACTTGTTACAGTCCTTGAAAATCCCTCAAGGATGACGTGCCATTCAACTTCTGAACGTTGCGCTCTGTATTTAGTTTCCCCTTTACATAAAAACACACACATATATGTGTAAATATAATATATATATATATATATATATATATATATATATATATATATATATATATATATATATATATATATAAAGTATTATGTATTTGATGTGTATGCAATTTAAAAGTACATATTATAGTATATATATATATATATATATATATATATATATATATATATATAATATATATATATATATATATATATATATATATATATATATATATATATGTGTGTAATATATATATATATAATTTATTTATTTATAAATGGTTAATGATTATCTATAATAACGACGTTTACTGTGAGGTCTGATAAAAATTATCCTACAGAAAGAACGTAGGCTAAATTGAGGTCAACCTTAATTGCCTGATCTTCGAAATTAGGCTTACATTCCGTTTCCATTGAATAGTCTTCCAGAACCATCTAGGTCTACGGTCGCCGACGTCTCAGATATTTTGGTGTCTATCGAATGCAAACATTTTAATGTAAGTTTAAAGATGCTCTATATTGCATCCAAATTCTGTAACCAAAGTTGCTTTTTTCTATTTTTCTAAGCCAGAAGTATAGAAATTGAAAGTAACAAAATTCAATGGATTACTTATAAATACAACAGCGTACAACAATGTTTACTGGGTTAGAAGTAATGTAGTAGCAGTAAAAATAACTATTGCATTTATTCTTGTCTAAAATGTTCCTAGACGTTTGGTTCATTCATAACTATGTAATCACAATATTAAATCAGTTATGAGAAGATCATGGAAGATAAAACAGAATACATAAAATAGTATTCAGAATTACTCTTCAACATCGACCAAATTCTACCAATTGGAAACCTCGACTTGGGTAGTGAATTCTATCATTTCTTATATATGACGCAAATCTGGTTTTCCTTGCTCTACACCTTTACCTATGATTCTGAAACCCTCATTTATTTTTATTTCGTGTTCAACTACGGTATTTAAAATAACGAATAAATAGTATAAACAAGTTTCCATGGGTGAAAAAGTTAAAAATTCACGGAATAGCAAAAACCATAAAAGCAATAATGATTAATTGGATCGGCAACAGGACATACTGTCGACAAAATCAATCACTGCTTGCTAATATATCCCATGAAAATTGCATACTATTAAAATTAAACTGGGCAATAACAACAACTTTAGTTCATAAACAAACAAACAGAAGCAATTACAGGGTGTAATAAAAATCAATCAGTACCAATTACATTAAATTCTCAAACGATAACAATCAAACTTGTAACCAAGACACCCTACTGTAGAGAGAAAAACAGCTACACTGTACCCACAAAATGAAAACAATCAATGCAGTTGCAAAATTTCATCAAACACCAAAACAACAATTGAAACTCCACAACAGAAGCAATCACAGCAGTTACAGACACGTTTCACAGAAGTGCACTATATCTTTCAATGGAAACATAAAGTTACAATATCTAGGGAGTAGTTAAGGCTTCAAAGGGTACAATTAGAGTATCGTTCCAAATAAGGTACCCAAGACTGGCCAGACTATACTAGCAGGTTTAACCATGCCGACAAAAGTAAATCAGCAAAAGTACTACTTTTACAGGAACTAAAAATAATGCAGATCCTTCCAATGAAAATCAATATTTTAAGTAAATTTGCTTAAAATATTTGCAACTGTTCAGAGAATTAAATAAGGAAATTTTAAATTAAAACCTCTAACATTGTCTAACAGATATAAATTTGAAGCCAGGTTTCCCACTAAACCCTAACAAGCCTCGGTTGGTCAAGTATATATTCCATCGAAAATGAAGATCTTTCTAACTACAACCCTCCAGTTATGATAGATATATATATATATATATATATATATATATATATATATATATATATATATATATATATATATATATATATATATATATATATATATGTATGTATATATATACATATATATAGATATATATATATATATATATATATATATATATATATATATAAATATATATATATAAATATATATATATAAATATATATATATATATATATATATATATATATATATATATATATATATATATATATATATATATGTGTGTGTGTGTGTGTGTGTGTATACAGTATATATCTGTGCTCGATATATGGTGAAAACTACCATGGTCTCTAAAGCATTCAACTTTGGAAACTATTAAGTGACAAAGTAAATCAAGCAGTCATGTGAAACATTATCATCTTCATCATAATATAGAAGCAGGAAAGTAAAACAAAATTAAAGTGCTCTCAGCACCGAGAGAAATATCACAATATGTAGCATTCTAATACATATGTCCATCTCTTATCACATATATACTCGTAACTTAATATTGTTCGGGATTACCAGTTTGCTCGAATGTTACTGGAGGTTTCCCTTTGAAACCAATGACTTTTACCTCAATGATTTGGTTGATTGTTGACACTATAAAAACCTAGTTTTTTTTAACTACACTACTCTAGGGGACTAATT
>NC_090732.1:140988787-140991287 GCF_036898095.1 Palaemon carinicauda | reverse complement strand
TGGGTCGAGAAGTACTGCAAAGGCCCTTCAGTAATGCATACAGTGTACTCCATGAGGTGCACGGACGGCACTACTCCTTTAAGGGAATTAGATTTGAATTCATCACATCAGAATCGTTTCATAAAATTCACAAAACAATGTAACAAACTTTCCGCTCCACCACAAACATAAGGCATGGAACATTATTGAAAAATTCATTGTGTTTTCTAACTAGTTTTATTTAAATTGAATAAAATTATAGTTATATGACTAAGTGTCGTGAAAAAAAAAAAAAAAAAAAAAAAAAAAAACGAACTGATATATAAGAAATGAGTCATGGAAAACGTTTTTATTTTTATTTTTTTTTTTTTTTTGGCATTACGAGCAACATTTCGTAAAACAATCACTAACATAAAATCCACACAATAATCAATAATAGAATGATGTTAAACTTTGAATGAGAAAATAACAAATGCACCCAGCAGGCTTCGAAATATTTCTTGCCTTCATTCTCCACAACTTCAAATTCCAAACTTTCCTCCCAAATAGAAATGATTTCGCTTGGTGGTGGCCAGTGTTTTCACCCGCCTGCTACCACAAACACAGACACAGAAGGAAGTATCTCTCTCTCTCTCTCTCTCTCTCTCTCTCTCTCTCTCTCTCTCTCTCTCTCTCTCTCTCTCTCTCTCTCTCTCTCTCTCACATAATATATATACACATATGTAATATATATATATATATATATATATATATATATATATATATATATATATATATATATATATATATAAATGTATACATATATATAAATATAAACATATATATAAATATATTTATATATATAAATATATATAAATACATATATTGTATATATATATATATATATATATATATATATATATATATAAATATATATTTGTATATATATAAATATATATTGTATATATATATAGATACATACACATACATAAATATATAAATACACGCACCGCGCGCACTCACACACACGCACGCATATATATATATATATATATATATATATATATATATATATATATATATATATATATGATAAAATTTTGCATAAAAATATATATATGTATATATATATATATATATATATATATATATATATATATATATATATATATATATATATATAATATATATATATAACAACGATAACAGAATACCCTGAACATATCAAAATACAAAAAAAAAATTAATCATGATCAAAGAGATTTATTACCTATATTAGCAAGGTAAAACTTCAGTAATATAGAAATTCACTCATATATACATATTTCTACGGTATGAGTGTGTTGAATACAGTCAGCAAGGTGAAAATGTTTATAACAACATAAGACAGTATCATGTTCAAAAAAAGTATGTAGGTCAAGGGTAAACATCTAGTCACAGATCTGAACTTTCGATGGGAGAAACGTTGTAAAAGTCCTGATAAACAAGAGTATCGAATTCCAAAGTTGGCAGAAGAGGGATTGACGGCCGTTGGACAGTGCAATCCGAAGAATGCCTAAATGCACGAGGTAAAATTGGTAGGACAGGTGGCCTGACGTCGTAACGGTCTGCTCTTGACATGGTACTGTCGAAATAACAGTGTGGCTATAGAAACAGTTCACAGTAGGCCTATGGAAAACTGCATCATAAGAACTTGAAGCTACTCGTACCGAAAGTTTCAGGAAGAAGGAGAGGAAGTGCCTCCAGTTCCTAGAACTTTTGATATCACCTAAACAACGATATGACAACTTCCTATCATTCTCGCTTTTATTTACTAAGATTTGGGATTTTCCTCCTGATCAGGTAGTATGAGTGAGGGAGGGGAAGAGGGGGGGGGGGAGAGTATGTTGTGAGGGAGAAAGGGAAAGTGGGAGAGTTTAGGTTGAGAGGAACCGAAATTGAGGGGGTTACGTTGTGGCCAAAAATGAACCTATTCATTCCTTAGAACTATAACTTTTAATATGTACTTCTCTCATATGGTCAAAGCGATAAATGCACTACTATACATTACAAAACATTTTACAAGAATAATAAGACACGATATCTAAATACCCGTCGTTTTATATCCTTTTCCAGAAACAAAAAAAAATCTACTATGGTAAATAAATCATAAGAGAAAATATAAATTCCCCTTAAGCTGAAAGGAGATGGCCTTTGAGAGCCCACATGAGTATTTGATAAAGTTGTTTACTCGTGTAAACAAGAGATCTAAAGAAAATGACAGTAAACATTTCTTGAAGCTCAAAGTATACTTTTCTTCCTACTCTTTCTTGTCTGACAAGAAGTGTAGCTACATAATTCAATATAGAGTGTATATGAGATACAAATAAACACATACATGTTAACGTATTGTTTATGAGTTTGTAAAGCAATACAAACGAAATGCACACCCATGTTATAATGGTCGCTCCATGATGAAGCCAAATATAGATACAAAAGGAATAGTGGCCTTGCAATTAAAAGGTTGTACCAAGAGGATTCCCGAAAGAGAACAATTCCGGAT
>NC_090732.1:140964473-140974473 GCF_036898095.1 Palaemon carinicauda | reverse complement strand
GGTACGAATACTTATGAATAGATACGAAATGAGACATCCCAATGATAGTAATCAAAACTAAGCCGGAAAAAATATAACTAGTAATACAGATTAATATTTCTTACTGTGAAATTATATTCCGCCTTGCTAAAGTGTCGCGAAAAAATAATTTCGTACATTTCGGCAAATTAGCATGATAACTCCCTGGGTGTAATTTCTTAATTCTTAGCAACGTGTAATATCTTGTAGTCTCCTACAGCTTACGAAACAATTAAATTTTCAAGGGTATATAAATTCAATTCTTAAACTCCCAGTCACAAGAAAGACTCCTCCACGGTAGCTCCTTTCTTGAACCCAGCTTTCCTTTCCCAGAACTAGTTAGACCTTAGGCGTATTTGAAGTCTGTGTGACAACCATCTCCTTTGATCTAGGACTTTAAAAACTGAATCACTTCCACGTCTCAATATAACAATTAATTTCTGAAAGTTTCACTACTCTGAGTAGAATTGTGGCCAGGAAGTTGTTCACTAACAAACAAACAGAAAAATAAGGACGAAAACATAACCTTCTCCCAACTCCTCTGGCGGAGGTAGCAATAAGTGACTGGCAAAAGTATTCTAACAACTAATGCAAGACATCTAAAATGAAGTGAATCTTAAGCGAATCGACATGAAAGTTCATTTACACACACAAAAAAGACAAGATTCGATATCTTATTTTTTTTACTAAGTGAAATTATGAATTCAAACGGACCTCTTTTTTATCAAAGAAAACAAAGAATTTTTGATGGTATCGCTGATGACTACGGTTAGATATTTAGACATAAACGCACACATACATGTGCGCACACAGATTCAACTCTTCCCATCCCTCTCACCAGGGTATGATTACCCCCTCTCACCTATACCAGAGGGACGGGGGAGTGTGTGATACCGCTGAGCGAGACCTGAAGGAACTATACACACATATATACACACACACACACACACATATATATATATATATATATATAGCCAGATACTTGCTCTGTATTACTTTCTATATGGGAGACAAGTATGTGTGCTTATTAAGTTAGCTGCATTTATCAAAGATGTACCTCCACGGCGCCACAAAAACCTCTCTATAACTAAAGCTTTAAAGTTCCTTTTCTTACGAAGTATAAAAGCTACAAATGCTTGAAGTAGTTTGTTGTCTTACAATCTTAACTGCTGACAACACTGAAGACAATTTTGCCGTGTTCCTTCGGCCCTTAGCTGCACTTGTGTTATATCCTCCTTTACCTCCGTTCAAAATTCCCATCTTCTTTCTTGCTGTTCAACCTCTTCTAAATTTCATTTTATGGTGTAACTATTGGCTCCCCCCCCCCCCCTCAGAGTTGGAATTGGTCGCTGAACGGCCTCATAGGACCCAGCTCAGATCTCATAGGCCAAACTCTCTCTCTCTCTCTCTCTCTCTCTCTCTCTCTCTCGGCAATAAGTTATCATCCAAATAAGCTACAGCCCAAAAGACAAAATTCCGACATTTTCCCAATAAACAACTTAATTCACTAACTCCGCTGCATATAAGAATCACAACATACTCCCGCGTCTTTGGCCATGGTGCATTGCCAAGGTTAAAGCTAGACTGCAAAAGCTCTGCATGTTTTACAAAAGGGTCCGATCGGACTTTTTAAGGCAGAAGAATGTCACTGGGATACAAACTTTCTCAGCCTGCTTAGCATACAATAGGACTTTCTTCCTTGTATCTCTTCCAAGGAATCTTTTACCAATTTCTTTCTTCAGATGATACAAGAATAGAATAAAGATCTGGCATATATAGCGATCTTTGGCAAACGCTAGGAAGCATAAAGAAGACCTTTATACCATTAAGTTTACACATACATTGTTTCGTTTTATTGAGATTAAGGATAAGAAAAACGTAAGTGAAATGCTGCAGTACTAACAGTTGTAGTAAAAGTATTAAAAAAACAGGAAAGATTTAAAAATTCTATAATTTTCCAAATTTATCAAGGGGATTATACAAATTCTCAATATATTCAACAAGGCCACAATGGCAATGATGATAAATCTTTATTTATTATATTAGCACGATAGTAAAGTGAAACTGCCGGGACTAATGAGTTTGGAAATTATTTGCAAAAGGAGAAAATTTCTAAAAAAAAAAAAAAAAAAAAAAAAGAGAGAAGACTAGGTTATACATTATGTAAATCGTAAAAGTTATGTATACCTTGTTTTGCAGTGTACTATACAATAAGAGGTAAAATATAAGAAAACTGTGTCCAGTAGAGAGAGAGAGAGAGAGAGAGAGAGAGAGAGAGAGAGAGAGAGAAAAAAGTTTAAATCCAAATCCAAAGAAACTCACGGTCAGAATCTTTTACAAAAATAAATAAAATAAAAAGAAATCTGACACAAGAAACTAATGAAACAAATCTTGACTTTAGGATACTTAATCTACTGATAAAATTCCAGACCTGTTAACTCGTATGAATCTGTTTCCGTTTATTAAGGCCTACCTTATATCAAATTTAGCTCAGCTACAATTTGTAAAACACATATTTTCACTCAGTTGAATATGCTTCCGATAGATAAAATATAATTCAACAAATTTATATCAGATTCCGTATCATGTGACGATATAATAAAGATGGAACAGACCTCATTACACATGACCTAAAACATCATTATCGTATTCTAAAACAATCGGCCGGAATTTGTTTTCTAATGAAAGCGTTTTCTGTTTTCAGATAGATTTTTTTTTTCCTCTTTTGAAATACAGTGTTACTTTTAGTGAGGTGTCCAAGGTCATAGCCTCAAAGATCGACTGAACTGATCAAGATTTTAAAAGGAAAATGGTTTAATAATTAAATTTAAAGTGTGTCTTATCAGTTAACAGCGAAAACAACGATACACTTATCACTAAATGCACTCACTTCTGGCTTAAGGGTCCAGCTATTAATCTTCTCCATTAATGAGATTGTTCCCTATCAATAATGTCTTAAGTTATTATCAAATCGTACTGAATTCCAATCTCCTTAGATACCCAAAAAGAAAACAACGTTGTTTAAACCTTTTTCAGTTGAAATTATAGGGTAAGCTAAAAATTCCCTAAGCCAACTTTCCAACTCACGTAATATTCAAGATGATATCATTTTGACTCATGGAATTTTCTCTCGATGAGATGTGTTTGGTAGAATTAATCAAGTCTCTTTAATAGCCAACGAAAGGGCCAAACAGTAACCCTTCTTATTATAGTGGAAAAATACACAAACATTATATATATATATATATATATAAATATATATATATATATATATATACAGAATAAACTTTTCATTATAACATATTTCAAGATGGCATTGAAAAGAATTACTTCCATAATGAGAGAGAGAGAGAGAGAGAGAGAGAGAGAGAGAGACTCTAAAAATGAAAAAAATATTTCAGACTAAACTGCCAATTATCTGTAGAATACAAAATGAAAAGTTTCATATACTTTATATACCTCCTTTCGTTACCTTTCATTCATTCCTGGCATTAATTTAGAGAGATCACGAACATCTACTAAGACAAAAAAAAAGTATGAAAAAAATTACCTTTCTAAAAATACATGTTACAAAATGCAATTAATATTATGATAACCTCTATAAAAAAAAGTATGATGATGTCAATAATGACAAGAAGCCGTAAATAAAAATATTAGAAACGTCTTTGTTTTGAATTCTATATATCCCGAGATTATACAATTCAAAATAAACAATCGCTTGACAAAAATATATATCGACGTCAAAGATAAGAGATATATAAATGCACCTCATCTCAAGTACCGAACAACAAATATAATTGCTGGTCAGCGAAGCGTTGTCTCCATCATACGTATAACCACTCACCCCCCCCCCCCCCAACCCCTTCTCACAAACACTTCGTCACTGTCTCATGTCACAATGATGAAGCTTATCTCAAAGTATCGTGTATCTTGGCAAGGCCAATGGCTCCAAATATTTGAACGCATACTGTTCTTAGACATCATATATTTGGTCATGTATTTCTTATCGATTAGTAAAATTAGAGAAGTTATTATTTAAAGACCCAACTTTAGAGGACGATGCATGTATGAGAATACAAAATAAATTAGGGTAAAACAATTTACCAACCTTGAAATTTCTATCCTCTCCTAAAAGTAGAAAAAAAAGATTGTGTCGATATAAATATGAAAAACTGCTCTGGTTGCAGTGAATACCATTTTACCGAACTTCGTTCAAACAATGTTTTACCTATCAAAGTGTTAATGAAACATCCAGCAAAAATACAAAATTAAGATATTGAAACTAATTGATAATAATTTCCAGTTTCTAAATCAATAAAAGTGTCACTACGCAATAAATGTCTCCTACCCAGCTCCGACCAACTCCTCCTCCTCTCAGAACATGCTGACTGAGGTAAATGTAAATATGATGATACAATTATGGTTCCTGCAAAGGTAAACAAACACCAGTGGCAATTTTCTCCCGGTAAGCGAGTTTGAGGAACATGAATGATCTAGACGACATGACAGCTATTTTTAGCAAGGTCATAGCTAGGGATAGTCACTGACCTTTATATCATATAAAAGAGCTTCATTTAGTGGACTATGCATTCCAAATATAGTCTGTCTTTCAGATTAATAGTTCTGAAGTTAATTTTGACAAAACAATCTACAGAGTGAAAATTTAAATGGAGAATGACTCACTGGGGGATAAGCAAGACGAAGATGGGTTATGTCTCCACTTGACTATCTAAATATGCTGATCTATATCTTAGTACTAAAGCTGACTAAAATATATTCAGCCGTGTAAGAATTTTGATAAGGAAAGAGTGAAAGAAGCTTTGCAGATCAGACTGACAGACGATTTCCCCTCGCGCACATTAAGTATGGTGGTCTACATTTGTGCCAGTTTTGACGACATTTTCACCAATTTTGACTAGACTCATTTTAACTGTGTAGTAGTTGCAGTGAAATGGTTAATACAATAAACAGACCGACACACGAACAAATGGATGGAAAATTTTATACCTCAGACTTCATCAGTTGGGAACTAGCAAGTAAGATGGAACAACTACTACTACTATTAGCGTGTATTTTCCCATTCGTATGGGGTAACAAGGTTGCCTTCTTTTGAAGGACTTTGCTTTGGCTTTTGAGGTGGACCGTAGTCCCGACCGGCTGCCCTGCCTGACATCGCATAGACCCCGGTAGCCTATGTTTATGTGTTTGTACCAGCCACCATCGCCCTTCCTCCCAGCAGCGAGGAGTCATGGCGTAGTTATGTCGACAGTTCGAAACGAGTGAGGTGTCTTATGATTTTAGGTGTTGGAATGGCTGTGTTTTGTGCGTGTATTAGTCTGTAATACCCATTTGCTTTACGCAAACCTATCCGTCGATTACATACATAATCCTGAGGTGTTTACAGGGATAGCAAAGTTTCCTATATTACCTTAATATTTTCTTCTCCCCAACAAAGTTATGTACGCCCATATGCATATTTATATATAAATGTTTACCAGGCTTGACAATAAATTATTTGTATAATTTGAGAGAGAGAGAGAGAGAGAGAGAGAGAGAGAGAGAGAGAGAGAGAGAGTATAAGTTAATCACCTATGAATCATAAGACAAGCGACACTTGGCGACCTTTTCAAAATTGATTATCACTCGAATGTTTTCAGCTGACTTTCCACAAATCAAATTTCCACGATATTTCAAACCGAAGATAAGATACACAATCGTCTCTCATTTAATCAAAGAAAATCACAAACAATATTCAGCCCATCAACAAATGCCAGGAGCACAATACCATGTTTTATAATTCAAACTTCGAAGATAATAGACATAAGTGTGCATTATAAAAAATATTTTCAGTAATACTAAATTACATAATAGTATGTTCAAGTAAATCTAAATATCATCGTAATAAATAACAACTATAGAACATTTGAAAAAAAAATAGATTCTCTCCGTATCAAGGGATGAAGATAATGCGTCTTCTGATTGTGTTTAAAATGTTAATACTTATCTAGCGAAAATGCAATGAAACAACGAGGGAATACAGAAAAATCTAATATATTCCTCAGAATACATTAGACACCGTCGAGTTACCTCAACATACCTTCCTCATTACTCGCTAGGATGAACAACTCAAAAATAACCATGTTAGGGAATTATTTCGACTGCCAATAAAAAACATCCATACTGAATTATAAAAGTTTCCTAGCACTAGTTGTGTATGACAGGCTACAAACACTAGGGGTGTAGGGTATATTTGTTTTCTCAACATGTAAGCAAACACTCAGTCACGTGCTTCGTGCATATATAAACATCATATTAAATTATAAAACACTATGTGGATATTAAAGGGCGGGGAATGGGAGTCTGGCTAGACAGCCAGACCGCCACAACGAAAAACTACATCTCAATCCGCATTGCTTCATTTAGTCATTCACATAAACCAACCTTTGTTGGTATAAAGGCCAATGGCGGGCCAATGGCGGAGGAAACTTTCTCTGTGGATGGATAAATTCAAGGACGTAGCCCAAACACTGGGACCCTAAATGTCATTTCTTTTATGAAGCTACATGAAATTTCATTTGCAAACGTCCTTTCAAATGGCTAGAGGCACAACTCCAGACATGCATGTGGAGGCACGGTAAGTGATGACGGCCACGCCCTCTGGAATTCCCGATGAGAGTGCGTGCGTGCGTGCATGTGCTCCCCTGCAACTTAGCTTTAGTGTGCTTTTGACTCTCTAACTCTAAACAGAGTAAGGGAGTGTGTTATGCTTCTGCATTCTGCATTATCCAAATGCTTACCCAACGTGACCTCAAGTCTTTTGGGGTACTTTACTTGTCAAACTCGAAGACTGTTGTCTCTAGCGGGAGCTTTCAAAGCTCAAAAACAATCCAATAGATCATTATTTTTGCAAGCGCTGAGGTAAAGATTATTATTGTTTTTCTTTCTTTGCATCTACGAATTACAGAAAGTAAGGAAGCATCACAAAGTATAAAAAAACCTCCATTCCACTAACTAATAAAATAACCGTCAAACAAATTAAAGGAAAAAACCGATGAAAATTTTATAAGAGAGAGAGAGAGAGAGAGAGAGAGAGAGAGAGCAAAAAAAATATTTTGTATATAAACGTCAAATGTAACGCTATCTATTACCAGGTCATAATCATTCATCACATTTTAATTCAATGAATGCTCTGATGAAAAATAATCTGACACATCATTTTTTAACTATAACCATTTCCATTTAAATAAACTAATCTTTGAATATGCTAAAAGGAGCGATTAACGGTCAGTAATTTATAGAGAAAATTATCTGGGGATGCAAACACGTTCTAGTATTACCCACAGAATTTTAGATACTTTGCAATATAACTATCGGGTAATTTTTAAGTGAAAAGGAATGTTTACCTTACTACTGAAGACAGCAAGGTGAATTATTTTTTCAAACTAAAAACCCGAGAAAAGAGCCGCCCTTACCTTTCCACGTTACAGTTTCGAAAACATGTTTTCGTCAAAAAAATAAAACAGAAATTTAAGCTTGCAGGGTTCCAATTGAAACCAGTTCATGTGTCACTATGAAAACGAACTGAATGTACGCTACATTTCGACATTTAAAACGTTTCACGTCTGGGAGCGAAGATTAGCATACACTGAAAAACTGATCCGCTCCCAAACATTTACTGCGTTTGACTGAATAACAAAATCGAGAAGCATCGGTTGGTATGCAAATGGAACACCAATACGACGGTGTTTCTTGCTTGAACAAAAACTATGAATAATTTCCGCTGACAAATACACCCACACAAAACTAAAAAGATATATATCACATGTTTCTGTAAACGAAAGCAGCACTTCTGCGTTCTCATTGTTAATTTTAGTAAAACTATTCACACATAACATGTGTATTTCATCCTCCTAATAATAACATAAAAATAAGCAATGTGGGGTTACATGCGAAATAGACCAAGGACATGAACATGTTCCCTTAAAATTTCCCATAAATAGTGGTTAATGATAATCTAAAATTTTAACGTTTAAATGGAAGAGGTTCTGGTTAAGATAGGATTGGTGAAAATGTTGAGATCTGAAATGCAGATGGCTTCTGAACGGTGGATCTTTTTTTTTTTTCTAAATTGTTCTAAAACCGAATATGAATCAACCCCTTACTGCTTTGTAGTTAAATTATTATTCAGCAATGCTAATTCAGTATTTATGAAAAAAAATATTTCAAATATCTTCAAGTCTGTTAGTGGAATGCCTGTTATCAAAAAGTGTACATGTACAGTATAAATAATTAGCAATTATTTGTTTAAAATCAGGTTAACTCGAAAAGAATTACTAAAGCTCGCTCTCTCTCTCTCTCTCTCTCTCTCTCTCTCTCTCTCTCTCTCATACATGAAAATAACACATCAATAGCATAAAGGAATTTTAGAAACCTTTACCTATCTACAAATAAGGACTGACATAATATAGTTGAACCATTATGTCTGTTATACCCGCTAGGATAAATGTTCTAACCAACCAAATACCCCCTCCAACACCTAATCACCAAATTACCAAACTGATAACAGTGTTAATAAACGCAATGAAATGTTACTCCCAGTATACACTCATTTCTAATTATACGTAAAGGTTTGCGAAAATTCTAGTTTCAGATACAACCTTAATTAAATTAATTATAATTTTATTAGTAGTATTATTATCACTATAATTATTATCACTATCATCATTATTATTATTATTATTATTATTATTATTATTATTATTATTATTATTATTATTATTATTATTACTTACTTACTTACTTACTTACTTACTTACTTACTTACTTACTTACTTACTTACTTACTTACAAAGCTACGACCCTACTTGGAAAAGCAGGAAATAAGAAAATAAACTATATAGGTTATAAGACGTAGTGAATAACAGTATAAAATATCTATCAGTAACAACACTGATATATATATATATATATATATATTTCAAATAAGCCACATATTGATACAGTAAAGTCTGGATTCTCTTAACGACCTCTGGACCAGGGTTCGAAACCCGGCCGGTCAGATACTATTGTCTTTGAGTGATTTCGCCTGGGGCTCTGATCCCGGGGTCGTTAAGAGAATCCAGACTTTAATGTATTAATATATATGGCTTATTTGAAATATGAAAAACACGTTTAAATGCGCAAAATTTATCATATGTACCACACACACACACACACATATATATATATATATATATGTGTGTGTGTGTGTGTGTGTATGTATATATATATATATATATATATATTATATATAAATATATATATATGTGTGTGTGTGTGTGTACCCTCAAACAAAAGAACTAATTCAAGACACTGGAAGACCATGGTACAGAGGCTATAGCACTACCCAAGACTAGAGAACAATGGTTTGATTTTGGATTTTCCTTCTGCTATAAGAATTTCTGATAATAGCTAAAGAGTCTCTCCTACCCTACAAAGATGGAAGTAGCCACTGAACAATGACAGTATAATACTTAACCCCTTGGTCGAAAAATTGTTTGGTAATCTCAGTGTTGTCATGTGAATGAGATTAAAGGAGAATGTGGAAAGAATAGGTCAGACTATTCGGTGTATGTGTAGGCAAAAGAAAAATAAGTCGTAACCAGAGAGAGGGATCTAAATGTAGTACTGTCTGCCCAGTCAAGGGACCCAATAACTCTCTAGATACAAACTTGATGAAATAAATTCTAGTTTTAGACACAACTTAATGAAATGTGTACCTCGCGACAAGTTATATGAAAATGATGATAATATACATTAAATAAGAGAGAGAGAGAGAGAGAGAGAGAGAGAGAGAGAGAGAGAGAGAGAGAGAGTGTAGGTATCTGTATGATGTTGTACCTAACCATTTACCTCCACCAGCCCTCCTACGAACCTTATAAGGCGGAATTTCCAAAAGCATTCCTTCCGTTACTACGTAAACACATTTACTCTTCCAGGACAT
>NC_090732.1:140954473-140959473 GCF_036898095.1 Palaemon carinicauda | reverse complement strand
CTGAGACATTAAAGTGCTGGGATGGGGTTACTGCTAACGCCTCACTTGCTCTTTCGGACAATCCTCCCGTAGGCTTCTAAGAAAATAAACGTCAATGGATTGTTTTGATCAAAATTTAATCGTAAGAAAATACCTAAACCAATTTAGACAGGTTGGAAAATATTCAGAATTATTTACCGTTGCTAAAAGTAATACACAGTATTTTTTACAACAAACAATAAACAATTTAGATATTTAAAAAAAGATAATGAGATATAAAAACAATTCCTGGAGTTAAGATGATAAAATGCATCTGGGTCACATAAGCTTGTGGTTTATTCGTTCGTTCGTGTGTTACATACCAGCCTTGCCTACTACCTACCTACTAGCCACCACCATCATCATGAACGTGACTCATTCAACTTCCATCTAGTCATCCGTCTATCCAATCCCCAACCCCCTTCCTATCCTAATACACCCCCTTTGGGTCCACCCCTTCCATTTTCCCAACTGCATTTTACCTCTGCATTGAAAGTTAAAACCGAAGTCAAGAGTCAGCGCTGCATTTACAGACAAGCCATGTTTCAACGGCCAACATAAACAGCACATCCAGTATGCAAAACAAGCACTCATCACATGCTGCAACGCAAATAGAGAATAACAGTGTGGGTGGGTCTCTCTCTCTCTCTCTCCTCTCTCTCTCTCTCTCCTCTCTCTCTCGGATAATATAACGCAATAGAATGAAAACTCTGTGCACCCATGTAATTTTCCGGTGTAACATCAACAGTTTGTATAATAATAACATTTGCCGTCGTCCAGCCAGGGGTAAAACTCTCTCACAATTAGGCCTGATATGAACTTTCTGAAGTGCCTTGGTTCGAACATCAAGAAGAGACTTGCCATCTCGCCATATCTTTTGTAAGTGATTTTTCCAAGTATGAGTAGACGCTAAATACATATATATATATATATATATATATAGATAGATAGATAGATAGATAGAGACGACTGGCGAAATCTAATTCTAATCTAAAATAGGCATAGGAGATGATGATAATATATATATATATTTATTTATATATATATATATATATATAATATAAACAATAAATACAGCCGTTCTAGTCCATTTTAGGACAGAGGTCTCAGATATGTTCGTCTTGGGTTTGGTAATTTTCATCAACCAAGGAGCTAGTATCTTCTTTAATCTGATCAATCACAACAAACCAACCTAGTATGGGCCATACACAAACCCAATCACTTTTTTTTACAGCAGAGTAAAGGGGGTCTTTGCCTCTCATCTATGTAAGATGAAAACCCTAACGAATGAAAAACTCTAGGGAGAGTTCAAGACTTGAGCAAAATACTCTTACTGTTTCAGCAAAGAACTTTGCAAAACGGAAACCGTTATTACAAAGAAACATACATCAATTACTATTGTTCAGCTTCCTTACTGTCAAATAAAATCTATAAACCTGCAAAATGTTTTGATAAACTAATCTACCCAAATAAAGAAAAATCCTGTATCCGGTATTTTGAACTACGATACCCCGATATTCGAAAAATAATAGTGTGGCTGATCATGTCTAACCAAATAAATAATAATAATCAACACCCTTAAAAATATGAAGAATAAGGTTTGCAAGCATTGATAACATGATAATCGTATTAGTATTTAAAAACGTACCCTGCTAGAATATAATCCAGCAATAAGAAGAATCCTAAATGCTTCAGTTTTATTGGTAGTTTATAGATAAGGGGTTCAAAGAAAAGAAAAATTATACGTTGCACACCGAAACCAAAAGCATCAGTAACAACACAGGCAAGGAGAAGCTGCATTAATTGCAGATGCAATCTATTTTCGCAGAACCGATTCCTAGGTCACTTAGCGAGAGGATCTCATGCAAAAAACATGCGTTGTCTTCATCCTTTCCCTCCTTCCTCTTCCTCCTCCTCCGCCTCCTATTTCTTCTGCTTCTTCGTCTCCTCCTCACGGTGGCTGCCTACTCCCAGAAGAACCGCTTCTTCGACCCAAGCAGGAGAATTCTTAGCCTACTTTCCTGATTTATATACAACCACAGTGACTAGCTCATGTTCATTAACTTCCTCAAACCACAACGCGCTCTCTCTCTCTCTCTCTCTCTCTCTCTCTCTCTCTCTCTCTCTAGGCAGCTCTTATGTAAAAGCTACAAAAAAAGAAGCCATAAAACTCAACATGTCAACAGTTGCAAATCATTACGTTATACGTAATCATTTATCTTTCTTTCCACTAATACTACAACCACAGAAAAAGCGCAGATCATTAGAAGATAAAGGTAAAAAAAAAAAAAAAGGTTCTATAACATCAAAACACAGATGGGAGATTCATCAGTAATTCCCGCCGCTCTCCAACAACAAACCCTCTTGTATACAAATTAGGACAACTGCAAAACATCCCTAATGAGTACGACCAAGATACATAATTACCTGTCTGGTTTCTCTCACCTACAAAAATAAACAATAAGCGACTAAACGGCTACATAATACAGCTGAAGCAAATTACTGTACCTCTACACTCAAAACCACAGAAATGTAAATAATTAAATAGGAAGAGATTACGGAGGCTAACATAACGTTCCCAAAATGTGTGTGTCTAAGCCGATGTGCCAGCAAGCGAGACACACTAGTGTCAATCACCCGACCAAGATTAATTAGTGTAACAGAGGGATCCACCTCCCCTTAACCTTAACTTTCGGTACCCTTCCCCAAGCCCCCAACCTCTTACTTCCTCCCCGCCGCTTCAATATCCGTCAACTCACTCCCCAACACTTCCGGTGTTTATCATTTTATTCTCCGTTAACGCATTCCTCGGTGTCCCTCCTCCTCCTTACTTTCCAATCAGGTTAATCCCAATCCATCATTTATACGTCTGTTGCTCTCCAATTATTCTATCCACTTCCGTCTGTTACCACATCGCTTCATTAGCTTGTAACCCATCACCTCATTTTCGTAATCACTCATTCTCTTCCATCTCTTTCAACATCACTTCATATCTGCTTCCTTTCGTATCATTCATTTTCAGTTATCTCCTTTCCCAATGCCCCAATATCCTTCACTTCCTTCGCCATCGCTCTAATATTCTAAAGCACTTTCATCGCCTCCGAATTTTTCACCAGTTGCTTCCACATTGCATCCTTCAGCTTTTGCTCCTTCCCCATCACCCGTTTTCTCATTCCTCACTTTATCATCTCCCTTGAGCTTTCTGTATTACATTATTTCCCTTCCGTCTCTAACTTCCGGAGGCCGTAATCACTATTAGCTCCTTCCCGAAACAAGTCCTTATACAATTCATTCCCCAATACTATACTCTATTTCAACATCACTTATAATCTTTCAGTCCCTACCTCATATACCATTCAATGACTCTTTCCTTGTCACCCCATTATCGATTAGTGTCTTGCCCGTCAATGTCTATTTTACGTTATCCATTTCCCAAGCCTCCTTCCACATCACCATATTCTCAGTGACCCATTCTTCTACTTCTTCTTCGTCTACACCATCAATGAACTTCACTGCTTTGTTCACTACTTCAGCAACAACTCCCTCCCATTCACCCTTTTGAAAAGCCTCCTCCCCCGTCATCCCACTTTAAATGCCTTCTTCTCAACACTAAATTCCCCACATGTCGACCCCATCACCTCACTTCCCTTCATCCATGCTGTCTTTGAATTCCAGTTAAAGATAAAACAGTCGAAAAAAAGTAAAGTCGTCTATGTCTACAAAATATCTTACGGAGCAATGCTGCCTTCTGTTTTCAATGATTAACGCCAATTGGCGCTTAGAAATTACTTTTTTGACATTGCAATGCTCTTCTAACATGGGGAAGTGTAACCTCAAAATAGAATTTGTTTCCCTTAAACCGGAAGTGTCAATTTCCTCGAAATAAAAGGTATTTTACGCCTGAAATGACGAACATCTGCCAATAACACGTATCGTCGTTGGTGCAGTTTTTACGGGAAACTGCCTTAGGAAAACTTACAACTGCCAATTCAGCAGAGCAGGCCCAGCCGTACATGAGTTTCCCCTAAGACACACAAAAAGATCAAAAGATCATTATTCAAGTATAAATTGAAACATTTGTAAATCCCATGAAAATTCGATATCGTAAAAATCTCAACTATGAATTTGCATGACATGCAAACACTAACCAAACTACGCACTACCTTGTTCAACGTGTGTATATATACACACACACATACATATAAACCTACATACTATTCTACTAGCAAAAAAAAAAACCCAACTAACGAAAAATTTAAAAACTTTAAATAAAAAAAAATCCTCTGGTGGAAGCAACGAAGATGACTCATCGCCAGCAATCCGTTGCTTGTGGTAGCCCAGCAAGTCGGAGTAAAAACGAGGGCGCGCGTGCGCGCACACCTTCCTAATCTAAGCACTTATACGGCTTTCTTCGGGTGACCTGATTATGTAACTTCCTTTACAGACAGTGCACAAATATATAACGTAAAACCAAAGAAAAATCAACCTTATTATTACGAGATTTAACCATTCTTTCTCTCAATTCTCTTAAGTCATCTCAATTACAAGAAAGTTTGATGCATCTCTTTGACAAAGAAGTGTATACATTATTATACACACAACAATTAAAATATAATAACCTTTATTAAAATAGCTTATTTCATTAATGAACATTTCCGTTACGGGAATTTCTGCGAGCTTTATTAATCCTCCTAGTTAAGTATCCTCCCCTATGTAATAATAAAGAGGAAGTGTCTGGCTATATGTATAAACATATTTCCTTCCTGTCACGCTGAGCGGTATGGGAAAGATGGAATAGTCATGCCCTGGTGAGAGATGATACCCCGAAAGGTACACTCGGAAACCACAACCTCCTACAAAGTCCCGAATCTATGTGCACGTACGTGTGTGGAGGAAATAAGACGAAGCATAACAGCAATTACACTATATTTTCACTTTCAATGTGGCTCTTTTCCATGTGTATATATATACCCATACACACA
>NC_090732.1:140906973-140949473 GCF_036898095.1 Palaemon carinicauda | reverse complement strand
TCACATCTGCTGTCCACGATTCAGGTACCAAATACGGATATATGAGAAAACGCCGATTTTTTGCAAAACTATGCCTTTGATAAATTTTTCTTGTTTGCATATATTCTAGACCAAAAGCGGTATATGAGCATATGTCTCTCGCATGCACAGTATGTATATTAGGAACTAGTAATGATTCATACTAAATTTTGTGTTTTGTGTGTACTCTAACTGAAGTGTAAATACACAAATGCGGCTAACTTTCCTCACATTTTAGGCGATTTCCTGTGTATATATATATATATATATATATATATATATATATATATATATATATATATATATATATATATATATATATATATATATATATATATATGACATTTGTGAACTATGAAAAAGCCTTTGATGGTATGCAATGGCCAGTTTTGTGGAGAGTCCTGCGTTATCATGGAGTTCCTCTTAAATATGTAAATTTGATTAAGTCTGTTCACGAGCATAAGTGCAGCGCTGATGTTAGAGGAGTCCTATCAAATGAATTTCCATTGAACAGTGGAGTACTCCAAGGGAATGTGTTGTCACCTAGCCTAAGTTGTTTATCCTCCTCATGGATTTTGTAGAGCATAGAACAGTTGGGGGATGGCGGAGAAAGAGTGCATTGGATCGGTAATAGGAAATTAGCAGACCTAGAGTATGCTGATGACGCTGTCCTCATTAGCACACCACAGAATTTTCAATGCTTGCTTACCAGAATGCATGAAATATCACATGAAGTTGGGCTCAAGAATAAGAGAAGAAAGACAGATGATAAGAACGGAACTTGCAATGGAAGATGAAATATCATTGGAAAGAGAAAGAATTAATGAGGTAGAATCATTTAAATATTTAGGAACTATGATCTCTAATACAGGGTCTTTAGAATCGGAATTTAATGAAATATTGAAAAAAGCAAATCAGACTGGCTAGGGTAAGTAAAATTTGGAAATCAAATTGCCTAAAATTACATATAAAAATCAGGCTATATATCAGTTTAGTGAGGTTGGTGTGACTGTATGGACATGATTCATGGTACGACTTTTGTTGATTTGAGAACAAACCCTCAGAAGAATATTGGGAGTTAAATTGCAGGACAGGATTGAAAATGAAACTGTAAGAGATTACTCGAGTGCCATATGTGGATGAGATCACGTTGAGGGGTAGAAGGAGATGGTTTGGTCATGCTCTTCACACTCCCTAATAGATATTAGTTGACCAAACATTTAATTGGGCTCCACAATGTACTAGAAGAGTTGGAAGACCCAGGCTTACATGGCTGAGAACTATGAAGCGTGAAATAGACGATGATTGGAGAAGTATTGATTTAAAAGCCCAATATGGATACGACTAGCAAAATCTAACCGAGGCCCTTCGCATCAATAGGTGTAGTAGGTGATATATATATATATATATATATATATATATATATATATATATATATATATATATATATATATATATATATATATATATATATATATATATACTTTTTTCCATGTCTCTCTGGTAGGGGGAGAGGGAGTAGTTATAGGCTAGTGAGAGAGGTGCGTTTGCGTGCATATCTATCTAAATATTTAGCCATCATTTGTAGCAAAAGAGTGGGGGAATAGAGTAGGTGGATGTAAAAGGGAGCTAGTGAGGGTTGAAGAGCTAATAAAACCGGGGGTAAAAAGTAAATACCAAGAAAAGTTGAAAATGGCATATAACGAAGTGAAAGTAAGTATAACTGGTAATTTAGAGGAGGAGTGGAAGTTAGTAAAAGCAAATTTTTTTGGGATTGCAAGTGATTTGTGGGGCAAGAAGTTTGTTGGAGGCAGCATGAGGAAGGGCAGTGAATGGTGGAATGAAGGAGTGAAGGTAAAAGTGGAAGAGAAAAAGAGGGCTTTTGAAGAATGGCTGCAGAGTAATAGTGTAGAGAAGTATGAAAGATATAGAGAGAAAAATGTGGAAGTAAAGCGCTAGGTAAGCGAGGCAAAGAGGGCAGCTGACCTGATGTGGGGTCAGGGATTGGGTCATTCATATGAAAAGAATAAGTAGTAGTTTTGGAAAGTGAAGAGAGTAAGGAAGGCTGGTTCAAGAATTGAAGAGACAATGAAAGATGAAAATGTAAGGTTGTTAAAAGGAGAGGAGGCAAGGAAAAGGTAGGCGGAGTATTTTGAAAGTTTACTGAATGTTGAGGATAATAGGGAGGCAAATATAATTGCTGTTACAGGTGTTGAGGTGCCGGTGATGGGAGATGAGAATGAGAGAGAGATTACTAGAGAGGAAGTGAGGAGAGCACTAGATGAAACGAAGTAGAAAAAGCATCTGGTATGGATGGTGTGAGAGCCGAGATGTTGAAGGAAGGGGGTGTGACTGTACTTGAATGGTTGGTGAGATTGTTTAATATGTGTTTTGTGTTGTCAATGATACCAGTAGATTGGGTTTGTGCGTGTATTGTACCACTATACAAGGGTAAGGGAGATGCGCACGAGTGTTGTAATTCAAGGGGCATTAATTTTTTAGTGTAGTTGGAAAAGTGTATGGTAGAGTACTGATTAATAGGATTAAGGATAAAACAGAGAATGCAATCTTAAAAGTACAGGGTGGTTTTAGAAGAGGTAAGGGTTGTATGAATCACATTTTTACAGTTAGGCAGATATGCGAGAAATATTTAGCAAAAGGTAAGGATGTGTATGTTGCGTTTATGGATCTGGAGAAAGCGTATGATAGAGTTGATAGGGAAGCAATGTGGAATGTGATGAGGTTATATGGAGTTGGTGGAAGGATGTTGCAAGCAGTGAAAAGTTTCTACAAAGGTAGTAAAGCATGTGTTAGGATAGGAAATGAAGTGAGCGATTGGTTTCCGGTGAGAGTGGGACTGAGACAGGGATGTGTGATGTCACCGTGGTTGTTTAACTTGTATGTTGATGGAGTGGTAAGAGAGGTGAATGCTTGAGTAATTGGACGAGGATTGAAACTGGTAGACGAGAATGACCATGAATGGGAAGTAATTCAGTTGTTGTTTGCGAATGATACTGTACTGGTTGCAAATGCAGAAAAGAAGCTTGGCCGATTAGTGACAGAATTTGGAAGGGTGTGTGAGAGAAGGAAGTTGAGAGTTAATGTGGGTAAGAGTAAGGTTATGAGATGAACGAGAAGGTGGTGCATGGTTGAATGTCATGTTGAATGGAGAGTTACTTGAGGAGGTGGATCAGTTCAAGTACTTGGGGTCTGTTGTTGCAGCAAATGGTGGAGTGGAAGCAGATGTACATCAGAGAGTGAATGAAGGATGCAAAGTGTTGGGGGCAGTTAAGGGAGTAGTAAAAAATAGAGGGTTGGGCATGAATGTAAGGAGAGTTCTGTATGAGAAAGTGATTGTACCAACTATGATGTATGGATCGGAGTTGTGGGGAATGAAAGTGACGGAGAGACAGAAATTGAATGTGTTTGAGATGAAGTGTCTAAGGGGTATAGCTGGTGTATCTCGAGTAGACAGGGTTAGGAACGAAGTAGTGAGGGTGAGACCGGGTGTAAGAACTGAGTTAGCAGCTAGAGTGGATATGAATGTGTTGAGGTGGTTTGGCCATGTTCAGAATGGAAAATGGCTGTCTGCTAAAGAAGGTGACGAATGCAAGAGTTGATGGGAGAAGTACAAGAGGAAGGCCAAGGTTTGGGTGGATGGATGGAGTGAAGGAAGCTCTAGGTGATAGGAGGATAGATGCAAGAGAGCGTGCTAGAAATAGGAATGAATGGCGAGCGATTGTGACGCAGTTCCGGTGGGCCCTGCTGCTTTTTCCGGTGCCTTGGGTGACCGCGGAGGTAGCAGCAGTAGGGGATTCAGCATTATGAAGCTTCATCTGTGCTGGATAATGTGGGAGGATAGGCTGTGCCACCCTAGCAATACCAGCCGTGGGTCCCTTGTAAGGTTGGGAGGAACATAGAAAAGAGACGTCCCCTTTCTTGTTTCATTTGTTTGATGTCGACTACCCCCCAAAATTAGGGGAAGTGCCTTGGTATATGTATGTATGTTGACAGGTGACGTACGCTAGTATATCACACACACACATATATATATATATATATATATATATATATATATATATATATATATATATATGTATATATATATATATATACATATATATATATATATATATATATATATATATATATATATATATATATATGTGTGTGTGTGTGTGTGTGCGCGTAAGATGTCTATCACACAACAAAACAGGAGATACTAGTAATGCAATTAGGATCGACACCATTATAAGGAGGAAACGTCGTAGAAGTAAAAAATGAGCGAGATCAATTCATTTGATATTCTTGGAAATTGTCTGCGTTCCTGTGACATCAAGGGACAAGAACTGCAGTCTGAAACCTGATGAAAATAATCTAGCAGAAACGGCACATAACAGTTCATAAAACTCGTCTTCTCTGATTTAAGTTAATGAAAACAAAACATCAGTAAGTTTGGAATTAACGTTGAATGGTGAACATTAAACTTTCAAGAGTGAACCTAAATTGAATTTTGATGGATAAACTTCTACTGAATGAAAATCAATTCTCAGATGCGGCAAAGTCAGGAATTATTCATAAATACAACAAAACAAAGGCATAACTGTTCCCTTATGCTGGGGATAAGGAGGCCATTCAGCACCGAAGTAGGCTAAATCAGAGAGAAAACTCGGCAAATGCGGTATGAAGTAAAAGCTGAGAGTTTGGACAGTAAGTAAAAACTAAAGAGAGGGTCCAGCTAAGGGCAGAAGACACACTGCAGAGATATTTTAAGTAAAGACTACAGAATAACACGTGAGATACTGCATTAACACACCACAACCCGGCTAATCCCCCTTAGAAAAAAAAATTCTAAATATGCGAAAACTACGGAAAACGATTCGTGAAAAAGACGAAATTAGAACTGAATTTTCAATAAAACAAAGCAAAAACTGATTCATAAAACCAGCTACACGAAAATCAATTCTTGAAGAACGCGCCGAGACGAAAACCAGTTTCATAAAACGGCGAAAACGACTTAAAAGCGCTAATACCAATAACTACATAACAGGAGACAGCAGCAACAGCACTCAGTTGCGCAACGAAACCATCCAAGGTCCTGATCCCTCAAGGAAAGTTCCTGTCATGGGGAGGATTCACTTACCTCCTGAAAAGGATCTAAATCCTTGAAAAGAACGATTGTTAAATCATTCAAAATAGTGAATCGATCCTTCATCAAAGAGGATATTTGAAAAGGATTTTTCCTTCTTTTGTGGTGAGGGAAGACACATCTTTATACTTAAATCTATGTATACAGAACAATCGTACATCAGAGATAAGAGGGTTTACTTTGAAAGTATTGAAAGCTTTTATTCAGTTATAATACACACACACACACACACACACACACACACACACATATATATATATATATATATATATATATATATATATATATATATATATATATATATATATATATATATATATATATATATATCCCATGACGCTACTAAGTTAAGTTAAACCACTTGAACTAATTATATGTGCAAGACCATCCCTTGTTAATATATGAGGAATCACATACAAAAGTAATACAGAAGAAGACTTTCATTATATCGTCAACAAACTGAAATTGGATTTTATAACAAATATATATATATATATATATATATATATATATATATATATATATATACATATATATATACATAAATATATATATATATATATATATATATATATATATATATATATATATATATATATATATATATATATATATATGTATATATATATATATATATATATATATATATATATATATATATATATATATATATATATATATATAAGAGGTAGAGTAAAGAAAATCTTCTGTATATTAAAAAAACTTATCAATTCCATGAAAATTTCAAATTGATCCCGATACATTAAATAATAATTTTGTGCTAAATACAGTAACATCCTTTCGTTACATGTTGTGTTAAAGAATACGAGATTGGCCCATCATCCAAACCACTTCTTAAGTCAAAAGGTTCCTGACGTCTTCAATGAGTTCATGTAATAACGGTACTAATTAAAAATAGAGGAAAATATAGCAACAAATACAAGTTTACTGAAATATATATTCATTCAAAATCATATAAGATCATTGTTCAGACTTGAGAACACTTTTATATCAACTTTCAAAAATAGAATTTTAATACCTAGAATCCCATATTGTGACCAAGTTCAAGTAACATTTGATCAAGGAATTTCCTCTTTTCGTGTAGTCTTTGCATAAATTTTTTAGTCTTTGTCGTACATTAACATAGACTTTCTTTGTTTTCTTCTTGGGTAGTCTACCCATCACTTCTGTCTCTTCTTCTGTACCCAACAAGATACAAATTTGTTGTTCCCGCGGTCACATTAGTTTTGTTTCTGGGAGTCTTTCATGGTAACTTGGTGTATGAACAAAGTTCTAAAGGAAATCCTGCTTGAATGTTCCGAAGGTTTACAGCTGGTTTGCCGAACTGGAAATTCCGTCTTTTTCTCTCAACATGTGTACCAAGGCCTATAGAATATGAGTGCCACAAACAGGTTTGGTCGGAGAACTCTTGCAGGTGAGCGGCCTCTTCGGAACATATACCACTAGAACATCTCCAACTAATATAAAAGCCAGGAAGTCAATCTGTCGTTTCACTCTCTTTGTAGTGGGTCAGGTCAAGGTTCTGTACTCAGAGGGTATTCCAGGTACTCTGAGTTTGCTGGTAGAAGCAAGCCTGCGTTTCCAACACAAAACCATTGTTGATATCTCGGATGGCTGCCTGCTCTTAGTCAACAAATATAGTTGTTGGGTCTGGGTAGAGTTCAATTTCGCGATAGTGAGCCTATTGCTTGCAGCAGGGCTTCATATTTATTCTGTATTTTCGCTGGCAGATAGGCAAAAGCAGCCGTATTACCTAAAGCTGTAGAACTCCTAATGGAGCCATTTCAGAGTTTCCACCCATCAACCATATATCAAAGGAAGCAAGTAATCGCAGTGATTCATCAGACCCAAACAAAATGATACAGTTGTCAGTGTCTGGTCCACTGTCGAAGAGCAGGCATGGCTTTGGATACACACAGTGATATCGTCACTTGGCAGTAACGCTCGTTTCAGCTGATAAATCTAGGCTATTGCTGAAAAACCTAGATAGGCTTATCTTCTGTTTCGACTGTTTTTCTTTTCATGTTGGTGTTATATTTGTGGCTAAGATAGCCTAATCAGGAGTGTAGCTGTGGCCATTTGCTGCTACATGGTTAGTCATGCCAAGGCTGGTGATTATTGTGCCTTTACAAGATGTTCTCTTAACGCATCTTATAATCTGCTTTGTATAAATCTATCCATGGATGCGAATCTTCTTTTCATTTACTGCTCAATTTGATTTCCAGGATAGGGTTCAACATATGACTAATCTATTTGATTTCCACCAAAATAAAAAAAAAGAAAAAAAAATTATATTTATATTTTTGTCCCGCTGTTATAGTCTCACAAGGTGTCGTTAAATCTAGGGGGAAAAACTATAATCGCGTAATAAATGAGCTATTGGTGCGTGACATTAATTTTGTTAAAGATTTATTAAATAGATGACGAGCCCATAGAACATTTTCTATATAAACCCACAGAACACATTGAATATATTTTTTGCTGCGTCTTTTTTTACCCTCCACCGCCATTTCTACTACTAACACCAAAGGTATTGTGATTGCAATAATACTCCGAACATCACGTTCACAATTAATCAGCTTCCGCCGTCATACTTTAGCACTTTCCAATCCAGCTTATGAAAAAGTGTTTCCACTGACAACACCGCCTATTAACGCACAATATAACAGAAGCAGCATCTCCAACAGCTGTGAATAGGCCAAGCGAATATATTGAGGCAGCGGGAAACGAAGGTCTGATTTGATAAATGGCAGTAATAATTTAGGATTTCCTTCAGATCTGGCTAAGGCATCTTGATACATCAGACATTGTATTTAGGCTACGACAATATGCTGAATATTGATTGGGAAAGCAGGTTAAAGCATTCTATATAATTACTAAAAATTGGCGTAAACCGAAATAAAACATTATCCTTCTCAAAAAAACTTTTCAGGATAGGTATAAATGACAATCGAAGATACTAGTTTTCAATTGCATTACTTTTGTTGTATTTTGGAAATGATTAAATTACTCTCACCATAGAAGGGAACATTATTACATGAACCGAAAAAAAAAAATTAAATATAAGAATAGAAAGTGTATTTCATAAAGTTCCTTTTGATAAAAAAAACACTAACAAAATCAAAGTTCATACATGGAAGGAAGAGGAAAATTACGAAAAAGAATATGAAATTCTTACAAGTTTAAATCTACTTTTGAAGTGCGTTTTTATTATACATAAAGTAGAATTATAAAATGCCCTAAAAATGAGGAGCCTAACTGCATATTTTCCCACAGCACAAATAAGGAGGATTACAAAGCCAACTTCCGCTACACACTGAAAGGAACACCGTTATTCCGATGATAAGTAACATTTTCACTGCAAGCTATCAATACATACTGGATATATTGTTCTGCCGACTTCAAAATAGCAATTAGAATAAGTTTCAATATAATTTCCACAGAAGCTCTTCAAGATGCCTGACCCGGTCAGGTACAAAAACAATTTTCCCTAACTTCATCCAAAAATGCCAATCTCATCTCAAGTTACACAAACAGACTGGTGATAGACTACATCCCTTACATTAGTTTTGCTCAATTAGACGAAAATCATTCAATTGAAACAAGTTTTCTGTTACAATTATTTTGCATAATCTAATTCAAGGTGTTTACATAAAAAACAATACATTTGGATACCTTTTCTTTTCAAATAATAGTTGTTCCTGGTGTAAAGACATGTCCTTTTATTGTTGTTGGTGGAAAGATAGGTAGTTTTATTGTTACTGGTGGAAAGTAAGGCCTTTTATTGTTGTTCATGGAAAGATAGGTCCTATTTTCTTGTTGGGAGAAAGAAGTTCTTTTGTTATTGTTGGAGGAAAGGTCGGTCCCTTTGTTGCTGGAAGGAGGAAAGGTCGGTCCATTTGTTTTTGGAGGAGGAAAGATAGGTCCGTTTGTTATTGTTGGAGGAAAGATAGGTCCTTTTGTTGTTGGAGGAGGAAGGATAGATCCTTTTGTTATTGTTGGAGGAAAGATAGGTCCTTTTGTTGTCGTTGAAGGAAATATAAGTCCTTTTATTGTTGTTGGAGTTAAGATAGGCCTTTTTGTTGTTGTTGGAGAAAAGATAGGTCCCTTAATTGTTGGAGTTAAGATAGGCCCTTTCGTTGTTGGGGGAGGAAAGATATGTCTTTTATTGTTGTTGGAGGAAAGATGGGCCCTTTTTTTGTTGTTGTTGTTGGAGGAAAGATGGACCCTTTTTTTGTTGTTGTTGTTGGAGGAAAGATGGACCTTTTTTTTGTTGTTGTTGTTGTTGGAGGAAAGATGGACCCTTTTTTTGTTGTTGTTGTTGGAGGAAAGATGGACCCTTTTTTTGTTGTTGTTGTTGGAGGAAAGATGGGCCCTTTTTTTTTTGTTGTTGTTGGAGGAAAGATGGGCCCTTTGTTGTTATTGTTGGAGGAAAGATGGGCCCTTTGTTGTTATTGTTGGAGGAAAGATGGGCCCTTTGTTGTTGTTGTTGGAGGAAAGATGGGCCCTTTTTTTTTGTTGTTGTTACTGGAGGAAAGATAAATCCCTTTGCTTTTGTTGAAGGAAAGATAGATTCCTTGTTGGTTTTGGAAGAAAGATAAACGGGAACTAAAACTTGTATAATTTCATGTAATCTCCATTTGCAGAATTTTTCATTCCCCGCCTGAAAGGATATTGTAGTTAGCAATTAGGAGCCCTCTCAAATTTCACCCCACCCACACCCTTTGAGGGGGGGGGGGGGCGTAACTTGAATACATACACCTATTATTATTATTATTATTATTAAATGCAGCTTAATAGCATACTCCCATCATTTGACTATTCAGAGGCATTAATGATTACTGCTACTAAATATAATCAATGTTCATGGACCTACCGCAAATATACATGAACCCTAATCCAATTCCCCGCCATAATCATTAGAAGTCTATAGAGGATAATTCAGCACACCATTCATTTAAAGACTGCACTTGTTCACACACAAACAATATTTTATGTGACGAAAGACATTTGTCCAAACAAAAGCTTAAACCCATCATTGCGTTGATACACAGCTTACAAAAAATCTGTTTATTGTCCTGTATAAACTATAATGAAAGATTTTGTCGATACTGTAATTTACAAAACAAAGTGAAATTGCAACTAGGAATAGCATAAATTATGGCAACTAAACTGATTAGTAACCGTAAAATAAATATAAAAACAAATAAATGTCACAATGAAATGTCTAAATATACTACGGTTACCCTATTAACTCATGTAGAGCTAACTGTTATATAATCACAGTAAGTCAATACACAGTAATCCTCAAGCAACTCAAGGGTAAAACGCAAAATCATAATCAGTATTGCATCGTTATCTAATCTCTAAAACGATTTCCTCAATCAAATTAAACGTAAACATGGCATAGATATGTTCTTCCGTACGTTACAGTTCAACTCTAATTATATACAGTATTTGCACAAAATTCTCACTAAAATCAAACAATTGAAAACAAATGTTACGGTTGGTTAGTGGACTTCATCTGTTTTACGTTATTGAACATCTTACGTATCATCACCGACAATGATAGATTACAAAAATCCAAAACTGATCTGACTACTAACATCTAGTATTTTAAGTTTCTTAATTGAATAGTGCAGCCTTCTACTATCTATTCTATGAAATAAAATATGTTTTGTTCTGACGTGTTGTACTTTAAAAAAGACAAAGGAAGCATGTAAAATGATAAAAACTTGAATCATGATTCATGCTTAAGCCCTGTCCACGCGATCGAGCATGCCTGATGGGCAAACAGTGATACCAGACCACAATAGTTAGGAAGAATGCGTCATGAACCCTCATTTTCACTAGCTATTGTGGCCTGGTACCACTGTTTGCCCGTCGGGCATGCTCAATCGTGAGGACAGGGCTTTAGTCTAAGGCTACAAATACCGTGAAAGCAATACATCCCCAAAGGGCAGTATATCATAACACGGATGATTACATTCAGAATTTTTTACATTTTTCAGTCAATTGTTGACGGTTCCCTTAAGAATAAAATACCTCGGCAATTAGAAATGTCGCTTATCAGAATTATGATCAATAATCGCATTCCACATTTGTCTTCAACTATATAGTTTTTAAATTGCTTCAAATTCACCTCACAAATCAGCCTCAACATTTAAACAATTTACGTGACTGCACGCAGCATTTGTCTATCTCATCTTCCAATGGCGGCCTACTTTCGTAAGAGGAGAGCACCAGCCTCCGCACACACACACACACACTCACAGTGAGAGAGAGAGAGAGAGAGAGAGAGAGAGAGAGAGAGAGAGAGAGAGAGAGAGAGAACTACGTACACTTGCCATATTTGACTTGACAAAATAAAAATCCCCTGCAACGATAATCCCTACAATTCCTAAAATAAGTAATACGCAGGCCTACATTTATTTTCAGTATTTCTCGAGCAAGATCATGACCGTAATTGCAAGAACATTTGAATATGATAATATTGAAGGCGACAAAGAAAAAATCAAACAATATACAAATCGCTTAAGAGACGGTCAACATTCAAACGGTTCAAACATTCATCTTTTTACTGTAAAAAAAAATTATATACATATATATATATATATATATATGTGTGTGTGTGTGTGTGTGTGTGTGTGTGTTGCTCAAATCAAACCAGGCAAAAATCAAAGAAACCTTCCTAAACAGCGTCTTCGGTCTTGGGCAATAAAGAAAAAAAAAATGGAGCTATTTCGCCACTGCGCTTCTCCCAATATAATTTTTATAACTTAGCCTCTTTCTTTTGACTCCTATCATCAAATTTGGCGTGCAGAAATAAGCAGCATCTACTTCTTTGTATTACTATTAAATAATTAAAATTCCTTCAAAAATCGCATTAGCGGCTAACCCAGTATAGGACAATACAAAACACAAGATATTTAATTGCTTAATTGTTATAAAGCGAGGAGAGAGAGAGAGAGAGAGAGAGAGAGAGAGAGAGAGAGAGAGAGAGAGAGAGAGATTCCCATTGTTGTTTTCCAATATATATGAATCGCTCCACTTTGTCCTGTTATGAACATAACAATATTTCCCTTTCGCTTCACCCGAACGAACACTGATCGATAGCTTGGCGTACGAGCGATACAAAAATCCCCAAAATGTGATATTTGATTCCAATTAGTTTTTTCATTATAGGTATTGTTTCAAAGTGGCCGATACAGCGAGGAATAAATAAATAAAAATATATCTAAAAAATCTGAAAACTTTGGTGTTTGTCAAATGAATCATTCAACGACCCCACCAGCTGTAAATCTAATGCCAATGACCACGGCAGTTAGGAGAGGGTAAACAAACAAACCATCCCATCTTCAGAGTAGTTAGCAGCGTTAAAGGGTGTGCCGAAGCTTAAATAGAACTCAGGTGGGATGGAGAGGCCATAACTAGCTTGGTTAACCTACAAGTGTGCAAGAGGATGACTCACGCAGACATGGCAATTGAGACACTCTAGTCAGTGAAAGAAATATGTATTTGCCGGCTTCCAATTTACATAAGTTCATCTGAGGTCGTCCAATTTCGTCAGACCCAATTAAAATTCACATCCGATATCTAGAAATCAACCCCAACGCTTTGTGTTTACCTGGGCATTGTGAGTGGTAAAATCTTTTATAAAAACTCTGCCAGGCATAACACGTCACATCGGCGTCTTCCTGATAAGTGATAATAATAATCATGACAAAAGGGTGTGCAAAGGCGAAGGTCGCGCACGGAAATAAAATACTGGGTGCAGGCTGATGTTGATGATAATATTTGAGTGAACAACATGAAGCGTGGGATTTCCCAAACGGTCTCTTCCTTTTCGGAAACGAGATGTCATGTAATGATTCGCTTTGTGATATATATCAACGTCCATACTCACAAGCATGACGTTGATTGAAAAGCACAAGGAGCTGCTCCAAAAGATGTTAGTCTTCCCATTCTCCATTATTGTCGATGGAACTGGTTGTTAGTCGTTTACCTTGTCATTAATAGCGGTAATCAACAACAGTCAGTTAACTTCTTGGGCCTTCAAGGCCACAACGGGTTTCAATGGAACGTGCTAAAAAAATCGTTATTCCTATTTAGGTAATAGAAAACACCCTCTTTTGCTAGGGAGGCAAGCTCTCTACCTACCTACCTACCTACCTACACAGAGAGAGAGAGAGAGAGAGAGAGAGAGAGAGAGAGAGAGAGAGAGAGAGAGAGAGAGAGATTTACATATACATATCATATGTATTTGTATATATTATGGGTTAACGAAAATTTGCAGATTAAGAATGGCATAAATAAAACAGACACGTGTGGTAGCACATGTCTGAGGACTTTGTCCTGCAGTGGACTAGCAACGACTGATGATGATGATAAGTATGAATGTCTGTTAGCTAGAACCACAAGCAAAGATTGAAGTTTAAACTTTGACCACTTTCGCCTCTAATTAGGACATCTACTGGATTTACACAGTTGTATTATTCCTAGTTGTCTTTGCACCTAAACACACAGGTGAAAGATGATATCTAGCCGTAATAAGGAATGAATAGGTTTCACCTTACCACACAACAGCCATCAGCCTATTTGAATTTACAATAGGAAATTGCTAACGAACCACTTACTAAGCGTGCATTAACAATTAACTAAATCAATATCGATAGTGTTTGCTAAATTAGTTCAAATACATTTTCATTTATTTGCATCATATGTTTTATTGGCTGCTACTAAAAAAACAATGTTCTGTGCTGGCGTTAATTCTTCTTGCATCAATAATTACTCGTGTAATCGGAATTATGACGGAAAAACAAATATAACATATTGAAATATACAAATGCACTGTTACCACACACTTAGCATTCACATAGTATTAAGAAATGGACCAACATTTACTTATTTAAAAATGCTATCCGCGCCAGAAATAGCAGAGGAAACATGGAGAAAACATAGCAAGCTACATGACAGGAGATACATCCCAAAAATAATCAACAACAGACTAGGGCTGACAGAGATTGGCACCAACCAGGTGAAAAAAAAAAAGATAAAAACTCAACCAGAAAAGAAAACAGCGGACTGATCATTTTAAAATCCTGTAAAAACAAAGTTTCATTATTCCCTTACGTTTATATAAATAAATATAAGTTTAACATTTAAACTAGCCGTTCTCATTGTATAAATATGTCTGTGTCACTTTAACGAAAATTCAGCCTACTGTACACAAACACTACTTTAACCATCACATCGGTAATACTTCCAAGGTAATCCACAGTACTGAAACAAATTCAACTGGCAAGCACATTCGGCTTATATCATAAAAACATTTCCTTTACCAAAAGAAAAAAATAGGAGACAGAAAAGAGAAAGGCCCTAAGCATTTAACAACCGGACGCTGCACGTCTCACCGCTAACCACAGGGCGCACCGAACATCAAAAGAATTTTAAAGAAAAAATAAAACTTCACGCGGACCATTTAACTTGCATGATATTTAATTTCGTCTATGTTTACATATAAATTAGGAGCACAAGATAAAAAGAAAAACCGAGACTCCAATAACGATGTGGGCAATAATTGCCAGTATTGAAACTATGGCTACATCATTTGATTCACGTAGATATAGACATGAGACACAAGGTCCTTGCAAATTTGCAAGGCGGTAGAAAACACAACCCCTTTTTACTAACTAGCCTGCATTATTATCATCATTAGCTGAGCTACAACCCCAGTTGGAAAAGAAAAGTGCTATAAGCCCAAGGGCTCCACCAGGGAAAAACTAGCATTAAAATCTATCCTTTAGAATCTAAAAGGAGATGGTGAGGTTGCAGACACTAATGGCACAGCCGCTCGTTTTGATACTACCGCTAGAGAGTCATGGGGTCCTTTGACTGGTCAGACAGTACTACATTGGATCCTTCTCTTTGGTTACGGTTTTTTCCCTTTGCCTACACATACACCGAATAGTTTGGCATATTCTTTACATATTCTCCTCTGTCCTCACACACGTACAACACTGAGATTACCAAACAATTCTTCTTCACCCAAGGGGTTAACTACTGCACTGTAATTGTTCAGTGGCTACTTTTTTCTTTGTAAGGGTAGAAGAGACTAGCTATTGTAAGCAGCTCTTCTAGGAGAAGGATACTCCAAAATCAAACCATTGTTCTCTAATATTTGGTAGTGCCATAGCGTCTGTACCATGGTCTTTCACTGTCTTGGGTTAGAGTTCTCTTGCTTGAGGGTACACTCGGGCACACTAATTTTTCTTCCTCTTGTTTTGTTAAAGTATACATAGTTCATATGGTAAATATTTATTTTAATGTTGTTACTGTTCTTAAAATAGTTTATTTTTCCTTGTTTCCTATTCTCACTGGGCTATTTTCCTTGTTGGGGCCCCTGGGCTTGTAGTATCCTGCTTTTCCAACTAGGGTTGTAACTTAGCAATTAATAATAATAATAATAATAATAAAGGGTTGTAGCTTAATAATAATAATAATAATAATAATAATAATAACGAGACTGAGCGGGACTCTAACCATCAACTGGCAAACACCAGGCAGGGACGTTACCTAGATGACACAGGACTACATATTTCGGGATTAGTGCTCTTTCACTTCGTCTATCTCCACCTAGAGTCCTAGACCACAGCATGGCATGCAAGGTAACATGCAATTGCACCATTTTGATAACGAGTGTGAGAAAAAAATAAAGAAAATTGCACTATCGATAATCATCAGCCAAGAACGAATCTCTTGTCAGAGAGAGAGAGAGAGAGAGAGAGAGAGAGAGAGAGAGAGAGAGAGAGAGAGAGAGAGAGAGAGAGAGAGAATATTATATAGCATAATTACCTAACTCGTTCTGATGCAAAAACGGGTTACTGGGCCAGTATGCAAATAAATTCAGTCCTTGTACAGTATGAACACAAAACCTGCCACCACTAGATTTTTTTTTTTCAAAACTGTTTTCATGATACCGTTGCTCAGCAACTACCAGCAAAATGCAACCAGGCTTTCACTTCCCGTAGCCAGAGGACTTTTATAATCTAGATATTGAGAGGACCTTTATAATCTAGATATTAAAATGGGACTTTTTATAGGAACTATAGGCGTATGATGGCAATTAATTCCGATACTCCAGAATATTGATTAAATAGCAACATTTAATCAAGCGACCAAATACAACTATTCAGTCTACATGATCATTTGCATAGACCTTTGTGGTCACTAGCTTTTATTAGACTTTCCAGTAGGATTATGCTTTAATTAGGTAATTGCAATATACAAGATATGAAACTTGTCTTTTGATACTCTTCGACCTCTTATGCAAATATTAACATCTATAAAAACCAAGAATTTGATGTTGTCTGCAACGAGTCTAATTCTGTATCAGACCGCTTTTACCCGTAATAGCATCATCCGAATGAAAGTGAAAAAGCCAAACAAAAGTTCAGCAATAGTGTGAAAGTTAAAAGGAAGCATTGGCATTCAGCGGGCATTCGCTTACATGAGAGGTTTCATTTAAACAGAACCGCTACCTCATCAAAAGACGATTAATACCATATAAAGGTAGTCTTACAACATACAAGTAATATATGCCAGGCTTTTATGGCGCCCGACAACCTTAACCCATCAACTTTCTCGACTTTAATTTTGAATTCAATTATTTAGGAACACGGACTAAGCAATATAATAATCTCACTTAACCATTACCTGATATGAAAAGTATATTACATTTAATTAATCAATCTGAAAATGACAGAGATAAATCCTAGATAAAGAACACGCATGAGGATGTTAACTTGAAATGGAGATGTGATCCATAAAGATAAAAAATATTTGCCCCCAGGCATATACATTCTAAGAGTGAAAACCAGAGTAGAAAGAATGATTTCGCTTTCTCCAGAGTTTACTTTATCGATGAAATATCGATTCTCGGCCTGCATTGATGGGTAACAGCGCAGGGTGCTGCTGTGCGCTACATCACAAACAAAAGCATGGAAAGCAAATGCTTGCATGCGAGTTTTCCCATGTCTCGTTAGTCCATTTATTCGCCACTGCATTATCATAAGACACAACAAACACCCGACTAAATGTAGGGGAACATTTCACCCCAAACCGTGATCATGGCAACAGGACAAACAGCTTGTGAGACACCAGCTGCCATATTAAAGGTTCGACCGTTTTTTGTTTGTTTATTGGGTCTGGGCTTTGCCCTTTAAAATTTGATGGTTTGCCTTGGCGATAACTGACGTTGGGGCTCTTCTATTGTGTAACGAAATGTGAGTCTAGTCTATAACTACATAAGTATAATTTAAACTTTTACTAGCATAGAAAACAAACGTTCAAATATCAACTCGCATACACGTGTATCAGTTAAGTTACTTTCCTGCTTTATGACCATATCTAACAATGGTTGAATATGAAAAAGTGAACGAGTAATTGCACATCTTGGCCCGAGTAATCCAAAAGCGTTCAAAATGAATATTTGAAAATTCTTCCTTTTATTATCCCCAAAACAAAAATAAATAAAATGCAGACGGGTACATAAACATGAAAAACTTCTCTCCGACCTCTTAATAATTCTACTTAGTTTTGGCAAAAACGTATAACATCAATGTCGTAATATGCTAATCTGACAATTTACCACGCATCAGCTCATGGCCTGCCTCAGGAAATGAAGTAATCGCCTTAATAAGGAAGCAAGACTGATGCTGATCGCACTCATGAAGGAAGAGGAACGAAATTGATGATTAGGGCTTATCATTGGACACGTGAATGAGTCTTGCATCTTAGCGGATTTGCAAGGAACTTTCTTGGCTACTTCCATATGGCTTCATGGTAAGAATAAGCCAGGTTTGAAACCTCAAGACCAGGTTCCACTGGTAACTCAATATGGCATTAAAAAAACGGAGTGGGGGAGAAAACTCCTGCCATGCTAAAATATGAATAAGGTCCTTCTTTTCTGATCCACTTCAGGAAAATATATCTTTATCTAGCATTATGATCCGTAATCATTTTGAGACATTTAAGATTATGAACATAGATTTTTAACCAATCCTACAGCATGACTTAAAAGGAAAATATATTTCAATAACACACACACACATTTCCTCCGCCTGTTGACGCAAAGGGCCTCAACACACACACATTATATATATATATATATATATATATATATATATATATATATATATATATATATATATATATATATATATATATATATGTGTGTGTGTGTGTGTGTGTGATTAGATACGTTAGAATATTATGATGTTACCACTTTTACATACTAAGTTCTAAATATCGATATCGACATTGTAACAGGGAGGGCCAACCATCTTCAATTATATTTTCATAATCGGCATCCGAGAGTCCAAACTCAAGCTATGTTGTCACTAGAAAATATCAAAATGAAAACCATGTAATAACCTTATGCTGAGCAAATTCATTACGCACAGGGAACGTAACTAAAGCGGAATATATATATATATATATATATATATATATATATATATATATATATATATATATATATATATATATATATATATATATATATATTCAACTAACTTGATATAACCCTAACAGACAATCATGAGCCTTGTAATTGGTTCTAGATACTCTGCACATTTCCTCGAGTGACAGTTTTGTCAATAAAGGGAACTCTGAATCCAAATGTACGTTTGAATAATTATGATATCAACGTTTCCATCCCTTAACGAAATGAGTTTGGGAATCATTTTCCTGTAGGCCTACTACTATTTATATCCATAAATACCGCTAGATACATAAACATTTCCCTACAAAAGATCAACTTCGTGTTGCGTTTCCAGTGACGTCATAATATTGCAATCGGACTTATCATAATTTATGTGAATAGGCCTAACAGCATCTCATAATTAATCGCGTTTCCAAACAAAGAATAAAGTCCGATACTTCAAAACTCTCGAGTTAGTATCTCTACGAGCGTTTCCTAAACTTGTTAACAGTATCGAAGAACGGGATCCAATCGCCTGATTGGACAGGTGTGTTGTTGTTGTGAGGGGGAGGGGAGTCAATGAGACAGGTGTGGCAGGAATGCGACGGGTGACAGCAGCCGCAACATTCCCTGTCAAGGTTAGAGAGGGGAGGAGATTACCTTCTCTCGCGGTGGGAAGCGGAAAAGGGAGAAGGGCTTCTTCCGTCTACCTATTTACAAGATGTTGCACACCAAGAAGACCACAACACGTTCATTTGACAGATATCAAATCATTCTCTGTCAATTGCAAATAGCGAAACTTTAACTGCCCTACTACATTGAACAAAAGCAATGTAAATAACAGACCTAAAAGTAGCGTAGACAACACCGCGACAAGTGACGGGCTAAAAACTTTTTTTTCCTAGATTTGTCAGGAGAAATGATTCGCAAATTCCCTGCCGACACTTACCCTTTCGTACTTCACCCTGTCCTCTGCTTTGCCAATCTTCTCGTTCTCAAGATGAGCGATTGTAGCCCTTAGCTCTTCGATGTAGGAGGTGGTTGATTCGTGCCTCGTAGCCAACTTTTCCAGCTGTTCTAGCGCACTGATCACCATAGGCATGAGCCCCGTCACTGCATCTGCCCCATTTCTGTCAATTAATTTCTCAAACTCCTTGCCAATCTCAGATGCAAGGTCATAAACATCCACTACACTGATACGGAGTTCATCCTCCTCCATATCTGGTTCCATTGTGATTTGGAACGGCATGAAATTTGAGGAGTTCAGTCACACCCACTCTTCCACTCAAAACTGCGAACCGAACACTGAGCGGCGCGCGAGCGATCAGCTGATGCCTGAGATGGCTGCTGCTGCTGCTGCTGCTTTTGAAGCCATCTGGTGGCGTCCGCAAGAAGCATGCGCCTCTCGCAGTCTTCCTCCGCCCCTCTGCTCCAACGCCAACAACGACTACACCCGTTTTCTATGCATGAATTATGGCGCAGTAGTTCAAGGGCAACATTCCTAAAATAAAGTGAAATTAATAGTGAAAGTGTACTTTTGAATAACTGTAAAAATACAGTAATGGCAAACTAAGTTTTACACATGACAAATTAACTTATCCAAAAGAATACAAACAAGATTGACTGAGAAATAAATTGCAATAAAAACAATGTTCTATATATATATATATATATATATATATATATATATATATATATATATATATATATATATATATATATATATATATATATATATATATATATATATATATATATATATATATATATATAATCTTCCTACGTCTATTGATACAAAGGGCATCGGTTAGATTTCGCCAGCCGTCTCTAGCTTGAGCTTTTAAATCAATACTTCTCCATTCATCATCTCCCACTTCACGCTTCATAATCCTCAGCCATGTAGGCCTGTGTCTATTCCAACTCTTCTAGAGCCTTATGAAATCCAGTTAAAAATTTGATGAGCTAATCTCTCTTGGGGAGTGAGAAGAACATGCCCAAACCATCTCCACCTACCCCTCACCATGCTATCAACCACATATGACACTCGTTGAGATACTACTGCTAGAGAGTTATTGAGTCCATTGAATGGCCAGACAGTGCTACATTGGACACTTCTCTCTAATTACGGCTCTTTTTGTCTTTGCCTACACATAAACAGAATAGTCGGGCTTATTCTTTACATGTTCTCCTCTGTCCCCATACACCTGACAACACAGATTACCAAACAATTCTTATTTGCTCGAGGAGTCAAGTACCTTTCTGTAATTGTTCAATGGCTACATACCTCTTGGTGAGGGTAGAAGAGACTCTTAAGCTATGGTTTGGAGCTCTTCTAGGAGGACATACCAAACTCAAACCATTATTCTCTAGTCTTGGGTAGTGCCATATCCCATGTACAATGGTCTTCCACTGTCTTGGGGTAGAGTTCTCTTGCTTGACGGTACACTCGGGCACACTATTCTACCTTATTTCTCTTCTTGTTTTTTTCCAGTTTTCTATAGCATATATATGAAAAAAAAATATCTTGATGTTGTAATTGTTCTTGAAATATTTCATTTATCTATTTTATTTATTTATTTCCTTCCCTTACTGGGCTATTTTCCCTGTTGGTCCTTTGGGCTTGTACATCCTGCTTTTCCAACTAGGGTTGTAGCTTAGCAAGTAATGATAATAATAATAGTAATAATCCTTCTCAACCATCCCCAACTGTCATATGCATTACAAAATCAACGAGGAGGATAAACAACATAGGTCTCAACACATTCCTTTGCAATAGGAAAAGGACACTTCAAAATCAAACCATTGTTCTCTAGTCTTGGGTAATGCCATAGCCTCTGTACCATGGTCTTCCAATGTCTTGGGTTAGAGTTCTCTAGCTTGAGGGTACACTCTGGCACACTATTCTATCATATTTCTCTTCCTCATGTTCTGTGAAGTTTTTATAGTTTATATAGGAAATATTTATTTCAAATTTGTTACTTATTTCCTTTCCTCACTAGGCTATTTTCCCTGTTGGGGCCCCTGGACTTTAGCATCCTGCTTTTCCATCTATTGTTGTAGCTTAACAAGTAATAATAATAATAATAATAATAATAATAATAATAATAATACTCCACTGTTCACTGGAATTTCATTTGACAGGACTCCACTAACATTTACTTTGCACTTACTATGCTCATGAACATAATCAAATTTACATATATAAGAGGAACTCCATTATAACGCAGGACTCTCCACAAAATTGGCCGGTGTACGCTATCAAAGGCTTCGTCATAGTCCACAAATGTCATCAAAAGTGGATTTCGATATTTTTCACATTGGTGTACCAAATGTCTTAAAATGGAAATTTGGCCAGTACAACGTCTGCCTTTTCGAAATCCCGCTTGTTCATCTCTCAGCTTTTCGTCAAGCTTTCTCTTCAGTCTCTAGAATGAGCATACTGTATATTTTCCTGACAACTGACATAATTGTGATGCCTCTGTAATTATTGGAATCAGTCAGATCTCTCTCTCTTTTTTTTTTTTTTTTGGCTCTCATTCATCAGGTTTTGCCTATTCACGCCACATTCTACAAAATAATCTTGTAAGTATTCTGGGAGTCACTTCATTTTCGGCCAATATCAACTCAGCAGTTATTCCATGGTATCCCGGGGCTTTCCATCTCTTTAGTTTTGTAGATACTTACGACTTCAAACACACTGAATTCATTCATGGGTACATCAAGGTCTTCCTCAGCTTCAGGTATATCAATCATATTATTCCCTTCATATCTTCTATTCATGACCTCACTAAAGTGTCCTATTCAACGCTGTCTTTCTTCATCTTCTGTTGCTATAACAGAACCATCTCTCTTTTTGATGGGTACATGCTTCTTCTTTTTTGACCCAGTCGAGATTTCATTAATAATCCTATGAGCAATTCTTATACCATAGCTACTCCCTAAATTCATAGCTTTATCAGCCTTATCTGCTTTACTGTCTATATATTCTCTCCAGTCATTCCAGGTTTTTCTTTTAACTTCACGACCAATACTGGAATATTTAGCATGCTTAGCCTTTCAATTTTCATTAGTTCCTCGAAAACTTTCAATAATTAATTTCTGTCTTTGTCTCCTTTTTATAATAGCCCAATTATCATTTGGTATCCATGGCTTTCTCCTTGTAACTACGTGTCCCAAAACTTCGCTACCAACTGACTGATATATGTTCTTAATATCACACCATTCCTCATTAATTGTATGCCCTTCATCTCTTAACGTTTCCAAGACTGAAAATTGATTCCTACATTCAATTGCAAATATTTCTCTGTGCTCATCTACTCGAAGCTTAGTTGTATCAAACCTAGGTATTTTATCTACATTTCTGTTAGGTGCTTTCAGTTTTAATTTCAGTGTGGCAATGAGGAGCTGGTGATCACTACCAATATCTCCACCTATGTAGCTTCTTACATTTCTCAGAGTCCTCCTTCTCTCATCTTATATATATATATATATATATATATATATATATATATATATATATATATATATATATATATATATATATATATATATATATATATATATCATCTAATTGTTTCTTCTAACGGTGAATGACTACAGAGAAAAAGATAGGATACATCAATTCAATTGTTTTACTACAACTGCAGAATCACGAATCACAGGTGAACATCACAATGCATTAAAACTACCATATTAGTCACTTTATGCACCTACGCACGAGGATCACTATTAATACTTCAAATGTTTCTAGACACCTATCACTATTCACCATATAGTTACAGTCACTCTCACTTCCTGGATGTTAATGTGCTTCCATACCTTTTAAAAACCTTTACAAATTGCCTTTACTTTGCCTCTTCCATTAGCTTCTTCTTGATTCAAAAATATAACATTCAACTTCTTTTCTGTACTTATAGGTAGTAGGTTGGCCAGGGCACCAGCCGCCCGTTGAGATACTACCACTAGAGAGGTATTGGATCCTTTGACTGGCCAGACAGTATTGCATTGGACCCCTCTCTCTAGTCACGGCTTATTTTTTCTTTGCCTACACTTACACGGAATAGTCTGGCCTATTCTTTACATATTCTCGTCTTTCCTCATACATCTGACAACAATGAGATACTTAACACTTCTTCACCAAGGGGTTAATTACTGCACTGCAATTTGTTCAGTGTACTTTCCTCTTGGTAAGGGTAGAAGAGACTCTTTAGCTGTGGTAAGCAGCTCTTCTAGGAGGACACTCCAAAATTAAACCATTGTCCTCTAGTCTTGGGTAGTGCCATAGCCTCTGTACCATGGTCTTCCACTGTCTTGGGTTAGAGTTCTCTTGCTTGAGGGTACACTCGGGCACACTATTCTATCTTATTTTTTTTCCTTCCTCTTGTTTTTTTGAAATGGTGTGTTGGGCAGGCTTAATAGAAGGGCCATGGATGCCTGGTGGTTTATCAAGGGGTTGTCTTTTCCTTTTTCTGATTTTTTCTTCTCAAAACCATCCTTACTGTCCTCCCTTCAGTTGAAGTGGCTATCCTGGAGGGTATTTAGCCTTGCATGGTGTATCGGCTCCTCCATGTTGACCAGTTTTTCCGACTTTTTACTATAGTCTATGGATATCATCAATCACTTTTATTATTATTCTGTACATATTGTTTTTGTTTTAATTCTTGTTAATCTAGTTTTTAAGTATGATGTCTCTTTTTTATTTCTATTAATTCTTATGTTGTCTGGAGACATTGAGCGAAATCCGGGACCAGTACGTCCTAGATTTCGTCAATGTCGTCTTCTGTATTGCAATATTCGTGGTCTTCATGCAAATATCCGAGACCTTACAGTTGTGTCCAGACAGTATGATATTCTTTTGTGTTCAGAAACTTTGGTTTCTAATATGAGGCACTCATCTGAGCTCCTTATAACTGGTTTTAAGAAGCCAATAATGCTGAAACGTGATTCCATTCCTAGGGCCAGGGGAATGGTGGTGTATATTAGGACCGAGTACCCTGCTTCTCATAAGTCCTGCTATCAATGTGGATGTCATGAGATTCAGGTAATAAAAGTTTGTGGCAGGCATAACAACTTTTATTTGTGTTCAATCTACCGGAATCCAGACATAGATGATTCTATCTTCGATTGTCTTCTTACCATTATGGCTAAGATACAAGAAGATGATAGAAAGGCTTCGTTTGTCTTTGTTGGTGATTTTAATGCTCACCATAGGGAGTGGTTAAGTTCTATCTCTCCTACCGATCGCCATGGCTTAAGAGCTTTAGACTTTGCCTCGGAATCAGGCTGTGAGCAAATCATAAATGAAGCTACTCACAGGTCTGGTAATTGCTTGGACCTCGTATACACTGACTCCCCTGGCGTTATAACTAGTAAGGTTGGTTCTCCAGTCGGGACTTCTGATCATGCCTTGATTTCATTATTAGTGAAGACTGAGCAGCCTGTCCCTGATATATCATATTCTTGTAAAATTTATATGAAATCCCAAGCAGACTGGAATGGGATTTTGCATGATCTTTTGTGCTTGAATTGGTCACAATTATATAATAGTGTAGATCCTGTTGTCCCTTTGAATGAGAATCTAGTCAACATAATTGATAGGCGTATCCCTTCTCGTGCGCTAAGGTACCGAATGAAGGACAAACCGTGGTTCAATGATGATTGTAGACGTGCTTATCTGGAGAAGCAGGAGGCCTATCACCTTTGGAAGGGTAACAGATCAGATTTGACCTGGAACAACTATACTCAGCTTCGAGCTTTTGCTCAGAGAGTTTATGCCTCAACTGAAAATGAGTACAATTTAATCATAAAAGAAACCCTCTCTGGTACAACTCAGGAACATAAATGGTGGTCTACCCTTAAATCTGCACTCTTTGGTGTAGATGCAACAGTTCCTCCTTTACTTAAACCAGATGTCTCAGTCACTCACTGTCCAAAGGAAAAGGCAACCCTTTCGGCTGATGTTTTTGACAGTAAACAGAGTAATGAAAAACTTGAACTTCCTCATTCCTGTTTTCCTGAGGCTAAACTAACTAGTTTAGCTTTTCGATCTCGTGAGATTAAAGATCTATTGATGGACCTTGATGCTTATGGAGGTGTAGACCCTAATGGTATTTTTCCTTTGTTTTTTATAAAGACAGCAGATTTCTTAGCTCCAAAGTTATCTGTTATTTTACGCAAGTTAGCAAGAAGAGGAGCTTTTAGCACTTGTTGGAGAATTGGTAATGTTACTCCTCTATGTAAATGTGTTTGTGGTAGCTCAAGTCCCACTGATTACCGCCCAATTTCCATAACTCCCATATTATCTAAAGTTTTTGAACGTCTTCTGGCAAAACGTCTTAATAGGTTTGCTGAAGGTAATCACCTATTCCCTAGTTTGCAATTTGGTTTTCGGAAAGGCCTTGGAGCATGTGATGCCCTTCTTACAATCTCCAATGCAGTACAGAAATCCCTTGATTGTGGTCGGGAAGTTCGTATGATTGGCCTTGATTTTAGTGCTGCCTTTGACCGTGTTAATCATGAGGCCCTTGTTTTCAAACTGAAACAGTTGGGAGTGGGTGGGTCGTTTCTTAGCATTATTATTCATTTTTTAAGTAGTAGATCTCAAAGAGTTTTGTTGATGGGCACCATAGTGAGTATAGGAATGTGATATCCGGTGTTCCACAGGGTAGTGTTCTTGGCCCATTACTTTTCATACTATATACACATGACATGTGGTTTGGCCTAGAAAATAAGCTTGTTGCATATGCAGATGATGCTACTCTCTTTGCATCAATTCCATCCCCTGAATGTAGATCTGGGGTTGGTGAATCCCTTAATAGAGATTTAGCTAAAATTAGTGCATGGTGCAAATTATGGGGTATGAAGTTGAATCCTAACAAAACTCAAAGTATGATTGTAAGTAGGTCAAGGACGGTGGCTCCTCAACATCCGGATCTCAGTATTGATAATGTTTCTTTAAATTTGTATGACTCTTTCAAAATTTTAGGCATGATTCTTGACAGCAAATTTACTTTTGAGAAACATATAAGGTCTGTGTCTTCTTCAATTGCACAAAAAATTGGCTTATTGAGAAAGTCTTTTAAGATATTCGGTGATCAATCTATTCTGAAGAAGTGTTTTAATTCTTTTATCCTACCTTGTTTTGAGTATTGTTCTCCTGTCTGGTCTTCAGCTGCTGATTCTCATCTTCATTTGTTGGACAGAAACTTACGGTCTATTAAATTTCTTATTCCTGATCTAGATATTAATCTCTGGCACCGTCGATCAATTAGTTCATTATGCATGTTGCATAAGATTTTTCATAACTCTGACCATCCTTTACATTCAGCTCTCCCTGGACAATTCTATCCTGTTCGTAATACTAGGCAGGCAGTTAAGTCTAATAGCCAGGCCTTCTCCATCATAAGACTCAATACTACGCAGTACTCTAGAAGTTTTATTCCAGCTGTTACCAAGTTGTGGAATGATCTTCCTAATCGGGTTGTTGAATCAGTAGAACTTCAAAAGTTCAAAGTTGGAGCAAATGCTTTTTTGTTGACCAGGCGGACATGAGTCTTTTTATAGTTTATATATGACATATTTGTTGTTGACGTTGTTAATAGTTTATATATGATATATCTCTTTTGACATTACCTTTTTTAGAATGATTTATTGTTAATTTGTTCTCTTCAGTTATTTATTTCCTTATTTCCTTTCCTCACTGGGCTATTTTTCCCTATTGGAGCCCCTGGGCTTATAGCATCTTGCTTTTCCAATTAGGGTTGTAGCTTGGATAGTAATAATAATAATAATAATAAGCTATACAAACGACATGTTTATGACTAACAATTTATCCACAAACCCTTCCCATTTTTTAAACATACTGTTATTCCTCCATCAATCAGTTTGTAACCTATCTTACCTTCTCAATCGAATTAGTACTGTAGCACCCTTCCTGTGTATGAAATAATGCTATACCCTTATAATTTTCACAGCCTCCTTTATAACCTTTACTCTCATTCAATGAAACAATTTCTCTCTTACTTATCCCCTTGGGACCATTTCATCACCTTAGTTTATCTGACCCACCCAAGATAGTCAGTCAATTATGCTTTCATCACTGGTGCAGCATTTCACCTTTGGATCAATCAGATTTTGGTATCTTAGCATTTTTTTAATTCCCTAAACATCTATCTAAGATCCCCAACAGTTATTGTCAAGATTATATACTATCCTCTTCCACTTAGGATTTATACCTTTGTCTCTTTTCTGTCTTCGATATTCAACAAATGTTCAAATACTCACTCTATCAACCCAGGAGACCATTAATTTCAGAAACCATCTGTCAATTTGTACCAATTAGCCCACCAATCTTTTTCCTTTTATTATCTTCCCTGTAAAACGATTAAAGTGGTTACGTTGTATGTTCCTGATAAGCTCTATCAAGGGTTTCAGCAAATAAAGGTATAAACTCAGAAGATGGGATTAATTCAAATTCGAGAGAACCTAAACGCCATATTCCTTTTTAATAGAACCAAGAGCGCTGCCCTAAGAAACCCCAGAGATTACATTTCTGTACTTACTATGGTGCCAATCAAAAGCTAATCTTTACAATCTATTGGTTAACATTTCAATAATTATGCTAAGTCTAAGAAATGGTCCAACGACTCCCATATGTTCAAGTTTGAAAAGAAAAACCTTATGATTGCATGACCAAAACTGCACTAAAATCAATATGAATCATGTAACTTACATGGCAGCAATAAATTAATTTCTGTATAACTAAGTGAAATTAAAGAAATATATCACAAACTCCATAGATATAAAAACTGCAAATCTAAGTGAAGATGATTGCTTTCAACATACACATACAGACATTTTTTCTGAGAGACATACAAGGGGACTCGAGGAAACAGGCTGAGGTGCAAGATAGAAGGGAGGATTGTGTGCAGCAATGTAGGAATATGGTTAATGTTGTCAAAATAAAAATATGAGAGAAAAAAAATATCAGGAACATACAACTTCTTCTTTGTCTACATCTTTTCCCACTCCTATGTAGGGTCGATGTACTATTGCTGAAGAGGGAGAAACTTACGGTCCCGGTATGGCACCACTTCCATAGTCCCTTTTTTTTTTTTTTTTTTTTTTTTTTTTTTTTTTTTTTTTTTTTTTTTTTTTTTGTGAGGAGTGCTATTGAGGAAAGGGAAGGCACCTACTACTGCATAGAAAAACGCCTCCCCAATGATTTGATGTTTGAGGACATCTCAGCATGGAAGAAATTTGCCAGCATAGGTGCAAAAATGAAATCAAGACGAAAATTACAGTGGTGCCAATAAGTAACCTCATGGTAATTTGGAGCCCATGATTAGTTAATATTTTTCAAAAGGACTGATTAGCTGCCCCCAGTATCATTCTATGTTGAAGAGTTTTATGCCTGAAAATTAAAAGTTTCAAGAAAGAAATGAGTATGTTACAACTTACAAGTATTTCCGAACTTTAAACGTCCGTAGCCAAATCCTAGTTTTTTTGTACTTCAATTTTTCATAAAAATCCAGTTTTCACATATTTACTTGAAACTTCCCATGGATGTTGATATTAGTCATATTTATACACAGGATGATTTTTTTTTTTTCAAACTGAAAATTTGGAATCAAATAAAACAAATCCTAGATTTCCGTGACATCATTATGGGTAGTCACCTTGTGAGTATATTTCATCATATTTTTGAAGAAAAAAAAAATTGCCATTTTTGTATAAGTACATCCATGACAGATTTTGTATCTCTAGCACAAACATAAGAATAAGGTAAGGTAAGACGTCACAGTGCTGTTATTTCGTTATATTACGCAGACAATTTTTTGGAATCATATTTAACATAATCCACAAAAGTTTAAAATATCTAATAATTTTTTCACCGAATTTTTTTTTCTACTTTTGGTTTGACACCCCATTCAAGACTTTAATTTGATAGTCTAATGCAATTCACTTTTAGTAATCTACGTGTCACAAACGGTAAAATATTTTAGGAAAATGGAGTCAAAGGGAAGAAATGTATCCATATCCGGCAGGTTTTTGGCAAATTGCTCAACTTGTAACTTGCCAATAGGTAAAAAAGAAAAAAAAAGTGTTAGCACAAACTCTTCCTTCAGTGTATGTTGGTTTATGGGTTTTTCAATTCCCATGAGTCGGTACTTCATGTCATCAGCATAGTCCTCTGCTTTAAAATGAATTGAACAAATTAGATCATGCTTCCACATCGTCTGCGCGTTTGCAAGCGTCCACCTTTCTTCGTATTTTTTTTTTTTTTTTTTTTTTGAGAAACTAAAATATTAGATATCCTTAAGAAGAGTCTTTTTGCTATTATTATGGCATCCAAATACAGTACAAACAGAAGGCATGTCTGCTGGAAGTTAACAAACGTGACAGAGATCAAGTAAGACCATATACCTCTAGTCAAACCTCGACCACCGTCTCAGAAAATTGACGTCACCAAAGCTCCGCCCACATGCGCGTAGCTCACTGAAAAAAGCACTATCAGCCTGTAGACACAGAATATTCGTCTACTGGATATTATGGCTAGCGAGCTGTTGACTTCTAGATCGAGTTGCGAGCAAGTCATATTATCTGTCATTCAAGAGACCATTTCCTAGCCTAAGATTTCACAACCCTTTAATAGAAGTTTTTTTTACTTGAGTATAAGGTGCATTAGAATTCTAAGCCATTGAGACTTTCTTTGGCAACAGTGCACTTGTAGCCTTTGTTACTACATAGAGTTCTGCTCCAAAAAGTGTTACCCCTCTAATGATTCTCTTTTAGCGAGGTAAATGATTTTGATTTAGACTGCTTTAAGCCAGCAATGACTACACTTGAAAATTTGCTCTGAAAACGGTAAATGTCTGGCAACATTTATTCCAGGATTTTTACCATTTTAGAAATGGATATATTGACGTAATGGAGTGATATTGAGGTCACCAACCCGTAAAATATAATAACAAAGTAAGGTACAATTACGATCGTATGTATTTTACTGAAATACAGCTGAGAACAAGTATATTTGTACGGAGAATTTCCGATTAAAATTACGGTTTTTCTTTAACAGTGTAGCGTATGTGACGTAGGGTTTGAAAGGTAACAAGAGGACCCGGCGTGGGTCTGAACTCGGTCTAACCAAAATACATCCTCTAATATTCAAGAAGAGGCTAATGGTGCAAACCCTCTCTCTTCTTAATTAGGACTTACTAAAGTCAACTAATAACAAGGGTCTTATTCCATAACTAGTGTACGCAACCTATCAAATGACAGCAAAATATTTAGATAGATATGCACACAGACCTTCCCACCCTTCCCCCTATCATAACTATACCCACACTCACCAGGATATGGCTACTCCCTCTCCCCCATACCCGAGGGATGCGGAGAGGCCAGTAGTTATACATATATATATATATATATATATATATATATATATATATATATATATATATATATATATATATATATATATGTGTGTGTGTGTGTGTGTGTGTGTGTGTGTGTATATAAATTGTATGTATATATATATATATATATATATATATATATATATATATATATATATATATATATGTATATGTATATATATATATATGTATATGTATAAGTATATATATATATATATATATATATATATATATATATATATATATTTATATGTATATGTATATGCATATATATATATATATATATATATATATATATATATATATATATATATATATATATATATATATATGTGTGTGTGTGTTTGTGTATCCTGACACTTGCTCATTATTATATAGAGGAGATTAGTTTAACTGAAAAACAAAAGATTTTAAAAGAGCCTGTCTATATGGCGGTGTCCTGAACTGAACATCGAAAGGAGGAAAGTAAAAAAGAGACAGGAAAACAAACACACGAAGGTATGGATTTTTCAAACTTTTCCATTTCATTAACTTGTACCATTTTCAAGTAACCAGGGATATCTTAAACTTGGTATTATGAATTAATTTCCATTTGATGAATCGTCTTGCCAGTTACATAAGCGATCAGTAAAGATAGCATATCCATGATAAGATAAGTTTTAATGTTTAAGTAACTAACATATGGAATCTTTTAGGATTATTGGAAATCTTTATAACCTCTTATCATAGATCCTAATGTGGGGGTTGATGATATCATACTCAGGTCGACTACACTGTAAAGTTTAAACTTTAAGATCCATCAATTACGTCATAATATAACTTATTCGTATCCAGATGGATAGATGAATATATAGACGAATTAATGATGTACTAGCCATAGACTTTCTTTCCTTAAATCAAATTTTGAGCTTCGTTCAAATTTGATTTTCTGGTGATACTGAAATAGCATGATGGTTTTGGTCTTTGACTAACGTCCAATCCTGCAAAATAAAGCTGCTTTATGATACTGGATGCAATTCTCTAAATAAATGTGACAAATTTCTTTTTGACTATATTCAAATATTCTAGCAGATAATAATAATAATAATAATAATAATAATAATAATAATAATAATAATAATAATAATAATAATTGAATTTACGATGATTGTATTTATGGTGTAATCGTGCAATTCAAAAGTAAGTAATCAAACAAAGAAAGGACGTACGCACAAGGAGGTAACGAAGAAGAGATAAAAAAAAAATTATATTCCGTGACTCCGGTCGGAAACAAAAATATCCAGGATACGAACAGAATTGACTCTGGATACGAGTACCTGAGAAAGGTTGACGTATCAGATAATAATCTCGATAAGGGAGACGTGAATATCGCTGACACATTGCTTGATACACGTACCGGCAAGGTAAACTTAAATGAGACATGGAAAAAATATAGGCAAAGATTGGACAACCAAATTAGATAATTATTCACGAGAAGATAAAGATCTTTTGAAAGTAACAAGGAAGGATTGGTTTGACTTCAGACGATCTCTGGCGAAAGACGTCTAGATTACTGGATTACGATAATAATGACTAAAACAGAAAGAATACGTCATGAGAGAATTGTTGTATAATACATAAATGGTAACATAAGTATATAACAGAATCCCAATTGTCCTGTTATTCAACAATACTATCTCTCTCTCTCTCTCTCTCTCTCTCTCTCTCTCTCTCTCTCTCTCTCTCTCTCTCTCTCTCTCTCTCTCTCTCTCTCTCATCTATAAAAGTGTAAAAACAACAAATAATAAACTGTAACTGAAATATTTTGCACCCAAAATAAAAGACGCAACTGACTTGGGATGATTAACTGTGACGAAGGCGATTCCAAAGCGAAATCTTCCTTCGGTCTTTGCAATGTTTAACTCCAGGTTTTTCATATGGATGATAAGTAACTAGAAAACAGTAAGATGCTATGAGCAAAAATGGATATTTATCTGTTCATTGTACACTGCTAAAAATTTGCCGTAAAAAACGGTAAATGCCTGACAACGTTTATTCCAGGATTTTTACCGTTTTAAAAACGGATATATTAACGTTAAAAGATAATAAAGTAAGGTAAAATTACGGTTGCCTGTGTTTTACTGAAATACGGCTGAGAAATATATTTTTCACGGAGAATTTCCGAGTAAAATTACGGTTTTTTTAACAGTGTATGACGCGACAACAATTTCGATGTTAAGAAAAAATATAACGGAAAATCAATGTTTCTTATGAAGAGCAATGGGAAATTAATGAAGTTAAGATGGTAACAGAAAAATATTATGAGTTCCATCAAAGGAAATGTCTCTACTAAAATAAAATCTTGAATAGTTATTATCTGTCTGACTGCAACAAATGGCCATGTAAGTTTTGAATATAAAGTCGCTGTAGATATCTTTGTAATTCCTCAAATTTTTTAAGAAGTAGTTCTTTGATATTCAGACACAACAATGTCCCAATAACAACATGTTATAATTTACATAGCGAATTGCCAGCTCATTTACTTTCATTAAAACCTTTCGATTTTCTTTAATCAATTCAAGGGTTCATTATATCTTGTAAAGATTGATTCGATTAGAATTAAACTTAATACATATTTAATATCAACACTGCTTCAGCAGTATACTTTTACTTGGATATTGTAAAATATATTTGATAATTTTTATTGGATTTTAATATTGTAGATAATTTGACTATTAAATGAAGCAAGGGTTTCTTAGATATCTTTGTAATAACCTATGCTTATGTGATGTCGTCTTTACTTTTTACGTAAGAAATCGATAACTAAATATCATATAAATAAAAATGTAGGCAAAATAGAATAAGATTTAAACTCCGCATGTCGCAATTTTAATCAATTCTAAAGTACAAGTACGTATTGTCTATCTATTACCAAGTCATTTACTATCTTTTCGGGTCATTTACTATCTTTTCGGGTCATTCATCATCGCAGCATAACGATATCTACGTCAAAATTCGTAAACTACGAGTACCTACATAATTCAATTTTTGCCCTGATTAAATGACATGTATCATAACGTCAGTTTTCCAGAGGTGAATGAATAAAACAGTTCGTGTCCCAAAACTGGATCATCATGGCATAAATCGAACGTGTGTGTGCGTAAAGTCCTTAGATTTTATCATCTCTTCAGTATTCCGCATGACAGGTAGGAAGTGGCATGTGCGCTCGTGTATATTCTGATGTTTTGTTCCTTTTGAATTATAACGATTTCAACTATTACTGCTGTCTGCTCAAACCGTATTAAATGCTCAAAACATCATTTTGTAAAGAAAATCGCATCCATGTGGAAAATGGTAATAAATTTTAATTTCTATTCATCTCTACTCTGTATTCAATTTGAGTTTGTTAGTTCTCTTTAATAGTCTGTTCTTTACCTCTACATTTTTTCACCCTACTAGTTTGCATGGTCACGATGGGGCCCTAGGTCTCACAACAGTTTGCTTTTCTGACCATGATTACAAGTTAACATTGAAAACAATATCACAAATCAAGTCTGATCTATAATGAATATATTGGAAATTTCACCAGACCTTACTCTTTTTTTTTCTCACTAAAGGGGAAAATTAACCCGTTAAACTAAAAAATAAAAAAATGAGGGCGCTTTCTTACTGGGCTCTATTAATGATACTTTTATATGCTTAAGATTAAAAAACATACAAGGCTTTCTATTATTTTCTTTCATATTTAAGATCTAATTCCTGATAATTGAGTTTTCCAGCTTTTCGAATGGATCATTTTCCTTTGCTTTTCTGTTTTGTTTCGTCGTTGAGTCATTTGTAATGAGAATATTAAACATCTTTCTACAGCTTACAAACGCGAATTTTACGCATTTACTTATATATGTTTTTATAGATATATTGAAGTGGGGCAGTTGCTCAATTTCTGCAGATTAAAAATGAAATTTCACGTTTCTTTCTTGCATAACCAAAGCTTTCAAACCATGAGTCTTGAATTATTACCATAACAAAATGAATGTATGTCAGGGAAGTATGTACACACCACATCATATTTCCTGATTTGGCAATTCTTAATATATGTTTCAACACATAGAATTCAATACAGTATATAAATTATTTCTCTTCTCCTTTTTTATCCTGAAGTTTCAGTTATCTTAAAAGGATTCCGTCATCCAAATGTTAAATTTTATCAGCAAAGGTAATTTCTACTTCATTTTCCCAACTTCCAGAAAGCTTTTGGTAACATCAACTTAAATTAATTCATTAGTGTCACCTAGTCTCTCATTCTATTTCTAAATATCATAAGCATGACTTCCATGCTTTTGTTTTCATATCGCCTGTATAATAGAGTAAATGTCTGGATATAGTTAAGAAAGGGGAGGGGTTGAAAAGGATGGAATCTGCGTGTGTGTGTGTGTGTGTGTGTGTGTGTGTGTGTGCGCGCGCGCGCGTGCATATCTATATATATATATCTAAATATATCTATATATTATCCATCATTATTGACGGGTCACGTATACTAGTTTCAATAAACATTAACCCTCTTTTGTTTCCTAATGCTTATAAAAGCTTTTGAATTTGCCGTTACATAAAATACCCCGGTTTCTAACAAGCTTCGACAACAGTTTATTTTTTTAGGTCATCAGTTTTTTTAACATATCTATAGATCCTCGATCAATTCTATCTCTGCTATACGTGGTCATAGTTAAATGAACGAAATTGAAAGAAATTATAACATATTTGTTCTAGTCCAAATCTAGCACGAAAAGGGCAATCTTTTATATTTAATGTATCTAAAGACTTTATATTTAAAAATAAATGAATTGAATTTCAAACTCTCTATAAGGTTCTAGGACGTCTCTAAATCCTGTTCAGTGTCTTGGTATCTTTCCCACAAACTTTTTCATTTAACCTTAAACTTTTATGTTAGCACTTGATCATTAGCACCTGGTCCAACTAAGTCTTTTCTGCTAAGAGCCAAACTAATTTTCTCATGCTACAGACTCTCATTACACAGTAATACAAAACATGTTGCAGAGTTTAGCCTTAAAACATCTGTATCTTCAGCGCTATTGAATTACACAGGCAAATTATCCGAAAATATTTTGGTTTGTTGCCAATAATATCTGATTCTTTGTCCCGTTTTTATACCACACAATACTTACAAACATACTGTGATCTTGTAAATTCTAGAAAATCTCCTCTGTCATATTATCATCGCTATCATAAATCTACTATCAGTGAAAACGTCAAATTGTTATCGTTAGTATTATCATAGCTTCACCGAATCATAAATAACACCGATTACTTAGAAGGTTGAGCTTCAACAGTGAGGACAGAGCAGGACCACGATGGTGGGGGTGGGGGGTGGGGGGGGGGGGGGGGTTGGAAGGCGAGACTAAAACTGGAAATAATTAGTGTGATAGCATTACTAGTTAGCAATGCAATATACCCCTTTTTATGTAACACAGTAAAACTCCGTTTGACTTTGAATACTATTAAAATATTAGTAACTCGAGAAACAGTATCTGAAATATACAAGTCATAAGCTTCTCTTCGTTTAATAAAAACACCAAAGACTGCATTTGAAATGCCACCTAATATTGCAGCATGGAGAGAGATGCAATATGTCAAAATAAGTCTCAAAATGGAACGGCAGAGGAAGGGGGGTGACCTGAAAGGAGGAAAAGGATTGGATTGGGGGGAGGAACGGTTAAGACTGAGGTGGTTATGTGCTAACTGAATTGCAAAATCAAGATAAATTCTAGCAAGGTGTTGGCGCACATCGTTATACAGCTAAACTATTAATTTTTTCATTCCTATGAATCCATAAGTAGGTGAACTAAATTATGTTCTTAATATATTACTTAAACTGGAATATAATGCCTTCTCTTGCCAAAATTCGAAAAATTGATGATTTAAAGATATACTGCCTTAATCTAATGGGGAAATGGGTTAATTTTTGTCTTTCATTATGAAAATTATCAAAGGATATAAGTTTTTCCATAAAGAAAGTCTAGTTTCTAATATGAGAGAGAGAGAGAGAGAGAGAGAGAGAGAGAGAGAGAGAGAGAGAGAGAGAGAGAGATTTAAAATTCATAAGTGCATAAAGAAAACTTGACTTTGAATATGACAGGCATCAGCAGATCAAAATCTATGCAGTAAACCAGTGGTTCCCAAACGGGGGGGGGGGGGGGTGAAGATGATACATGGGGGGCGTGAAATCATCTGCTCGAAATTACTTGTTTAATAGAACAATAAAATTATTAAAAGAACAACAGCATCCATCTCACTAAATTTGACCAGAAATTGTGCCATAGTCTCATAAGTATTTCCAAATATTATATGCCTTGTTTTCAAATTATCTATTCTTAAAATTGCAACTCAATTTTGCCAATCTGCCAATGTTCAAACTTTTTTTCGCTCACTTTGAACCAAATGTTTCGTTTTTAGTTACTGGAATGTACTATTATTTGTTTGAGTGGCTTTCATTATTAAAATGTAATACAAACAGAAATCTGTTTTCCTGTACAATGCTAAGAAATAAATGTAAGAATAATTTCATATAAAAAAAAAGAGAGGGGTGGGGGCGTACGGGTCTACTGGAATAAAAAAGGGGCGTCAGGTAAGATAGTTTGGGAACCACTGCAGTAAACCAAAAAAAAAAGAAAAAAAAAACGTGGTAAAATATGTCCTCAACAAATTTATGAATAACTTAGTTTTACAAAATAGATCTTGAATAAAAAATAAAAATAAACAACAACTGGATATGAAATTAAAATAAAAAAGATATTAAATCCTTATCCAGCTTTTTGCGTAACATTATCTTGGTATCAGTGCGAAGAAATATTCCTAAGAAGAAAATGAAACATAGAGTGACGGATAAGTATTCGTGCCGACTTAAGCTTAATTTTGCCTAGAAATTAACTGACTATATTAGACAGAAATTTATGACTACACACGAATTCAATTTTGTCCCAATTTTTTTCCTATTACTTTCTCATTCGTTTAAACTTCAAATTGGAGAGAGAGAGAGAGAGAGAGAGAGAGAGAGAGAGAGAGAGAGAGAGAGAGAGAGAGAGAGAGAGAGAGAGAGAGAGAGAGAGAAAGTTTTACTCTACAAAAGAAGCATCTATACTTATTTCTCTCAATAAACATTATCATGCCGTTTTCATGTAATGACATTTTCTTATAAGGGCAAAATGAATATAATACACAAGTAACCTGGTTATAAAAATTTTATAAAACTAATATTAAAATTACTAGGTTTTCCGTCTCCGCTGTTCTTATTTTCATTAAGGACCAAAACTTTTCCACATGAGGACTTCGTTTTGGGAGAGTTCAGACAATTGGGAGTAATATGTATAGACTAAACTACTGATGAAATGAGGGATATGATAATGCAATATAATTCACACTTTATCAAAATTATTTCGTACCAGTAAAGGCAACTGTCAGCGGCAAATGTTTGTGATTTACCAGTTGTTCAAAAGAATGTTTTGATTGCCAACCAAAACCCTGTCTTACATTGAAATATTCTGAATAATCATTATTTTATTTTCATCAATATACAATTTTCTCTTGGTGACTTATCAACAAAAAAATAGATTATAGATTTTTTTAAAGAAAATTATGATTTCTATGAAGAAATAACATACTACTGAATAATCTAAAAAATTTTATACGATTCAAACAGAGGGAGATATAAAGAGCAGAACAGGTATGGTACAAGCCAATGAAAACCAACAAAAATATATTTAGAAATTAGACGCAGTTTTATTTTACTTACCTGTTATACAATGAGAACATAACGGCCTTCTAACATTAAGAAATCATGCTAAATAGAAACACGAATAATATCATGACATTATCAAAAGCGATTTATATATTTTCTTTTATTTTTTTTATTAATGAACAGCTGACACTGCTTTCACATGTGACAACCTTCTATCGAGCACTATATCTAAGATAATTCACAATCGATGTAGAACTTTAAGCGTACCCAGTATATTTTTGGCATATAAATACTGTGCATTAGGCAACATGATTTTGCTATTATCCCTGATATCCGTGAACTCACCCACTTGTAGATTAATTCTTCGAATCGCACATCGTTATTATTATTGATACTAGCTAAGCTGTAACCCTAGTTGGAAATCCAAGCCCAAGGGTCCTCACAACGGAAGCAACCCACATCGGAAAAGAAATGGTTAGGTAAGGAATAAAATGTAAAACAATAAATAACAAAACAATAGAAAATATTAAGATGGATATTAATTCCAACAGATAAACTATGATATGAGATTTATGTCAACCTGCTCTACAGAAGAGTTTTTGCACCAAGTTAGCACTCAAGTTCTACAAATTCAACTATATGATTTGGAAGATCATTTGACAATTCGATCAAAGCCAGAAGGAAACTTCTGAGATAAGGGATAAGGGATAAAGAATTCAGTAGACCGGAAGTCAAGATAAGAGTCATTTACTGAAGACCAGATAAAGTGAAAACATGGCAGAATTAGTAAAAAAAAAAAATTCCCTTTAGTTTGAAAGTCTTCTTATTGTCTTGAAAGATTTTATCAACATATATATTTTTCTTTTAAATTGAAGAAGAGGCAGATCAGATATATTTCTCAAAAGGGAATATTCAATCAAGAATCACATCCAGAATTTTAAATGAGCTGTATATATATTAAAAAAACATTATCAATGAAAAGACCTGGATGGGGAGGATCCAATGTCCTTGACCTACTTAAAGTTTTGTTGTGATTTACCAATTTCAGCCAGGCCTCTGTCGAGGGACTCAGCAATCAAAGGAGTACACTTACATAACGTTCATATCAAATAAAAGAATCTTAATTTCATGGGACTAAAAATATAGTCAGTTTAGCTTCATTAAAACTGGGGAGAGGTTGACTAAGTTTCCTTTTTGGTCTGCAAGCTGTCGAACGTGTCAGCCAAAATGGTTGCTTTTTTCCTTTGGATAATGAGGGACAGCACCATTTGTTTTAAGCAAATGGAGAACTGTTAGGTTTATACCAAGAGTGCATATAAAGTGTAGCCCACCATATATGGTCCTGAAATGTATCAGAGAAGTTTTCTTTATGGTCAAATTGTACTGCTTTTCAGTTAAAGCATAATTGAGAGTAGTTAATTATATAATGGATACAATCACCTAGTCTTGAATATTTGTAATACTGTAGCCGGGTGATTCTCTTGCCAAGATCCTTGGATATGATGTGTCGTACAATGCTGGTGGCATTTTTAAATTTATATCAGAAGCAGATCTTCCTAATGCTATTTAGGTTTTATAACATATTTACTTTTCTGGGTTTAATTGAATATTCTTTTAATCTTTATTTATAATAAACGATATCGGCGTCAATGACCTTCGATGTCAGGATGCCAGAGGACTTCGAATCATTCATACTCGGGTCAAATGCTGCCAGTCTGACCATCTCTTTAGCTTTAGCGTTTGACTCTGACTCCCACAATCCACAAAATTGTTGTTCGAAGTAAACGCCAAAGTTACGTGAATTCCAAATCATCCCTGTCTTTTCGATTTCATTCCAATTTGTAACATCTAGTGTAATGTGAATTGAGATACTGTATGCAATACAAAATATGCGAAAAAAAAGTTAGAGGTTTTTATATTTATAGTTTTTGATTCCGCATTAATTTAATGCAACATTACACAGTTTACAACGCAAATTAATATACAAATAATATGTAATTTTCCACACACATTCCCTTAAGCGTTTTTTGTGTTCGCTCTTCTAGTTGCTAAGAGGTAGTCAATCTCAAACTCTAAGTAAGTTACGATTGCAAGAGAAAAATAATTCAATGTCATGCGAGTTGTAATGAAAACCTATTGAAGAAATACTTTCATTCATAACAAATTTAAAGGATGGAATGTCAACTTTCTTAACTGTTCTTAAAACATTTTATTTTGATTGTTCGTTACTTCTCTTATATTTTACTTATTTCCTTTCTTCACTAGGCTATTTTTCCCTGATGGAGCAATTGGGCTTATAGCATCCTGCTTTTCCAATTTGGGTTGCAGATTACAAAGTAATAATAATAATAATAATAATAATAATAATAGTAATAATAATAATAATAATAATAATAATAGTAATATGGGTAGCCAATAAAGTATTGTACCCAAGTTATCAAATTTCCTTTTACACTGGTAACAAGAGTTCTTTTACGAAGAATAATTCCGTATAACTAATAACGTTGATAATTATAGCAAAGCTTAGACCGGCCCATAATACACCTGAAATATGAATCCACAATGTTGTTTGTATACAAGCATCTCTTCCCAAAAGTTAAGAGAACTTTGACGCATCACATTACATCTAACGAAGCGAGAACTCACCGGAAAACATTCTCCGCGCAAGTGTTGTAATTAATCATTAACCTTCCGGGCCAGCGCTATAAGACCCCCAGAGCTTGTTTGCGCGTGGATTCGAGGAAAATCAATAAAAACCTTTTGTAAGTCCGAAAACCTTTGATTATGAAGAGCACTGCACATTTTTCTAACGTCTGCTTGCATGAATGCAAGCAGGGCTTTGCGGTAATGATGCTTATTCACGATGCCTGTGCAGAATCCTTTGTAGTTTTTGGACCATGAAGAATTTTTGTTTAGGCGAAATCAAAATCGACGAATTATGCGATAATGAGATGGATTAAAAGAGTTTCGGCTAACTGGATGAATAAGTCATGATAACCCTTGGATGAGAAAAAGAATACGGCTTTATTTGGATGTCTACATGTGTTATTCTTATTTCTATTGATGATGGCATCATTGCCATTCAAAGCGAAGTTATTGAGCGTTATCATCCTAATCTATCCCATTTTCTGTCTCCCGCTCTCCCAATCTGTCTCAGGAACGTTTTCTTCTATTCCTTTCAAACGCATCGTTCCCTTCTGTATAGCCTTATATCGCAGTAAAGCTTATGGAACAAGGCCAAAATAAAAACTGATATTGGATAAAATGAAATCATAACTCAGAACCAATTTCTCTGAATATCAAGATTCCAAGAGAATGTCAACATCATAAAAAAAAGATATTTGAAGTGGAATGATACCATCATCTCTGTTGGCATCAGAAGACTTATGAATTGTGATTTTCAGCTTTCGAATGAAAGCTTGGAGCTTAGAAATGAAAGCTTGGAGCTTAGAAATGAAAGCTTGAAGCTTAGAAAAGCATCGATTATTTTCAAATACAGTAATTAAAGCAATTGCTTATAATCTTACTAATGTGCAACGGGTTTAGTTATGAATTTAATGCAAGATAAGAGATCAGTTAACCATGGAAGTACAAGTTTGATGACACTTTATTTTGCGTCAAGATGCAGAGAGTAACAGCAGACTGCGATGTCAACAATGATGTCGGTAATAAGAATATGAA
>NC_090732.1:140896973-140901973 GCF_036898095.1 Palaemon carinicauda | reverse complement strand
GTATCAAATGGATGGATGGGTGATTTTATGAATTCCTGCCATATGGCCCTATAGGCTGAGGCCAGAGAAGCCATTCATCACCACGGTACAACTTGGGGGAAAACCTGCTGATACATTATGGAATTGATGTTAAGATGCTTGAGAGCAAAGAAAAAATAATAAGAAACGATGGAAAAGTGAAAGGTTAAATAGCGGGTACAACATGGGGAGCCGAATGGATTCTGCAAATACCAAAAAATAAATGCCTACGGTGCATCGTGTGAATAAGCTACACTGACGATACTAACCTCATTATGGTGCTGGTTGGGCCATATGGCCTAAATTCCATAAATATAATTCGTTACAGTTATTTGTCTATGATTTTGTGAGCTTGGAGTGGTTTGTAGCAGAAATTACCCATTAAAAATTTCTCATGATTACCCTGGTGTAGCATGAATATAAGGGATCTGGCCAAACGCTGGATCCGAGGGTGACCTTCAGCACCCGTAAACAACTGGATGAAAATCCTACGGTTGCACTTTGAAGACAATATGGAATTTACTGTTTACGTAATAAAAATGTTAACAAATCCCCCCCCCCAAAAAAAAAATGCACCTTAATCCTTTCCACCTCATCCAAGTATCGGACATGGCTACCGCTTTCACAACGAGAGAGAGAGAGAGAGAGAGAGAGAGAGAGAGAGAGAGAGAGAGAGAGAGAGAGAGAGAGAGAGAGAGAGAGTCTGTGGTAGACAAAACAACTTCAGCTTGACTTCTACATCACGTTTGATGTCAAAACAAATTTATTTCTTTTTGTGAGTTCCAGTCACTGGTGGTTTTTTATTTTTGCAATGGTTGGAAAGTTTCTCTTTAGTTCTTGAACATTACGAAAATGTTTTTAAGACTTCAACAATTGGAGAAAAGCAGTAATGAAATCCCATTTTAGTTTTAAAACCATCTATTTAAGCCCTTTCTACGTAGGCTACTTATGTTGAAATTGGGTGCTTAGTCGTTTAATGATTACTATAAGTGTGTGATAACATAATCAGAATAAATGTAATACAACGCCTTCTCTTAGAATCTCTTTACATCAAGAAACTATCACCTCTTTTAAACAATTAAATCACCTTAACATCATTACATATTGCCTTCTTGGTTTGTTTTGAGAGTATATATAATTTTCTTTGAGTATTTATTTTCAAATACTATACAATTTTCAGACATCTTTTGAAAGTTTGTCATACCATTATTTTTTCTTGCCATTTCTAGTTTTATCAAAAGTTGTTTATTTGTGTAAAAATTGTAAAGGACCGCAGTTAGTCACACGTTTTAAATAATTATTCGTTTCTATACTGATTAATTTTGTTAATAATTTTATATTTTGTAATATTCAAGAATTTTAAGCAAAAATCGTAAGAAAAAATCAATGTTCAATGGAAATATGTTTTCCTGTATTTTGGTCGTTCTTATAATGGGAATATACTGGAAACAAGGAAAAATAAAACATTTTAAGAATAGTAACAATATTAAAATGAATATTTCCTATACAAACTATAAAAACGTTAACAAAAAAGAGGAAGAGAAATTAGATAGAATAGTGTGCCCGAGTGTACCCTCAAGCAAGAGAACTCCAAACCAAGACAGTGGAACACCATAGTACAAAGGCTATGCTACTAACCAAGACTAGAGAACAATAGTTTGATTTTGGAGTGTCCTTCTCCTAGAAGACCTACATACCATAGTTAAACAGTCTCTTCACCCTTACCAAGGGGAAAGTAGCTACTGAACAATTTCAGTACTTTAGCTATTCTCTTGAGTGAAGAAGAATTGTTTGATAATCTCAATGTTGTCAAGTGTAAAAGGACAGATGAGAATCTGTAAAGAATAGGCCAGACTATTCGGTGTATGTGTAGGTAAAGGGAAGTGAACCGTAACCAGAGAGAAGGATCCAATGAAGTACTGACTGGCCAGTCAAAAGACCCCATAACTCTCTAGCAGTAGTATCTCAACAGATGGGTGGTGCCCTGACCAACCTATATATAAATATATATATATATATATATATATATATATATATATATATATATATATATATATATATATATATATATATATATATATATATCCATATACCAAAGGCACTTCCCCCAATTTTGGGGGGTAGCCGACATCAACAAGAACAAAACAAAAAAGGGGACCTCTACTCTCTATGTTCCTCCCGCCTAACCAGGGACTCAGCCGAGTTCAGCTGGTACTGCTAGGGTGCCACAGCCCAACATCCCACATTTCCACCACAGATGAAGCTTCATACTGCTGAGTCCCCTACTGCTGCTACCTCCGCGGTCATCTAAGGCACCGGAGGAAGCAGCAGGGCCTACCGGAACTGCGTCACAATCGCTCGCCATTCATTCCTATTTCTAGCACGCTCCCTTGCCTCTCTCACATCTATCCTCCTGTCACCCAGAGCTTTCTTCAGACCATCCATCCACCCAAACCTTGGCCTTCCTCTTGTACTTCTCCCATCAACTCTTGCATTCATCACCTTCTTTAGCAGACAGCCATTCTCCATTCTCTCAACATGGCCAAACCACTTCAACACATTCATATCCACTCTAGCCGCTAACTCATTTCTTACACCCGTTCTCACCCTCACCACCTCGTTCCTGACCCTATCTACTCGAGATACACCAGCCATACTCCTCAGACACTTCATCTCAAACACATTCAATTCCTGTCTCTCCATCACTTTCATTCCCCACAACTCCGATCCATACATCACAGTTGGTACAATCACTTTCTCATATAGAACTCTCTTTACATTCATGCCCAACCCTCTATTTTTTACTACTCCCTTAACTGCCCCCAACACTTTGCAACCTTCATTCACTCTCTGACGTACATCTGCTTCCACTCCACCATTTGCTGCAACAACAGACCCCAAGTACTTAAACTGATCCACCTCCTCAAGTAACTCTCCATTCAACATGACATTCAACCTTGCACCACCTTCCCTTCTCGTACATCTCATAACCTTACTCTTACCCACATTAACTCTCAACTTCCTTCTCTCACACACCCTTCCAAATTCTGTCACTAGTCGGTCAAGCTTCTCTTCTGTGTCTGCTACCAGTACAGTATCATCCGCAAACAACAACGGATTTACCTCCCATTCATGATCATTCTCGTCTACCAGTTTTAATCCTCGTCCAAGCACTCGAGCATTCACCTCTCTCACCACTCCATCAACATACAAGTTAAACAACCACGGCGACATCACACATCCCTGTCTCAGCCCCACTCTCACCGGAAACCAATCGCTCACTTCATTTCCTATTCTAACACATGCTTTACTACCTTTGTAGAAACTTTTCACTGCTTGCAACAACCTTCCACCAACTCCATATAACCTCATCACATTCCACATTGCTTCCCTATCAACTCTATCATATGCTTTCTCCAGATCCATAAATGCAACATACACCTCCTTACCTTTTGCTAAATATTTCTCGCATATCTGCCTAACTGTAAAAATCTGATTCATACAACCCCTACCTCTTCTAAAACCCCCCTGTACTTCCCAGATTGCATTCTCTGTTTTATCCTTAATCCTATTAATCAGTACTCTACCATACACTTTTCCAACTACACTCAACAAACTAATACCTCTTGAATTACAACACTCATGCACATCTCCCTTACCCTTATATAGTGGTACAATACATGCACAGACCCAATCTACTGGTACCATTGACAACACAAAACACACATTAAACAATCTCACCAACCATTCAATTACAGTCACACCCCCTTCCTTCAACATCTCAGCTTTCACACCATCCATACCAGATGCTTTTCCTACTCTCGTTTCATCTAGTGCTCTCCTCACTTCCTCTATTGTAATCTCTCTCTCATTCTCATCTCCCATCACTGGCACCTCAACACCTGGAACAGCAATAATCTCTGCCTCCCTATCATCCTCAACATTCAGCAAACTTTCAAAATATTCAGCCCACCTTTTCCTTGCCTCCTCTCCTTTTAACAACCTTCCATTTCCATCTTTCACTGTCTCTTCAATTCTTGTGCCGGCCTTTCTTACTCTCTTCACTTCTTTCCAAAACTTCTTCTTATTCTCTTCATATGACTGACCCAGTCCCTGACCCCACCTCAGGTCAGCTGCCCTCTTTGCCTCACGTACCTTGCGCTTTACTTCCACCTTTTTCTCTCTATATTTTTCATACTTCTCTATACTATTACTCTGCAGCCATTCTTCAAAAGCCCTCTTTTTCTCTTCCACTTTTACCTTCACTCCTTCATTCCACCATTCACTGCCCTTCCTCATGCTGCCTCCAACAACCTTCTTGCCACATACATCACTTGCAATCCCAACAAAATTTTCTTTTGCTAACTTTCACTCCTCCTCTAAATTACCAGTTTCTCTTACTCTCACCTTGTCATATGCCATTTTCAACCTTTCCTGATATTTACTTTTTACCCCAGGTTTTATTAGCTCTTCAACCCTCACTAGCTCCCTTTTACATCCACCTACTCTATTCCCCCACTCTTTTGCTACAACCAATTTTCCTTCCACCAAAAAATGATCAGACATACCGTTAGCCATACCCCTAAACACGTGCACGTCTTTCAATCTTCCAAACATTCTTTTAGTTATCAACACATAATCCATTAATGCCCTTTCTACTACTCTTCCATTTGCCACTCTTACCCATGTATACTTATTTTTATCTTTCTTCTTAAAAAAGCTAGCACTTATTACCATCTCTTGTTCAACACACATATCTACCAGTCTCTCACCACTCTCATTTTCACCTGGTACGCCATACTTCCCAATGACATATATATATATATATATATATATATATATATATATATATATATATATATATATATATATACAGTGAACCCTCGTTTATCGCGGTAGATAGGTTCCAGACGCGGCCGCGATAGGTGAAAATCCGCGAAGTAGTGACACCATATTTACCTACTTATTCAACATGTATATTC
>NC_090732.1:140879473-140891973 GCF_036898095.1 Palaemon carinicauda | reverse complement strand
AAGAACTTCTAATACAAGGGGTGGGGGAGCTAAAACGAGGTCAAAGAACTTCTAATGCAAGGGGTGGGGGAGCTAAAAAGAGGTCAAAGAACTTCTAATGCAAGGGGTGGGGGAGCTAAAAAGAGGTCAAAGAACTTCTAATGCAAGGGGTGGGGAAGCTAAAAAGAGGTCAAAGAACTTGTAATGCAAGGGGTGTGGGAGCTAAGAAGAGGAAAAAGAACTTCTAATGCTAGGGGTGTAGGAGCTAAAATGAGGCCAAAGAACTTCTAATGCAAGGGGTGTGGGAGCTAAAAAGAGGTCAAAGAACATGTAATGCAAGGGGTGTGGGAGCTAAAAAGAGGTCAAAGAACTTCTAATGCAAGGGGTGTGGGAGCTAAAAATAGGTCAAAGAACTTCAAATGCAAGGGATGGGAGAGCTAAAAAGAGGTCAAAAAACTTCTAATGCTAGGGGTGTAGGAGCTAAAAAGAGGTTAAAGAACTTCCAGTGCAAGGGGTGTGGGAGCTAAAAAGAGGTCAAAGAACTTCTAATGCAAGGGGTGGGGGAGCTAAAAAGAAGTCAAAGAACTTCTAATGCAAGGGGTGTGGGAGCCAAAAAGAGGCCAAAGAACTTCTAATGCAAGGGGTTTGGGAGCTAAAAAAAATGTCAAAGAACTTCTAATGCAAGGGGTGTGGGAGCTAAAAAGAGGTCAAAGAACTTCAAATGCAAGTGGTGGGTGAGCTAAAAATAGGTCAAAGAACTTCTAATGCAAGGGATGTGGAAGCTAAAAAGAAGTAAAAAAAAACTTCTAATGCAAGGGGTGTGGGAGCTAAAAAGAGGTCAAAGAACTTCTGATGCAAGGGGTGTGGGAGCTAAAAAGAGGTCAAAGGACTTCTAATGCAAGGGTAGGGGAGCTAAAAGGAGGTCAAAGAACTTCTAATGCAAGGGGTGGGGGAGCTAAACAGAAGTCAAAAAAACTTCTAAAGCAAGGGGTGTGGGAGCTAAAAAGAGGTCAAAGAACTTCTAATGTAAGGGGTGTGGGAGCTAAAAAGAGGTCAAAGAACTTCTAATGCAAGGGGTGGGGGAGCTAAAAAGAGGTAAAAAAAACTTCTATAGCAAGGGGTGGGGAAGCTAAAAAGAGGTCAAAGAACTTCAAATGCAAGGGGTGTGGGAGCTAAAAAGAGGTCAAAGAACTTCTAATGCAAGGGGTGTGGGACCTAAAAAGAGGTCAAAGAATTTCTAATGCAAGGGGTGTGGGATCTAAAAAGAGGGCAAAGAACTTCTAAGGCAAGGGGTGGGGGAGCTAAAAAGAGGTCAAAGAACTTCTAATGCAAAGGGTGGGGGAGCTAATAAGAGGTCAAAGAACTTCTAATGCAAGGGGTGGGGAAGCTAAAAAAGGTCAAAGAACTTCTAATGCAAGGGGTGTGGGAACTAAAAAGAGGTCAAAGAACTTCTAATTCAAGGGGTGTGTCAAAGAACTTCTAATGCAAGGAGTGTGGGAGCTAAAAACAGGTCAGAGAACTTCTAATGCAAGGGGTGGGGGAGCTAAAAAGAGGTCAAAGAACTTCTAATGCAAGGGGTGGGGGAGCTAAAAAGAGGTCAAAGAACTTCTAATACTAGGGGTGTGGGAGCTAAAAAGAGGTCAAAGAACTTCTAATGCAAGGGAAGGGGAAGCTAAAAGAGGGTCAAAGAACTTTTAATGCAAGGGGTGTGGGAGCTAAAAAGAGAACAGCGAAGAGGAGCCTCTAATGCCAGAGGTAAGACACCTAAAAATAGAGAGCCTCTAATGCTAGAAGTAAGGCACCTCAAAATATAGATCGAAAACCCTCTAATGCTAAAAGTATGGAACCTAGAAATATATGTCAAAGAACTTCTAATGCTAGAAGTGTGGGAGCTAAAGAGAGAGGTCAAAGAACTTCTAATGCTGGAGGTGTGGGAGCTAAAAAGAGGTCAAAGAACTTCTAATGCTAGAGGTGTGGGAGCTAAAAAGAGGTCAAAGAACTTCTAATGCAAGGAGTGTGGGAGCTAAAAAGAGGTCAAAGAACTTCTAATGAAAGGGGTGTGGGAGCTAAAAAGAGGTCAAAGAACCTCTAAAGCTAGAGGTGTGGGAGCTAAAAAGAGGTCTTAGAACTTCTAAAGCAAGGAGTGTGGGAGCTAAAAAGAGGTCAAAGAACCTCTAAAGCTAGAGTTGTGGGAGCTACAAAGAGGTCTTAGAACTTCTAATGCAAGGGGTGTGGGAGCTAAAAAGAGGTCAAAGAACCTCTAAAGCTAGAGGTGCGGGACCTAAAAAGAGGTCAAAGAACCTCTAAAGCTAGAGGTGCGGGACCTAAAAAGAGGTCAAAGAACCTCTAAAGCTAGAGGCGTGGGAGCTAAAAAGAGGTCTTAGAACTTCTAATGCAAGGGGTGTGGGAGCTAAAAAGAGGTCAAAGAACTTCTAATGCAAGGGATGTGGGAGCTAAAAACAGGTCAAAGAACTTCTAATGCAAGGGGTGGGGGAGCTAAAAAGAGGTCAAAGAACTTCTAATGCAAGGGGTGTGGGAGCTAAAAAGAGGTCAAAGTACTTCTCATGCAAGGGGTGTGGGAGCTAAAAAGAGGTCAAAGAACTTCTAATACTAGGGGTGTGGGAGCTGAAAATAGGTAAAAGAACTTCTAATGCAAGGGAAGGGGAAGCTAAAAAGAGGTCAAAGAACTTGTAATGCAAGGGGTGTGGGAGCTGAAAAGAGGTCAAAGTACTTCTAATGCTAGGGGTGTAGGAGCTAATAAGAGGTCAAAGAACTTCTAATGCAAGGGGTGTGGGAGCTAAAAAGAGGTCAAAGAACTTCTAATGCAAGGGGTGTGGGAGCTAAAAATAGGTCAAAGAACTTCAAATGCAAGGGGTGAGAGAGCTAAAAAGAGGTCAAAGAACTTTTAATGCTAGGGGTGTGGGAGCTAAAAAGAGGTCAAAGAACTTCCAGTGCAAAGGGTGTGGGAGCTAAAAAGAGGTCAAAGAACTTCTAATGCAAGGGGTGGGGGAGCTAAAAAGATGTAAAATAACTTCTAATGCAAGGGGTGTGGGAGCTAAAAAAAAGTCAAAGAACTTCTAATGCAAGGGGTGTGGGAGCTAAAAAGAGGTCAAAGAACTTCTAATGCAAGTGGTGGGGGAGCTAAAAAGAGGTCAAAGAACTTCTAATGCAAGGGGTGGGGGAGCTAAACAGAAGTCAAAAAACTTCTAAAGCAAGGGGTGTGGGAGCTAAAAAGAGGTCAAAGAACTTCTAATGCAAGGGGTGTGGGAGCTAAAAAGAGGTCAAAGAACTTCTAATGCAAGGGGTGGGGGAGCTAAAAAGATGTAAAAAAACTTTTATAGCAAGGAGTGGGGAAGCTAAATAGAGGTCAAAGAACTTCTAATGCAAGGGGTGGGGGAGCTAAACAGAAGTCAAAAAACTTCTAAAGCAAGGGGTGTGGGAGCTAAAAAGAGGTCAAAGAACTTCTAATGCAAGGGGTGTGGGAGCTAAAAAGAGGTCAAAAAACTTTTAATGCAAGGGGTGGGGGAGCTAAAAAGAGGTAAAAAAACTTCTATAGCAAGGGGTGGGGAAGCTAAAAGGAGGTCAAAGAACTTCAAATGCAAGGTGGGGGAGATAAAAAGAGGTCAAAGAACTTCTAATGCTAGGGGTGTGGGACCTAAAAAGAGGTCAAAGAACTTCTAATGCAAGGGGTGTGGGAGCTAAAAAGAGGTCAAAGAACTTCTAAGGCAAGGGGTGGGGGAGCTAAAAAGAGGTCAAAGAACTTCTAATGCAAAGGGTGGGGGAGCTAAAACGAGGTCAAAGAACTTCTAATGCAAGGGGTGGGGAAGCTAAAAAGAGGTCAAAGAACTTCTAATGCAAGGGGTGGGGGAGCTAAAAAGAGGTCAAAGAACTTCTAATGCAAGGGGTGTGTCAAAGAACTTCTAATGCAAGGAGTGTGGGAGCTAAAAACAGGTCAGAGAACTTCTAATGCAAGGGGTGGGGGAGCTAAAAATAGGTCAAAGAACTTCTAATACTAGGGGTGTAGGATCTAAAAAGAGGTCAAAGAACTTCTAATGCAAAGGGTGTAGGAGCTAAAAAGAGGTCAAAGAACTTCTAATGCAAGGGGTGTGGGAGCTAAAAAGAGATCAAAGAACTTCTAATACTAGGGGTGTGGGAGCTAAAAAGAGGTCAAAGAACTTCTAATGCAAGGGTAGGGGAAGCTAAAAAGAGGTCAAAGAACTTCTAATGCAAGGGGTGTGGGAGCTAAAAAGAGGTCAAAGAACTTCTAATCCAAGGGGTGTGGGAGCTAAAAAGAGGTCAAAGAACTTCTAATGCAAGGGGTGTGGGAGCTAAAAAGAGGTCAAAGAACTTGTAATGCAAGGGGTGTGGGAGCTAAAAAGAGGTCAAAGAACTTCTAATACTAGGGGTGTAGGAGCTAAAAAGAGGTCAAAGAACTTCTAATGCAAGGGGTGTAGGAGCTAATAAGAGGTCAAAGAACTTCTAATGCAAGGGGTGTGGGAGCTAAAAAGAGGTCAAAGAACTTCTAATGCAAGGGGTGGGGGAGCTAAAAAGAGGTCAAAGAACTTCTAATGCAAGGGGTGGGGGAGCTAAAAGGAGGTCAAAGAACTTCTAATGCAAGGGGTGGGGGAGTTAAACAGAAGTCAAAAAACTTCTAAAGCAAGGGGTGTGGGAGCTAAAAAGAGGTCAAAGAACTTCTAATGCAAGGGGTGGGGGAGCTAAAAAGAGGTAAAAAAAACTTCTACAGCAAGGGGTGGGGAAGCTAAAAGGAGGTCAAAGAACTTCAAATGCAAGGTGGGGGAGATAAAAAGAGGTCAAAGAACTTCTAATGCAAGGGGTGTGGGAGCTACAAAGAGGTCAAAGAACTTCTAATGCAAGGGGTGTGGGAGCTAAAAAGGGGTCAAAGAACTTCTAAGGCAAGGGGTGGGGGAGCTAAAAAGAGGTCAAAGAACTTCTAATGCAAAGGGTGGGGGAGCTAATAAGAGGTCAAAGAACTTCTAATGCAAGGGGTGGGGAAGCTAAAAAGAGGTCAAAGAACTTCTAATGCAAGGGGTGTGGGAGCTAAAAAGAGGTCAAAGAACTTCTAATGCAAGGGGTGTGTCAAAGAACTTCTAATGCAAGGAGTGTGGGAGCTAAAAACAGGTCAGAGAACTTCTAATGCAACGAGTGTGGGAGCTAAAAATAGGTCAAAAAACTTCTAATGCAAGGGGTGGGGGAACTAAAAAGAGGTCAAAGAACTTCTAATACTAGGGGTGTGGGAGCTAAAAAGAGGTCAAAGAACTTCTAATGCAAGGGGTGTGGGAGCTAAAAAGAGGTCTAAGAACTTCTAATGCAAAGGGTGGGGGAGCTAAAAATAAGTCAAAGAACTTCTAATGCAAGGGGTGTGGGAGCTAAAAAGAGGTCAAAGATCTTCTAATGCAAGTGGTGTGGGAGCTAAAAAGAGGTCAAAAAACTTCTAATGCAAGGGGTGGGGGAGCTAAAAAGAGGTCAAAGAACTTGTAATGCAAGGGGTGTGGGAGCTAAAAAGAGGTCAAAGAACTTCTAATACTAGGGGTGTAGGAGCTAAAAAGAGGTCAAAGAGCTTCTAATGCAAGGGGTGTGGGAGCTAAAAAGAGGTCAAAGAACTTCTAATGCAAGGGGTGTGGGAGCTAAAAAGAGGTCAAAGAACTTCTAATGCAAGGGGTGTGGGAGCTAAAAATAGGTCATAGAACTTCTAATGCAAGGAGTAGGGGAGCTAAAAAGAGGTAAAAAAACTTCTAATGCTAGGGGTGTAGGAGCTAAAAAGATGTCAAAGAACTTCCAATGCAAGGGGTGTGGGAGCTAAAAAGAGGTCAAAGAACTTCTAATGCAAGGGGTGGGGGAGCTAAAAAGAGGTCAAAGAACTTCTAATGCAAGGGGTGTGGGAGCTAAAAAGAGGTCAAAGATCTTCTAATGCAAGGGGTGGGGGAGCTAAAAATAAGTCAAAGAACTTCTAATGCAATGGGTGTGGGAGCTAAAAAGAGGTCAAAGATCTTCTAATGCAAGTGGTGGGGGAGCTAAAAAGAGGTCAAAAAACTTCTAATGCAAGGGGTGTGGAAGCTAAAAAGAAGTAAAAAAACTTCTAAAGCAAGGGGTGTGGGAGCTAAAAAGAGGTCAAAGAACTTCTAATGCAAGGGGTGTGGTAGCTAAAAAGAGGTAAAAGAACTTCTAATGCAAGGGGTGGGGAAGCTAAAAAGAGGTCAAAGAACTTCTAATGCAAGGGGTGGGGGAGCTAAAACGAGGTCAAAGAACGTTTAATGCAAGTGATGTGGGAGCTAAAAGGAGGTCAAAGAACTTCAAATGCAAGGGGTGTGGGAGCTAAAAAGAGGTCAAAGAACTTGCAATGCAAGGGGTGGGGGAGCTAAAAAGAGGTCAAAGAACTTCTAATGCAAGGGGTGAGGGAGCTAAAAGGAGGTCAAAGCACTTTTAATGCAAGGGGTGGGGGAGCTAAAAAGAAGTCAAAAAACTTCTAATGCAAGGGGTGGGGGACCTAAAAAGAGGTCAAAGAACTTCTAATGCAAGGGGTATGGGAGCTAAAAAGAGGTCAAAGAACTTCTAATGCAAGGGGTGGGGGAGCTAAAAAGAGGTAAAAAAAAACTTCTATAGCAAGGGGTGGGGAAGCTAAATAGAGGTCAAAGAACTTCAAATGCAAGGGGTGTGGGAGCTAAAAAGAGGTCAAAGAACTTCTAATGCAAGGGGTGTGGGAGCTAAAAAGAGGTCAAAGAACTTCTAATGCAAGGGGTGTGGCAGCTAAAAAGAAGTCAAAGAACTTCTAATGCTAGGGGTGTAGGAGCTAAAAAGAGGTCAAAGAACTTCTAATGCTAGGGGTGTAGGAGCTAAAAAGAGGTAAAAAAAAACTTCTATAGCAAGGGGTGGGGAAGCTAAAAAGAGGTCAAAGAACTTCAATTGCAAGGGGTATGGGAGCTAAAAAGAGGTCAAAGAACTTCTAATGTAAGGGGTGTGGGAGATAAAAAGAAGTCAAAGAACTTTTAATGCAAGGGGTGTGGGAGCTAAAAAGAGGTCAAATAACTTCTAATGCTAGGGGTGTAGGAGCTAAAAAGAGGTCAAAGAACTTCCAATGCAAGGGGTGTGGGAGCTAAAAAGAGGTTAAAGAACTTCTAATGCAATGTGTGGGGGAGCTAAAAAGAAGTCAAAAATCTTCTAAAGCAAGGGGTGTGGTAGCTAAAAAGAGGTCAAAGAACTTCTAATGCAAGGGGTGTGGGAGCTAAAAAGAGGTCAAAGAACTTCTAATGCAAGGGGTGGGGGAGCTAAAAAGAGGTAAAAAAAAATCTTCTAAAGCAAGGGGTGTGGTAGCTAAAAAGAGGTCAAAGAACTTCTAATGCAAGGGGTGTGGGAGCTAAAAAGAGGTCAAAGAACTTCTAATGCAAGGGGTGGGGGAGCTAAAAAGAGGTAAAAAAAAACTTCTAATGCAAGGGGTGTGGGAGCTAAAAAGAGGTCAAAGAACTTCAAATGCAAGGAGTGTGGGAGCTAAAAAGAGGTCAAAGAACTTCTAATGCAAGGGGTGGGGAAGCTAAAAAGAGGTCAAAGAACTTCTAATGCAAGGGGTGGGGAAGCTAAAAAGAGGCCAAAGAACTTCTAATGCAAGGGGTGTGGGAGCTAAAAAGAGGTCAAAGAACTTGTAATGCAAGGGGTGTGGGAGCTAAAAAGAGGTCAAAGAACTCCTAATGCAAGGGGTGGGGGAGCTAAAAAGAGGTCAAAGAACTTCTAATGCAAGGGGTGTGGGAGCTAAAAATAGGTCAAAGAACTTCTAATGCAAGGGGTGTGGGAGCTAAAAAGAGGTCAAAGAACTCCTAATGCAAGGGGTGGGGGAGCTAAAAAGAGGTCAAAGAACTTCTAATGCAAGGGGTGGGGAAGCTAAAAAGAGGTCAAAGAACTTCTAATGCAAGGGGTGTGGGAGTTAAAAATAGGTCAAAGAACTTCTAATGCAAGGGGTGTGGGAGCTTAAAAGAGGTCAAAGAACTCCTAATGCAAGGGGTGGGGGAGCTAAAAAGAGGTCAAAGAACTTCTAATGCAAGGGGTGGGGAAGCTAAAAAGAGGTCAAAGAACTTCTAATGCAAGGGGTGTGGGAGGTAAAAAGAGGTCAAAGAACTTCTAATGCAAGGGGTGGGGGAGCTAAAAAGAGGTCAAAGAACTTCTAATACTAGGGGTGTAGGAGCTAAAAAGAGGTCAAAGAGCTTCTAATGCAAGGGGTGTGGGAGCTAAAAAGAGGTCAAAGAACTTCTAATGCAAGGGGTGTGGGAGCTAAAAAGAGGTCAAAGAACTTCTAATGCAAGGGGTGTGGGAGCTAAAAATAGGTCAAAGAACTTCTAATGCAAGGAGTAGGGGAGCTAAAAAGAGGTAAAAAAACTTCTAATGCTAGGGGTGTAGGAGCTAAAAAGATGTCAAAGAACTTCCAATGCAAGGGGTGTGGGAGCTAAAAAGAGGTCAAAGAACTTCTAATGCAAGGGGTGGGGGAGCTAAAAAGAGGTCAAAGAACTTCTAATGCAAGGGGTGTGGGAGCTAAAAAGAGGTCAAAGATCTTCTAATGCAAGGGGTGGGGGAGCTAAAAAGAGGTCAAAGAACTTCTAATGCAATGGGTGTGGGAGCTAAAAAGAGGTCAAAGATCTTCTAATGCAAGTGGTGGGGGAGCTAAAAAGAGGTCAAAAAACTTCTAATGCAAGGGGTGTGGAAGCTAAAAAGAAGTAAAAAAACTTCTAAAGCAAGGGGTGTGGGAGCTAAAAAGAGGTCAAAGAACTTCTAATGCAAGGGGTGTGGTAGCTAAAAAGAGGTAAAAGAACTTCTAATGCAAGGGGTGGGGAAGCTAAAAAGAGGTCAAAGAACTTCTAATGCAAGGGGTGGGGGAGCTAAAACGAGGTCAAAGAACGTTTAATGCAAGTGATGTGGGAGCTAAAAGGAGGTCAAAGAACTTCAAATGCAAGGGGTGTGGGAGCTAAAAAGAGGTCAAAGAACTTGCAATGCAAGGGGTGGGGGAGCTAAAAAGAGGTCAAAGAACTCCTAATGCAAGGGGTGAGGGAGCTAAAAGGAGGTCAAAGCACTTTTAATGCAAGGGGTGGGGGAGCTAAAAAGAAGTCAAAAAACTTCTAATGCAAGGGGTGGGGGACCTAAAAAGAGGTCAAAGAACTTCTAATGCAAGGGGTATGGGAGCTAAAAAGAGGTCAAAGAACTTCTAATGCAAGGGGTGGGGGAGCTAAAAAGAGGTAAAAAAAAAAAACTTCTATAGCAAGGGGTGGGGAAGCTAAATAGAGGTCAAAGAACTTCAAATGCAAGGGGTGTGGGAGCTAAAAAGAGGTCAAAGAACTTCTAATGCAAGGGGTGTGGGAGCTAAAAAGAGGTCAAAGAACTTCTAATGCAAGGGGTGTGGCAGCTAAAAAGAAGTCAAAGAACTTCTAATGCTAGGGGTGTAGGAGCTAAAAAGAGGTCAAAGAACTTCTAATGCTAGGGGTGTAGGAGCTAAAAAGAGGTAAAAAAAAACTTCTATAGCAAGGGGTGGGGAAGCTAAAAAGAGGTCAAAGAACTTCAATTGCAAGGGGTATGGGAGCTAAAAAGAGGTCAAAGAACTTCTAATGTAAGGGGTGTGGGAGATAAAAAGAAGTCAAAGAACTTTTAATGCAAGGGGTGTGGGAGCTAAAAAGAGGTCAAATAACTTCTAATGCTAGGGGTGTAGGAGCTAAAAAGAGGTCAAAGAACTTCCAATGCAAGGGGTGTGGGAGCTAAAAAGAGGTTAAAGAACTTCTAATGCAATGTGTGGGGGAGCTAAAAAGAAGTCAAAAATCTTCTAAAGCAAGGGGTGTGGTAGCTAAAAAGAGGTCAAAGAACTTCTAATGCAAGGGGTGTGGGAGCTAAAAAGAGGTCAAAGAACTTCTAATGCAAGGGGTGGGGGAGCTAAAAAGAGGTAAAAAAAAATCTTCTAAAGCAAGGGGTGTGGTAGCTAAAAAGAGGTCAAAGAACTTCTAATGCAAGGGGTGTGGGAGCTAAAAAGAGGTCAAAGAACTTCTAATGCAAGGGGTGGGGGAGCTAAAAAGAGGTAAAAAAAAAACTTCTAATGCAAGGGGTGTGGGAGCTAAAAAGAGGTCAAAGAACTTCAAATGCAAGGAGTGTGGGAGCTAAAAAGAGGTCAAAGAACTTCTAATGCAAGGGGTGGGGAAGCTAAAAAGAGGTCAAAGAACTTCTAATGCAAGGGGTGGGGAAGCTAAAAAGAGGTCAAAGAACTTCTAATGCTAGGGGTGTGGGAGCTAAAAAGAGGTCAAAGAACTTGTAATGCAAGGGGTGTGGGAGCTAAAAAGAGGTCAAAGAACTCCTAATGCAAGGGGTGGGGGAGCTAAAAAGAGGTCAAAGAACTTCTAATGCAAGGGGTGTGGGAGCTAAAAATAGGTCAAAGAACTTCTAATGCAAGGGGTGTGGGAGCTAAAAAGAGGTCAAAGAACTCCTAATGCAAGGGGTGGGGGAGCTAAAAAGAGGTCAAAGAACTTCTAATGCAAGGGGTGGGGAAGCTAAAAAGAGGTCAAAGAACTTCTAATGCAAGGGGTGTGGGAGTTAAAAAGAGGTCAAAGAACTTCTAATGCAAGGGGTGGGGGAGCTAAAAAGAGGTCAAAGAACTCCTAATGCAAGGGGTGGGGGAGCTAAAAAGAGGTCAAAGAACTCCTAATGCAAGGGGTGGGGGAGCTAAAAAGAGGTCAAAGAACTTCTAATGCAAGGGGTGGGGGATAGATGTCGCCAGCGAGGCTTTGGGGAAGGCGCGGCGGCGTCTGTGTTCTTTCTGATGCGTAAACTTAATTAAATACAAGTAAAAACAGGGCATTAAATACATATTATAAATACTAAACTATTTCTTATCTTAACAGCACAAATGAAATCTTACAAGTTCCAACATGTAACTAAGCGCTCCCGAAACACGAGTCAACCTTTTACTTCTGCTTGGAGGATATCCTCGCAAGTAAAAGGTAATCATTATGAATATGAAAAGAAAGATTTCCTTATACTTCTACCTTTTGCTTCAGAGAATTACCTTGTACTTCTACCTTATGCTTACAAGAATATCGTTCATTTTTATGAATACCCCCAATGACTGACTTAAAGAATGCTCTGCTTAATGACTGACTTGAAAAATGCTTGGTTTTATTGACTGACTTGAAGAATGCTTTATTTTAATGACTGACATGAAGATTGATTGGTGTTAATGACTGACTTGAAGAATGTTTGATTTTAATGACTGACATGAAGAATGATTGGTTTTATTGACTGACTTGAAGAATGCTTGATTTTAATGACTGACATGAAGAATGATTGGTTTTAATGACTGACATGAAGAATGCTTGGTTTTAATGACTGGCTTGAAGAATGCTTGTTTTTAATGACTGACATGAAGAATGATTGGTTTTAATGACTGACTGGAAGAATGCTTGATTTTGATGATTGGCATGAAGAATGCTTGGTTGTAATGACTGACATGAAGAATGATTGGTTTTAATGACTGACTTGCAGATTATTTGGTTTTAATGACTGGTTTGAAGAATGCTTGGTTTTCATGACTGACATGAAGAATGATTGGTTTTAATGACTGACTTGAAGAATGCTTGATTTTGATGACTGACTTTAAGATTGTTTAGTTTTAATGTCTGTCTTGAAGAATGATTAGTTTTCATGACTGACATGAAGAATGATTGGTTTTAATGACTGACTTGCAGATTATTTGGTTTTAATGACTGGTTTCAAGAATGCTTGGTTTTCATGACTGACATGAAGAATGATTGGTTTTAATGACTGACTTGAAGAATACTTGGTTTTAATGACTAACTTTAAGATTGTTTAGTTTTAATGTCTGTCTTGAAGAATGATTAGTTTTCATGACTGACATGAAGAATGCTTGGTTTTAATGACTGGTTTGAAGAATGCTTGGTTTTAATGACTGACATGAAGAATGATTGGTTTTAATGACTGACTTGAAGAATACTTGGTTTTAATGACTGACATGAAGAATGATTGGTTTTAATGACTGACTTGAAGAATACTTGGTTTTAATGACTGGTTTGAAGAATGCTTGGTTTTTATGACTGACATGAAGAATGCTTGGTTTTAATGACTAATTTTAAGATTGCTTGGTTTTAATGACTGGATTGAAGAATGTTTTACTTAAATGCCTCTCTTGAAGAATGTTTGGCCTAAATGGCTGGCTTAAAGACTTTTTGGCTTAAATGACAATCTGGAAGAATTCCCAGCATAAATTCCTGGCTTTAGGAAGGTTTTGCTTAAATTCCTGGCTTGAAGGATTCTCGGCTTAAGGGACTGTCTTGAAGGATGTTTGGTTTAAATTCCTGTCTTGAATAAGGTTTGGCGTAAATACTTGGCTTGACTAATGATTAGCATAACATGGTTGGCTTGAAGGAAGAATTCCATATATACCTGGCTTCAAGAATGTTTGGTTTTAATGACTGACTTGCAGAATGTTTAGTTTTATGACTGGATTGAAGAATGTTTTGTTTTATGAC
>NC_090732.1:140809473-140874473 GCF_036898095.1 Palaemon carinicauda | reverse complement strand
CCAATGAAATTTTCTGTAATTCCAAATGATTTGTTTTGGTAACTTCATACCGAAACCTAGGCCTGCATTTGCTTTATTGTCGGTTTCATGTGGTGTAAGTGCATTAGTTCCCCTTATGGTGATTACTATAAGTATTACTTTATTCCTAACGAGGACTGCGTCTCCGGTCCCAGTCCACTTGATCTAGAGTCCTAAAACATTTGTGTGTCATTCACACTTATTGCAGCATTTTGTCATCCCCTACATGCACCCACTTTCTGGAATTTTACTTTACGATTTACTTTATAGTGCAACTATTGAGATTTCTCGTTATTTTTCGTTGTTGAATAGCCTATCCAGCTTCAGCACCAGGCCATACGGGTAAATCGACCTGTTCGCCATCAGTAATAAAGACATTGAAACCTCGTCCTGCTTAACTTAACCTATAACGTAATGTCGAAAGTCTTACCTGTATTAGATCTTCGGGTTAAAGATATGTTGTTGCCCTATTTAATCCAACTGGCTATTTTCACTACGTGCCCATGGAGATTGTCGTAATCAGTAACATAAGTCTCACAGCTGGCTTTGTCAAACGACAAGGGAGAATTCAGTCACTAAAGATACGACCTTTTCACCAATCACTGCCCAGGTAGCTTCACTCATCGCTGAAATAAGACGAGTCCATATAGACCACCTTCTTCAACTACAGAACGAAGGCAAAATACACCTAATATCCTTGAGAGAGATATTCTGAAGGCCGGCTGCTTTTCTGGAGACTGAAAGCATCGTAATCAAGCCCACCCACCTTTGGATCCCCACTGCAATACAAGCAATTTTCTATAATCTACACTATTAGGTATACTGTATCTGATTTTTACGCAAGCTTATATATACTCTGTAAAATCACAATGGAGGTCTGAGAGTTATCACAAGAGTTTGGTGAAAATGGCCAAAGCAATCTATCGACAGGCATATTAAAATCACTGAAGTCTGTTTTCACCAGACATGTTTACCCGTCGAAGGCGTAGATGTTGATCTACGTTTGAGATAGTGCTCAGTAGAGTACCCATGTTTTGATATAGGTACTCTAGCGCTAAGTTTCCTTATGGAAGTGGATATACATCGGCAACTATTCACAAGAGCGTCCTGGGTTTGCATCTTGACATTTCTTGATATCACTTCCGTTTGCACTTCATTGAAGAAAGCTATTAGGTATATTTTTTTCCTAGTATACAATTTCAGGAACACCTTTTCAAGAAACGTCATTACGGATATAGAATTAGCGAGCTAGCATTGTGATCATCCTGTCTTAAGAATTTGCTGTACGACTTCCAATGAGTTGAGTATAAGTTTCTGCATGCACATGTCACAACAATATCGGCAAATAATATTTTGCTTTACGGTCAGGAACAAGTCTGAAAAATGGATCACGACCATCACGTGCACCGTTGCCAAATCCATCGAGAATTCAGCCTCCTTAACAAATCGACATATTAAAAACTTGCTTTTAATAACCTCCTCCCTATGTCAATGGTTATGATTTTCTTTATTCGTGTTATGTATTATCTGTAAACGCCTTGGCAAAGAATTACTACAACTGGCAGACATGTTATCTTAGCAGGTCTATGTTTGAGTGGCATAGTTCAATTAGTGAAATATAGCTAGGTCTAAACGCTAGTTTATTTAGATGGTAGTTTTAGCTTCTTATAAAATGAAACACTTTATTATTTCTGTTAACAATTCACAAATTAGTTACCACTATGTCGGTGGCGCATGTAATGAGTGGTATGAAACCTTCTCCCACCCATCTTCAGTGCTTCCCCCATGAATGGTCAGTATTGCTAAGTATCATGACTTGATTGTTGTACTGTACAATGGTTAAGAGCCGCTCCTTTCAAACAATGCGTAAAGGCTTGTTTCAATGCCAAAAATATAGATTTTTAGTTCATGCTGATCAGTACGCATATGCAATTGTTTACTCCTGGTGGCTTTTTAAACTTCACAGGTTTTATCTAAGATTTTAGACACTGATTCTAGTGTTTCCCGTGACTTTGAAAACATTGAGAATCTAGTGTACAGTATATAATATTGATTGATATTTTAGGTGTTGGATAATATATACTTGATCTACAGTGGTTTTTTTTTTGGGGGGGAGCGGTTGTTGTTGCCCTTATATATATATATATATATATATATATATATATATATATATATATATATATATATATATATATATATATATATATATATATATATATACTGAATAATATTACTGATGTTATAATCATCAGATTTAATCAATAAAAGATGAAGTAATTTTCACTGATAGAATAAGTCTGAAACCAATCAAATACCAGTAGGCCTATAGCCTGTAGGGAATTTGCATCATAGGCATTGCAACACTTACTGCGTCCACATAATCTATTATCACGAATTCTTATGAAACTCCTTAAAGGTATTAAACATTTTATGGTGTCATGTTCTATACATTTTGCTCTGAATTATTTTAACGTAGCGACCATTTTGAAATATTTTCTGGGCTGGGGTATCCGCTATCATGATCGTTTTAATCATATTTTTTTCATGAGGTGTGATGTCTATTTCCTTGTATTTTTTTTTTTTTAAGGATTCTTTATATAACTTTTAGAAGTTTTTTCTGTCAGAAATAACACACACAGACAGACAGACACACACACACAGACACACACACACACACACACACACATATATATATAGTGTTTTAATTCTTTCATTCTACCTTGTTTTGAGTATTGTTCTCCTGTCTGGTCTTCTGCTGCTGATTCTCATCTTAATTTGTTGGACAGAAACTTACGGTCTATTAAATTTCTTATTCCTGATCTAGATATTAATCTCTGGCACCGTCGTTCAATTAGTTCATTATGTATGTTGCATAAGATTTTTCACAACTCTGACCATCCTTTACATTCAGATCTCCCTGGACAATTCTATCCTGTTCGTAATACTAGGCAGGCAGTTAATTCTAATAGCCAGGCCTTCTCCATCACGAGGCTCAATACTACGCAGTACTCTAGAAGTTTTATTCCAGCTGTGACCAAGTTGTGGAATGATCTTCCTAATCGGGTGGTTGAATCAGTAGAACTTCAAAAGTTCAAAGTTGGAGCAAATGCTTTTTTGTTGACCAGGCGGACATAGTCTTTTTATAGTTTATTTATGACATATTTGTTTTTGATGTTGTTGATAGTTTATTATATAACATGTCTGTTTTGACGTTGTTTCTTATTTTAGAATGATTTATTGTTAATTTGTTCTCTTCATTTACTTATTTCCTTATTTCCTTTCCTCACTGAGCTATTTTTCCCTGTTGGAGCCCCTGGGCTTATAGCATCTTGCTTTTCCAACTAGGGTTGTAGCTTGGATAGTAATAATAATAATAATATATATATATATATATATATATATATATATATATATATATATATATATATATATATATATATATATATATATATATATATATGTGTGTGTGTGTGTGTGTGTGTGTGTGTGTGTGTGTGTGTGTAAATATAACGGGAATTATAGTACAAAGGTAGACAAAAAAATATTCAAGAAAATACTGAATTATGGTAAATTCTGTCAACGCTGTAGTCTAATATGAAGTGTTTTTTCAAACAATTCTATATCAAGATTCGATGTCTGAAGCAGAGTAAAATTTTGAGATGACCGAACAATCATAGCTACCGTTGAGTGACAAACACGTGTGATCCCAATTATACACTCAGCTATTGTTACAAATAGAGTGAAACCCTTTTATTGTATTCTGACGTTTGTTCTTTTGTCAAGTTTAGATATAAAGGTGACAACGTAGAGCCATTTAGGCTCTTTTCTTTGAACTCCTGTTACAATTTCCAATAGTGGTGTGCCGGAATAGACAACAGTTATGGCATTCATGTTCAGATATTTCTTGAAGTAAATGAGAGAAACCGATCAAAATAGTCTTTGGTTGGAAACACTCAGCAAAATCAGCACTCACACCCCAAGTGGAGCTCATTTCCCAACGTAAATTTAAACTATACCCGCTGTTCGTCATCTATTTGGATTTATGACTCAGACGTCTTCTCTAAAGGTTCAAAATAGGCATGTCTAAAATTGTTTGGTCTACGTTTTAGCGACGCGTAATTCAGGGATTCTTCGTTGTTCCCTAGATCCTGTTTCCTTTCATATAAGATAATTATTGACGCAAGGAGAGCCATGACATCAAGCTTCAGTTGTTAGAACGAGCCCTTTGTAAAAATCGAACAGGATAATGATATTCTCTCTCTCTCTCTCTCTCTCTCTCTCTCTCTCTCTCTCTCTCTCTCTCTCTCTCTCTCTCTCTCTCTCTCTCTCTCTCAATATATATATATATATATATATATATATATATATATATATATATATATATATATATATATATATATATATATATATATATATATATATATATATATATATATATATATATACACACAACCCGAGTATATGTCATCATCATCAGCCGTTACTGGTCCACTGTAGAACAAAGGCCTCAGACATGTCCTTCCACTTGCGTCTGTTTATGGCCTTTCTATGCCAGTCCACGCCCGCAAACTTTCTTAGTTTGTCAACCCATTCTGTTATTATTAATGTCCATCTATTGTCAGTCATTCTTATTTTATGTCCTGCCCATGTCCATTTTTTCTTCTTACAATTTGTTAGAATATCCTCTACTTTAGTTTGCTCTCGTATCCATGTTGCTCTTTTTCTATCTTTTAGTGTTATTCTCATCATTATTTTTTCCATAGCTCTATTAGTTGAAACTAGCTTATGTTCTAAGACTTTAATAAGACTCCGAGTTTCTGGTGCATAATTTATTACAGGTAGGACCATCTCATTAGATACTTTTTTCTTTTAGAGAAAGTGGCATTTGGCTTTCCATAATCTCATGTTGTTTTCCAAATGCTCTCTTATCGTACTGAGCAATATTATTCCCTGTAATTCTAACAGTCATTTTTATGACATTTACAATTATACACTCTCGTACACACACAGTTGGGGATACCTTAACGTGGTGAAAGGGTTTGTGTATCGTCATGATCAGCAAAGCTGTACTAGTCACGGCCACGCATACTAGGCTGGTTTGCTGTGAGTGATCAAACAAAAATCTACCACCATCAGCAATCAGTAATTGGCCAGCATGTTGGTGAAAAAAAGACAGACTCCAGACATGAATAAGGACATGTCTGTGGCCTTTATCCTACAGTAGACTAGGAACGGCTACATTTTCTGTTGCTATATATATATATATATATATATATATATATATATATATATATATATATATATATATATATATATATATATATATATATATATATATATATATATATATATATATATACACACACACACACACACACACACACACACACACACACACACACACACATATATATATATATATATATATATATATATATATATATATATATATATATATATATATATAAATATGCAGAAGAACCACAGGGAAAATAAAAATGTGACATATAAGATTAAGTCCTGACTAGTTTCGTGATACTTCTTCAGAGGACTCTGAAGAAGTATCACGAAACTAGTCAGGACTTAATCTTATATTTCATATTTCCATTTTCCCTGTGGCTCTTCTGCACCTGAGCCTCACGATTTACTGTGATTTTTACGCATATATATATATATATATATATATATATATATATATATATATATATATATATATATATATATATATATACTGTATATGTATATATATATATATATATATATATATATATATATATATATATATATATATATATATATATATATATATATATATATATATATATATAATAATAATAATAATAACAGTATATTCTTTTCGTCATACATTTTTTTACTCTTGAAAGGTGAAATCCTTGTAGAGTTTAGTCTTGGTATTTCAGTAAGGTGTGAGGTCGTTCGCCCTATGTTGGTGCCTGTTATCAGCTGTATGGACTTGTAACCGAACAAAAGACACGAGTGAATGTGATGTCATGAATATGCAGCCTGAGTACTGAGATTGGAAGACATTATTGAACCAGTCCGTTACGATGATGGAAAAATGCATATATTTAGATTCCTTTATAGTAGCAATTCTCTTGACTTCAAATTGGTTTAGACTGTTGATAAGTAAGGGTCATTAAACCCTATCTTGTGTATGAACTGACAATCAGTTTGAATAACGTATTGTGTATACAGTAACTGAAGTTTGGAGAAAAGTAACGAATACACTATGGATTGTTTTCGAACTGCAAAATTCAGGCATCATTCACTGGAAATATTTCTTTCTTATGCCCCTAGAGCTTGGATTATACAGCTGATATTTGCAGACGTGACTTTACCTGTATACAAATCTAATAAATTCACCAGTGTCCAGTTCTCGAATCATGCTCAGTTTTCAGTAAGTCACTTTTGCATATACTTGCAATCCTCATGCTCATACGCTCTGGTTGCAACCAAAGTTCAGCTAACTGTCTAGTACATGTTCAAAACAGCAGAAGTATTATTATTATTATTATTATTATTATTATTATTATTATTATTATTATTATTATTATTATTATTATTATTATTACTTGCTAAGCTACAACCCTAGTTGGAAAAGCAAGATGCTATAAGCCCAGGGGCTCTAACAGGGAAAATAGCCCAGTAAGGAAGGAAACAAGGAAATAATAAAATATTTTAGGAACAGTAACAACGTTAAAATGAATATTTCCTATATAAACTATAAAAACTTTAACAAAACAAGAGGAAGAGAAATGGCCTGATTGGTAACAACTCTGCCTGGTGTTTGCCAGTCGGTTGTTCGAGTCCCGCTCAGACTCGTTAGTGCTATTAGTGTCTGCAACCTTACCATCCTTATGAGCTAAGGTTGGGGGGTTTGGGGGAGCCTATAGGTCTATCTGCTGAGTCATCAGCAGCCACTGCCTGGCCCTCCCTGGTCCTAGCTTGGGTGGAGAGGAGGCTTGGGCGCTGATCATATGATATATGGTTAGTCTCTAGGGCATTGTTCTAATTGCTAGGGCAATGTCACTGTCCCTTGCCTCTGCCATTCATGAGCGACCTTTAAATCTTTAAATAGCTTACCCGAGTGTACCCTCAACCCAAGACAGTGGAAGACCATGGTACAGAGGTTAAGGCACTACCTAAGAATAGAAAACAACGGTTTGATTTCGGAGTGTCCTTCTCCTAGAAGAGCTGCATACCATAGCTAAAGAGCCTCTTATACCCTTACCAAGAGGAAAGTGGCCACTGAATAAATACAGTGCAGTAGTCAACCCCTTGAAAGAAGAAGAAATGTTTGGAAATCTCAGTGTTGTCAGGTGTATGAGGACAGAGGAGAATATGTAAAAAAATATGCCAGACTATTCAGAATATGTGTAGGCAAAGGGTAAATGGACCGTAACCAGAGAGAGGGATCTAATGTAGTACTGTCTGGCCAGTCAAAAGACCCCATAACTTTCTAGCGGTAGTATCTCAACGGGTGGCTGGTGCCCTGGCCAACTTACTACCTACCTATTTTTTAGTCGGTATTGTCCCCTACTCAATCGAACCCTACACTAATCGTTGTTCATGTGACTTGCAACAAAATTGGCCCTTTTCTCTAGAAATAAATTATTATTATTATTATTATTATTATTATTATTATTATTATTATTATTATTATTATTATTATTATAAGATAAGCTATAACCCTAGTTGAAAAAGCCGGGTCCAGCAGGGAAAATAGCCCAATGAGAAAAAGAAATAAGGAAATAAATAACCTATATGAAACGTAATAATCAATAAGAATGAAATATTTTAAGAACAGTGACAACTTCAAAACAGATATTTCATATATAAACTATTAAAAGAGTCTTATGTCAGCCTGTTCGACATAAAAACATTTACTGCAATTTGAACTTTTGAAGTTCTACTGATTCAACTACCTGATCAGGAAGATAATTCACAACTTGGTCATAGCTAGAATAAAACTTCTAGAATACTATGTAGTATTGAGCCTCACGATGGAGAAGACCTGACTAATAGAATTAACTGCATACCTAGTATTACGGAAAGGTGGTACTATCCAGGTCTCCGGGAAGATCTAAATGTGAAGGATGGTCAGAATTATGAAAAATCTTATTCATCATGCATAACGAGCTTATTGAACGACGGTGCCAGCGATTAATATTTAGATCAGGAATAAGAAATTTAATAGACCGTAAGTTCCTGTTCAACAAATTAAGATGAGAATCAGCAAAACAATAGTGAAAGTTGAAATTTAATGAGATAAAAAACGTAGTAGCATGCACATTAAATCCAAAGTTCATATTTGTAAAACTCTATCATATTTAAAGATGACGATTTTCAACAAACAATGTAATAACCTACACTAGTATCAAAATTATTAAAATGTTACAAATACTTTCCATAATTTAGAATAGGGACCCATCATTTGTTTCCGTTTTCTGAGGTGCAAGAGGTTTTCCCGTGACAAACAAAGGAATTCCCGATGGGAGACTCTTTTAGGATTTTAGGATTTTTTAGGATTTTTATTAACTCTAGCGACCTCTCTCAGGGTATGAGAGTACATTACAACATATACAAAATTATAATTTGACTTACAATAATAGTACAAGATGGCAATAAACTGTAACACCGATAGAAGTGGTATTTAAAACGCCCGCTCAAAATCTTAAAAATTTCTGACGGAAAATTATGTATTTTTTCAAGATAAACTAGGAAGTCATTAAAAAATATGAATAAAATCTAAACTAAGATAACACAACTGAACTAATTTTGTTAAAGTTTAACATGTTTACACATAATCACAACCAACCGAGTCCTTCAACTCAGTTTCCATTTGGAAATGAGTAAACAATTTTGTTTTGTTTGAAAAGTGAACATGGAAAAGAGCCCGGAAAACTTTCAAAATAATTCCGATATTCGAAATGAAAATGGAGAAGACGATTCAAGTACCTGCGGGACAAAACCAAAAGGGAAATTTGAAGGTAAGTAATTTTATATTACTCTAATAACGCTGTGGAAAGAAGGCCATTTCCTGTTAGCGGCCTGTTATGACTCATTCATGACACCTGTTATCAGTTGACGACCAGAAACTGATATGATTTCCGCCCATATCTAGACCCCAAAATTATTTTAACCATACTTTATATTATAAAATTTAATTTTTTGTATCGTAAGAATAATCCGGAAGGGTTTTATTGAGTCAGTGTAACTTCATTGCGTAGGATAGCCTATGCTTGCCAAACCTAGGCCTAGCGTTTCCTACCGTAACTCGTTTTAACGAATGAAAATGAGTAAAACTATTCAAGTTTATGACAAGGATTGCGATAGTCCAATATATCCGTTCTTCCGTTTATCATCATGTTAACCTATATTAAGGAATCCAAATTTAGTCAAGGTAATAATATAATACCTAATAGACCAAGGATGAATTTATGTCCTATTACCATTCATAGATAAAGGTGGTTTGGTGGTGTCGGATGCACAACCCTATTCATACCATACTGTTATTTTCCTTGTGATTATCCAGGAAACTTTTTTTTTATGTAAATTTAATAATTTTTTTTTTATTATTGTTAGCATAGGGTAAAAAGAGGGGTGGGAGACAAAGCCCATAACCATTCTTCACCCCGCACCAGGCGGCCTTTACCCCTGTTTCCCACCACTTACCAAAACTAACTAACGATATATTCTTGCGCATCGCACATCTTAGTGTATCTGAACGATGCACAAGTTTATAATTTCTCAACAACACCGAATTAGTCTACTGTGTATGACATAAGGGCAGTTGTCAAATTGTAAATTATTAGACTAACAGTGTTTATTGATCTATTGAAGTCTAACGTGCATGAACTTTGTAAGCTTAGTTAGGCTAATTAGGTCTTATTTCCATGATTTCTTGTACATTCTCTTTGTCTTGTCTGGGTAGCCAGAACTATATATGAATCGCCGAGTAGGGCTTTAATAATTTTTATTAGCTCTATGTAGCCTATGTGATAATTGTGTAATAATTTTATCCAATTAAATTTTTTAAATTTCTTATACAAAACTCAATAAGGAATTTACAATTTTCCTAGTTTTCACCAACTGATATTCAATTCTGTAATGGCTTCGGTTTAACTTTACCTATTTGTTGTTTAGAGACGCTACTCAAATGTTTGTGGAGCAAGATCAGTGTCCTAGGTTAGTCTTAGTAATTAAGGGTTGTTGGAGACAAAGATCCCCCCAAAATAAAGGACACAGCATCCTAGTTTATGTTAGGGCACATAAAGTTTTGATGTTTCTTCTAGTTACGGTGCATGGGTAAAGATTTCGCATAACATCGTTAGTTGAAGGATGTTCAGCCAGTTTGACCATAGGCACCCAAAAATCTGTGTCCTAATCTTATAGATACTGTATAGGGTTAGGGGATGTTATTAGAGGTCATAACTGGATTTATAGTACCCAAAACTAGATGAGCTGGAAAAATCTTCAAAGGCCAAACCAGGAATATACTAGCATATAAAATAAGCAGTGTGTTATGAATCAGGACTTTTTGAAAGTTGTGGAGTTGTTAGACCTCAGTCTACTTTTAATTACATGGATGGTCCTGAGAAGGCAAAACACCATTAGATTTTGTTCATCTGTAATGTAACAATGAAACCTTGATGAAAAAAGCATAAGAAGGAGGATTAGTGGAATTATTTTCTCCTGGAAGGAACTCAATTGCCTTATAATCATAGCGATGGACTGCAGCTTTCAGCCTGCCGAACTTATTTTAAGCAATATTCCAAAGGCATGTAATGCTTTGGGAGCCATCCCCACCCTAAGTAGGAATGGTGTCTTAGGTTAGGTTGGGATACATGCCTGTGTTTGTCCTTTGCACAAACTTTAAGTTGGCCTCCCAACTATATAAGACTGTGCCCTGGGTTAGGTAGGGTTAGGATACAGTACAATGTTGTGTAGTTTACATTTAGACTAATAGTAAGATAGAGCATCATAGGCCAGACTTGATTAGGATATAACCCTGTAAATTTCATGGCCGCATATTCTTGTAGCGTTTTTCTTTTACAGTATTCTTGTTAATTATTACATGGATGTGGTAGTTTTTATGTGCTTCTATATTTGTGCATGTATTTTACGGTTTTTGTGGCTGCAACTCAATAGATTTAGGTTTTCCTTCCCACCCAAAAGCCATTGATTTTCCACTGATTCTCCCTGTAATTGCTAGATCAATGGGTAGGGGAAACAATAGGACAATGTATTGTGCTAGCAGTGAGGGTTAAAATATGAAAAAGTCCATTGTTTCGTCACTAAATACAAACCATTTCGCTCTTTATAGGGAATATATTTTCAGCGAAGCTGGAAACTAGCCATAAAACTTTTAGCTAGGTATAGCTACCCAGAGCTAGCTAGCAGAGGGGTTGGCTGTAGTAACCTGCTACCCCACTCACACATAGCCTACACACACACCTGAGCTATATCGCAACTTTTGCCTGTGATTTGGTTGAAGGTGGACGCACTCTCTCTCTACCATTATAAGCTCTCAACTGTCTATTTTACTTACTATTTTTTACTTGCTGTTGGGGATCAACATGTGGACTTGTCAAGGGCCTGAAGGGCACTAATGCAACATCTTCATGTCTGCTATTGAGACCAATCCTCACTCCTTGTGTCCTGCCTGCAGAGGTCACTCCTGTAGGTAGGACTCACTTGTGTAGAGTGTCGGGAGTGTCCATCCTCCCAGTGGGTAATGTATGGCAAACGAGGTCCAAAAGGGATTCTTGTCCTTCGGGGTCATCCTCGTAGGCGAAGAAACCCTGGTTTCTTTCTTCGTCGTTTCAATCTCTCCAAGCGGCCTCTGCTCGTTTGGTCTCCTCAGGACAATGTTCAAGTTGATGGTTGTTTGATCCCCAGATAACCCCTAGGCTCAGAGGACGCCACTGCTGCTTCCCCTAGCTAAGCGGGGCTGGCCTCTGCTAAAAGGAGTCTCTGTCCTTTGACGATGTCTGTCAACTTTGGCCTTCCTTAGGGATCTTGGGGACCCCCTTCCAAGGAAGTTCTCCTGGAGCTGATCCAGTTAGGGGCACAGAAGAAGCACACACCTGCTTCCTCAGAGGTTGACCTTGGTCATCCTCTCTGAGACTCTGAAGGTAATGCACTAGCAGAGTCTCTAGTGTCCTTACCAGGATCCTCTTCACCCGCCCAGTCACCGTTTGTACATGCTGCCCCGCCACCTGTGCAAGACCAGCTTCGGACGAGCACTCCTCGTAGTACTCTGTAGGTAAGGCCAAATGCTGCTAACTCGGTCCTGCTCCCCAGCTTGCAGAAGACAACGTATACCCTCAACCTGAGCACGGTCAGCCTGCAAAAGATTTACGGAGTCTGACACACCAAGCTGTCCTGCTCAATTGCGAGCACTTTTCTCATTCGCGAGTTAGGTTTTCGCCTGAGTGGTCTCCACCTCGCGTCACCAGGAAAAGAGTGCTGGATTTATCCATGCCTCTTTCCAGCCCATGGGAACGGGGCTCTTCAGAACGAGACGATGAGGAAATTCAAAGGCTGTGCAGTCTCGATCCCTCATTGTTGTGCCAGCTGGACTCTAAGATAGGTGCCAGTGTCGTCAAGCCGTTACTTTTGGGTTCTGTGCTCAGGGTTCCTCTCGCCTCGGTAAAAGAACCCAGCTTTCCTAGTGTGTTCACACACACAAGATCGCTTGTCGCTGCAGCGTATCCTAGTGTTGAACCACGCATGACTGATTGCCAAACTCCTGCGGGAGCATTTGTGAGTAAGTCTCATAGAGTTCCTCTTACCGAAGAACGTTTTCACAAACTAGACTGTTTGGGAACCCCAGCGTATGACCATGTTGACACTTTTGGCCGAGTAGACCCTAAGCAGCTCTTCTAGGAGAAGGTCACTCCAAAATCAAACCATTTTTCTCTAGTCTTGGGTAGTACCATAGCCTCTGTACCATGGCCTTCCACTGTCTTGGATTACAGTTCTCTTGCTTGAAGGTACACTTGGGCAGGCTGTTCTATTTTATTTAATATTTTTTTAAAGTTTTTATAGTTTACATATGAAGATCTAATTTAATGTTGTAATTGTTTGTAGTGTATTTTATTTTGATTGTTTATTACTTCTATTGTACTTTTTTGTTTCCTTGTTTCCTTTTTTCACTGGGCTATTTTTCCCTGTTGGAGCCCTTGGGCTTATAGTAACTTGTTTTTCTAATTAGGGTTATAGCTTAGCTTCTAACAATGATAATGATAATAATGAAAGTCTTATGCGATGTCGCGAACCCATTCACCTGTTGAAGTGCGAGGGCGAGCTTCTCTTGCTGATAGGTCTGTGTCTTCTTCAAATGCACAAAAAATTGGCTTATTGAGAAAATCTTTTAAGATTTCCGGTGATCAATCTGTAATGAAAGTAATACTTGGTGATAATTTCCAAGCTTTATTCAACACATTAGCAAACTACCATATCTGTAACAAAGAAAGACAACAATGAATATCAACATAAATGCACATGTTAACACAAACACATAAATTATGAAAATCATTCTATAAAACATTAACATAGGAAGAATAAAACAATAAACAAAACAATATAAAACTCAAACATTGACAGTAAGAAACAGCTAAGACCATCTGATATCATCACATTCTCCCCTCCTAGAAAATTCAACTTTAATCAAAGCAAATGTATTGGTTTAATCCCATCCATAGCGATCAGGCGGCCTTGACACACGAGTGGACCTTCTTATCTCAGTGGGCTCACTGGATTCATGACAAAATTATCTTCGAATTTGTCATCCTTTATTCAACACATTAGCAAACTACCATATCTGTAACAAAGAAAGACAACAATGAATATCAACATAAATGCACATGTTAACACAAACACATAACTTATGAAAATCATGCTATAAAACATTAACATAGGAAGAACAAAACAATAAACAAAACAATATAAATACTCAAACATTGACAGTAAGAAACAGCTAAGACCATCTGATATTATCACACAATCTATTCTGAAGTGTTTTAATTCTTTCATTTTACCTTGTTTTGAGTATTGTTCTCCTGCCTGGTCTTCAACTGCTGATTCTCATCTTAATTTGTTGGACAGAAACGTACGGTCTATTAAATTTCTTATTCCTGATCTAGATATTAATCCTTGGCACCGTCATTCAATTAGCTCATTATGCATGTTGCATAAGATTTTTCATAACTCTGACCATCCTTTACATTCAGATCTCCCTGGACATTTCTATCCTGTTCGTAATACTAGGCAGGCAGTTAATTCTAATAGCCAGGACTTCTCCATCATGAGGCTCAATACTACACAGTATTCTAGAAGTTTTATTCCAGCTGTGACCAAGTTGTGGAATGATCTTCCTAATCGGGTAGTTGAATCAAATAGAACTTCAAAAGTTCAAAGTTGGAGCAAATGTTTTTATGTTGACCAGGCTGACATGAGTCTTTTTATAGTTTATATATGACATATCTGTTTTTGACGTTGTTAATAGTTTATATATGATATATCTATTTTGACGTTACTGTTTTTAGAATGATTTATTGTTAATTTGTTCTCATCATTTATATATATCCTTATTTCCTTTCCTCACCGGGCTATTTTCCCTATTGGAGCTCTTGGGCTTATAGCATCTTGCTTTTCCAACTAGGGTTGTAGCTTGGCTAGTAATAATAATAATAATAATAAGAAGGGTCGACACGAACCTGGGTGTTCCTATAAGGAACTACAAACAGGCCTTGCTTCAGCAACACGTGAGTGCTTTGCTTCAACAGCACACAATCAGGAGCAAGGAAATGTCACCTTGCGACCTCCTGTTCGCCAGGGAGGGAGAGCGCACTCCCCAATGGTGAAACAATGCACAACAGTAGCTTGTCCACAAACTCCTGTTCGTACTTCAAAGGCAATCTTCGAGAGCCTACCTTTGCGCTTATCATTGATGAAGCGAAAGTACGCTCCCCCAGAAGACATGATGTGGCCCTTTCACACAGTCCTACACAAGTAACATAAGTGCTTCCTAAGCAGACTTCACAGCATGAGCACTCCCATGTTGCCCTGGTGAGTGTTCCTTCCTTCTCCAAGGACACTCCATGGTTCCACGAGCTGATCAGGGTAGTACAACAAGTGGTAGCCAGTGCCTTCAGGAAACCAATCAACCTTGGCAGTAGCGGTGACAAACACTCGTCAGATACTGCTAGGGGCATCGAGGTCCTCAGTAAACCTCTCGGTCATTTGACCCGAGATGTAGAAGCACAGTACTGTACCAGCAAAGTCTCGAGGACAACACACGCCGCCTGTCGTTTTGCCCCTATAGCCATCTCAGGGGAACTAGAACTCAAAAGGTTAGAAGTGGACTTGGCTATATTGGAATTCACGCCAATCATCGCTTGGAAGAAGAGGAAGTGTCAAAGACTGGTAACTCTTCCCTGGCGACAGCATCCATCCTCGGACTAGCAGAGGCTAGGTGATTTACGGGTGACTACTGATTGTCATCGATCGATGTCGTCAGAGCTGATCAGACAGCTCCTTCCGCAGAAACAGCCCAGCTCACTCTTGTTGTACAACCTCCTCTCATTACGAGTCCTCCTAAAGCAAAGGAGGGCACGAAGAAGAGCTCTTTGCCTGCCAGAATTGTATCATGTCCTAAGAAAAGGAAAGAACTGGGCTTTGAGGGCTGTGGCTCCAGATTAAGAACAAAGAGTGCCTAGTTTGGTTTGAACCTCAGGGATCAGAGGAAAGGAATCTCCTTTCGAGTTCGAGAGAGACTGCCAGACCGACCAGAATTGACGATGACCCACCCTAAGCTTGTATGGATGCTAGCTTGTGAGGTCATGGTCCAACTGGGTTCTGAAATGGTGGACACAGTAATCGAAAGGTTTCATAGACAAGTGCCAAGATCTGAAGCCCTCAAACTCCGCAACTCCCCTATGGAGGGCCATTTTCTTTTCAATGTCTAGACATTGAAACTGCAACAGATCGATGGAGGAAGGCGAGCCAAGACTCCCCTCTGCAGAGAGCGATGACCTTGCGTACTTATGATGCAGCAGCTCCGCCAGCACAGAGGCCTCCCCCAGTAAGATCTCAGTGGAACTCCAAGAGTTCAGGTGCCCCTAGACAACTGGTAAGAAGTCCTTTCATGCCAGAGATCAGCGCAGAAAAGGCAAAGGAAGAAGAGGAGGTGGACGTGGATGATCCTGCTAGATCGGGTATTCCTCCCATCCGTCCACTTGTGGGAGGATGCCTGCAAAGGGGGTGAGCACAAGGGCCGAACTGTATTACGGGCAGGATATCGTGTCCTGTTCACACTATTTCTTCCACCCTTGACACAACGATCAGTTGCATCGAGTTCCTATATGAAGGGATACGTGAAGGAACAGGTCCTCCGGGCCAAAGTCTAGACCTTGCTGGAGAAGGGTGCTCTCCAAGAGGTCCTAGATGGGTCTCCAGGCTTCTACAGTCAACTCTTTCTTGTAAAGAAGGTGTCTGGAGGCTGGAGACCAGTCATCGACCTGTCCCTGAACAAGTTTGTTCGACAAACTAAGTTCAGGATGGATATGGCAGACAGGTAGTCAGACCTAATAACTTCATGATAACACTGCATACTTCCAGATCATAGTTCATCCATCATAAGGGAATTATCTAATGATCATCCTGGACGATCAGCAATACAAATTCAACGTGGTGTGTGTTTGCCTGTCCACAGTACCCCAGGTTTTCACAAGGGTGTTTTCCCTGGTGTCAGCCTGGGCATACAAGAACGGCATTCATCTGTTCAGATACTTATACGATTGGCTGATACTGGCAGACTTGGTGGCGACCCTTCTCCAACACTGAGACACACTTTTCGAGTTTTGCCGCAATCTGGGGATAGTAGTAAATCTCAAGAAGTACTCCCTGTAGCCAACTCAACAACTGGTATATCTTGGAATGCTCTTAAACACCAGACTAGGCAAGGCCTTTACGTAGGAAAGCAGAGTAGAGACTGAAGAAGGCAGCACGTCCCTTCATGCTACTAGACTCGCTATCAGCACATCGGTTGCTACGTCTCATAAGCCACCTGACCTCCCTGGAATGCCTGGTGACCAATGGACATTTATGCATCCATTCTCTTTAGTGGATGCTGAAGTCCAGTAGAGCTTAGCACAAGGACCCCCCAAACCTTCAGGTGCGGGTGGTGCCCCAAGCAAAAGAGATACCTGAGGTGGTGGGTATCAGATACCAACCTCCTCTGGGGATTGATTTCCTCTCTCCCCCTCTGGAATTGATGCTCTTTACAGACGTATCAAAAGAAGGGTGTGGGCTAACATGTGGCAATACACGGCCTCCGGACTTTGGTCCAAGTCGTCTAATCCTGAGCGACATTGCCACATAAACCTCTTGGAAATGAAGGCAGCCTTCCTGGCCGTCCAGTAGTTCAGTACACTCTGTGGTGTTGATGAGCAAGAACATCACGGTAGTGGCACTTATAAACAAGCAATGAGGTAGCATTTCACTGCAACTATGTTGGCTACCTGTGGAAATGCTTAAATGGACATAGGTTAACGTGGTACTCCTATCAGCCCGTTTCATCCCGGGTAAGAGAAACTTTCTTGCAGACGATCTGAGCAGAGCGACTCAAATAGTTGGCACTGAGTGGTCTTTGGATCATCAGATAGCCAACAGAGTCCTGACTTTGTGGGGTTCACCAACAGTAGACCCGTTTGCTGCGTGTCTAAACAACAAAATTCCAACATACTGCTCTCCAGTGCCAGATCCGCAAGCTCTTTGGCAAGATGCTTTCTAACACCAATGGGACTATATAGACGTCTATGCGTTCCCCCCTTTTGTCTAGTAAGAAGAATACTCAACAAGGTAAGGGCACTCAAAAACCTGTCGATAACCCTCATAGCTCCGATGTGGCACCATGCAAAATGGTTCCTGGACCTTCTACCTACATCTGCTCTCAGAGGTGCTGAGGAAGCTCCCTCCACGACACGATCTACTTTGACAACCATACTTGAGGATTTACCACAGAACCGTGGAATGTCTACAATTTCATGCCTGGAGGGGATTCAGCATCTCCTCTTGAAGAGAGGCTTTTCGCAAGCAATTGCGAAAAGGATGTCCGGGAGTCATCTTCTGCTGTCTACCAGGTGAAGTGAGCAGTCTTCTGTGGTTGGTATTGCGGAAGGGGTATCGCTCCTCTCGATGCCACTATGCCAGTGATAGCGTAGTTTGTTATACCTGCTTGAGGAAAACTCTTCTCGGTCTTGGTGGTGAAAGGCTACCGCTCGGCCTTGAGCCTCGTCTTTAAACTAAAAGGAGTTAATATTTTCTCCTTGTTGGATTTGTCGCTCCTCATACAGAGTTTTGAATGTACCTTCCCTTAGCTGGAAGTTAGACCGCCTCCCTGCAACGTATTTCGCGTACTGTGTCAGTCATCAGATCTTCACATGATACTTGAGATGGTTTTCATGTGAATTACATGGTCTTTCGTGCGACGTCTCCCATTTAAGGATGGGACAGCTAATGTTCGGCTTTGTCCCTGAGTTTATTGCAAAGACTCAAAATCAGGCTCTGGATCCTAGATTTGGGCCCTTCTGGATTGAGAGTCTCTGTAATGTAACCAATGACCCAGATCAACTGCTACTGTACTATGCTCAGTGAGGGTGCTGAGGTGTCAACTCAAACAGACCACAGGAGCTCGCCCTGAGTTAACAGAATGTTTGTTTGCACGGGAAGGGTTAAGAGGAGAGTCACAAAGAATATTATCTCTACCCGGATTTGCAAGGTGATAGATTGAGCCTTGAATCCCGACTCTCTTCCGCAAGGGCAAAAACCCAGAGCTCACGGTGTTATGGGCCTAAGCACGTCCCTAGCATTTAACATAAACTACTGTGTGGTGCAGGTTCTACAACCGGTCGTGTGGGAGTGTCAGACGACCTACAGTGCCCATAACCTGCAAGACTTAACCCACAGGAACATGGAGACATTCCTAATCAGCCCTGTGGTGGGTACACAAGTGCTCTAAACACCCCAAGCTCCTTGATTGGACAAGTAGCAGATAGTTGAGGGTAGATGTTACCCAGGATTTAGTCTGGGATGAATAATAAAAGTGACTGTCATCTTCTTTTCTTCATCTTCCCCTCTTTTGGGATACAGCTCCTACCATATGCTGCACGCTTGCCTCCTCTACCTTTGTCTGCAGCTAAGAACCATTAACCCTTGTATAACCTGATGTATGTGCATATATTTATGTCCCCATTCTCCTAGCAAGGTGGGAATCAGGAATGTCCAATGGTTTGCTCTAGGTATTCGGAGAACTCCCAAGAATTCTTACCTGGACAAGTCACAATGCCTAGTTATCACATAATCATATGGATTGCCCAGGCCTCTATCGCGTGTGTATGTATGAGAAATTAGAGAGGTGTCAGGGTGATTCCTCTATAAGCTTATGCAAAGCATGCAGGAACACCCCAGGTCAAAAACCAGTTGGTTAGGACTTCCACCCACCTAAAGGTGTGTCTTTCACAATAAAAAGCAAAATTGTTTCTATTTAGTGACAAAACAAATGACAAATTTGGAAGTGATTTATTTATCCTAACGATACAAACCTTGAGTGCCTTATACAGATTTGTCCTGCCATCACCTATCCCCTGCAAGTCCTGTCTGCAATCCAAAGGGGCAACATAGCTCAGATGTGTGTGTAACTGGGGTTGCCAGTTACTATCCCCTACCTCCCTCTGCAAAGTAGCGGTGAGTAGTTATACCTCACTAAAATTCTTATGGCTAGTTTCCAACTTTCCCGAAAGTATGTTCCCTATAAATAGCTCAAGGTTTGTATCGTTAGGAAAAATACAAATTCCATAACAAGTCCTTTAAATCCTTTCTATATATTGACCCTGGAAAGGACCCTGAGGATGTTATGGCTGTCTGGGTTATGAATGTACAGTACTTTCAAGCAGAGACTGATGTCTGCTCTTACTAGCTTGTGAACAAGAATTTGAGCATTCTGTGTCTCACCAACACACATTTGAAGACTAGATCTGATGAATGGGATCCTGTCTTTGTTTGCACAAAAGAGTTTGAACATCCACCTGTTCATAAATTCCCACATGTTCTCATTGTTAGTGCAAGAATTCAGTCTTTCCCATTGTTGCATGCTCCTTAACATATCAGCCCATATAAGACTTGAAGCATGCAAACACAGCATGCCCTGCTGCTAACTGCACAACTAGTCTGGTATCGACAAACGATGAAAGATCATTTTCACAGGCAGGATAGAGCATTCTCTTTTCGGGTGCACTATCTTACACTCACGATCACTCTAGTTTTGTTTTAGATTTTTGAAGAGAAACAGAAATATTGGTTTGTTCCGTAACTGACATACAAACCACGCTATTTGATAGGGGTTATTACTTTCGGCGTAGCTGAAATGACGAGCCATTAGAATTTTAAAGTGTCATTAAAGTAAGTACAGTTTACTTTGTATTCATGTTAAATCCTTTCCTTTACAGCTAAAACAAAAGATTGGCCACCCGTGGTCTGAGTGATCTCTGTCTCTACCGGAGCTCCGGTAACAACCTCCGGTACAAAGGTCCGTCATAGTGACAACGTGAACACCAGAGGAAATCTAATATTAACCTCAATGCTGATCGCCTGTACGATATCCGGTTAAGCCGGAGATTCGATGAAAAGGATCGTAATAACGATATTGTGATTATTCATGAAAAAGGGTTCATACCCTGATTCTGATCGTCTGATTGATCTCTGTTTGTACCGGAGAACCAGTGACAAAGGTCTGTCATCGTGAAAACGTGATCCTCAGCGGTACGATAACATTCTCTAATACTGAATGTCTGTGTTATCTCCAGTATTGCCGGAGATTCGATGAAAAAGGGACCGTAATAATGAAACTGTGAAATCTTCATCGGTATCACATTGTTAACTCCGGTTCTGGACGTCTGCTTGATCTCTGTTTGTACCGGAGATCCGGTAGCAAAGGCTCGTCATCGTGATATCGTGACCGTCCCCGGTACGATAACATTAACCTCAATGAATGTTTGTGTTATCTCCAGCGAAGCTGGAGATTCGATGAAAAAAGTTCTGGACGTCTGCTTGATCTCTGTTTGTACCGGAGATCCGGTAGCAAAGGCCCGTCATCGTGATATCGTGACCGTCTCCGGTACGATAACATTAACCACAATAAATGTGTTATCTCCGGTGAAGCCGGAGATACGATGAAAAAGGGGGCCGTAACGGTGTAATTATGATCAAATATGACAAAGGTTCGTGTGTAAAAGGCTTCAGCCGGAGTCCGAGTGCCGGATTTCACCGTTGCACTCCAAAAATCTGCTCTGGTACGATAACTAGTTCTCACCCAATGAGTATCCATTATAGCGGAGCATAACTCACGGCGGAGCTAAGGGTGTCGGTATAAAACGACCCCAATTAATGACTCATACACTAACGTACCTATTAATAGTGTTAGCTATATTAACAGTAACCACATCAATAATAACGTTTATAATATTAAACGTACTATCATCAACTCTGATACTAAGAGGAGGCCTGAATAACTCGTGATCGTATGAAAACGGAGAACGGGAAATTCACCTCTCTTACTCGAGCTAACAAAGAAAACGAGAGAAGGGATAACTCATATCTGTAGAACAGGAAACGAGCACTCTATGCTTTCGCTCTCAAGGTTACATAATAAAAAATTAACATCATACAATAAAATAAGAAAATAAATAAATTGATTGCTTTTTCTTAGTAATTGTAATAACCAAGAACGAAGAATAACGACAACGTAACAAATAAACAAGGATATAGTCTAAATCGAACCCTCTGAGGCGAGTACAAACTAACAGACTAAATCGCTAAACTTTAAAACGCTATACTTTAAACCGCTATTCTTTAAATCGCTATTCTTCGTAGATCCAAATTGGACTTGCAAGCAAATAAATACCATAGTAAAAACTAATAATAATTAATGATAACACAAAAGGCCATAAAACGTAAGTAATATAACCTAGATGACAGAGTACCAGATGGGCAAAAATAACTAGAAAATTTACCAAAGCGAACATAACCCAAAATGGCTGCCGATACCTCGGCAGGACAATCGCTTCCAAAACTAAAAACCACCATATTGGAAACAGAACAAATGCCCGGTACAGCCAAAAGCTGCCAAAACAAACTATGGTACTTAACATTGGTAAGGGTGAAGTAGCAACGTCAGTCATGTTGAAATAACGAGAAACTCTTCGAAAAAACACTGTGCCCAAAAAACTCGACTTGTTTGCAAGTCCAAAATCAGAAGGATGACCTGGTGAGCGCGAGTGGTAGGTGTCGGTAGGGTAACCCAACTGTATTCTCTAGGGCCTGTCACGGCCCTCCCCCTTTGATGAAGGGATTATCTAAATGGAAGACAGCCTGTGAATAGTGTTTTACAAACGCCCTTGTTAGATATACGACACCAACAAGGTGCTCGCGCGAGGGTTGTAACCTCTGCATTCCATGCTTTTAATTTTCTCTGGTATATTTGGAAGATTTATATCAGAAAAAGTACAAAGAAGGACTTTTTCACCGGCCGTCACAGGTCTCTCCCCAGAAATAGATTTTTCCTTCGTCAAAATCCCTTTTAACGAGGGTTTACTACCCCACCGCTAGTTAGCGGGGGATAGGGAGGGTAACTTGCTACCCTCCCCCCCCTCACACACCTGTGCTTGAGCTCACTTTGCTCTCGGCTCAGGTGGTAGTTGGACATGTCCGCTCTCACCCTCGCCTCTCTGACAGCCATTAATGCATTTTTGCTTTCTCTTTTACAAGTGTGTTTGTGAAGTTGGCCTCTGCTATCATGCGCAAGTGCCCTGGATTACCCGACCGCCCTTGTGGTACGTTTATGTCGGCAGTCGAGACGGACCCTCACACCCTTTGTCCTTATTGTAGGGGCCAACGGTGTGATAGAACTAATAAGTGTGGTGAGTGTAGGGAGTGGTCTACTTCCCAGTGGGAGAGGTTTTCTCGGCGACGGAAGAAGAAGTCCAAGCGGGATATTTCTCCTTCGAAGGTTTCTTTGAAAGGAGAAATTTCCAAGGACTCTTCTTCCTTTACCCAAACCTCCTCCGGAGCTCCCACTTGATCGGTTTCTTCTGAGAGACCGTCGAGGGGTAGCGTAGGCCATAGTTCTGTTTCCCGACCTCGGGGTTCGTGAGAAGGCGTTGCCTCCCATAGCGAGGCAGCTCCTCCTTCTCCCCCGGGGGAGGAATTAAATATTAATGTAAGCACTAATGATTTTTTTTAGCTTTGGTCTTACTTGGGGCTCAAGGGTTCGCCCTCCAAGGAAGCCTTGTTTGACATGATCCGTTTGGGTGCCGCTGTCAAACAATCGCCGACTTTGGCAGAGGTTGATCTTCTGTCTATCGTCGACACTGTGGTGGCAGAGGCTTCCGATGCGGTATCTCCGACCTCTGCAACTAATCAACCTGCTGTAGCTGAAGGCTTAGTTTCTCCCTCTGCTCAACCTTGGAGGGAGGAACTAAGTCCAACAGTCTCTCCTGCCGGTGATTCTCCCCCTCGGGGGAGTTCACTCACAGAGGACTGCTGACGGTCAGCGCCCAACGGCTCTCAGAGGGCGCATACGGCGTAAAGCTTGCCTTCCTCTTCACCGGAGAGGCATTCCTTCACCTCACAAGGGTGTGAGGAGGCGCCTCTTCGGTTCATCTTCATCGCTGCAGTCCGCCGCAGAGGAGCCTCGTCATCGATCTCCGACTGTTCCTGCTACAACCCTGGACCTCTCTGCGGATCGTTCGCGATCCCCTTCGGTGGAAGGTCGTCCTTACAAAGGACACGTCGACCTTCCACCCTTCAGACCTGCTGACCTGCCATCGCCGTTCCTGGCTGCTGATGCGCTGTGGGCGCCTACCCATCCTGTTTTTGTGAGACAGGCAACGGTCCCTTCGAGGCACCAAGGGTGTATGCACAAATTGGCGCATACGTCCCTTAGGCGCCAGCGCTCACCTGCGAGCGAGTGCTCTTCTGCTGCCGAAGATCCTGATGAAGCGCGTCAGCGCTCACCGTTGGCTGATATTCCTGCTAAAGCGTGCCAGCGCTCCCCTGATCGCCAACGCGCCACTGCGCGCCTTCAGCCTTCTGCGCACCATGCGCGCCATTGTTCTCCTGTGCGCCAGCGCTCGCCAAAACGCCATTGTTCTCCTGTGCGACAGCGCTCACCAACGCACCATTGTTCTCCTGTGCGCCAGCGCTCGCCAACGCACCAGCATTCGCCAACGCACCAGTGCTCGCCAACGCGCCAGCGCTCTCCTGCGTGCCAGTGCTCTTCGCGCCAACGATCTCCTGCGCACCCATGATCTTCCCATTCGCGTGCAGTCACCCACTCGCGCCCACGAGGATGCGCGCCCACGCCCATCTCCCCAGCCTGATGTTTACACACATGCGCGCCCGCACGCAAGAGATGTCTCTCCTGCGCGCGCGTGCCCAACGGTATCATCGCCCGCACGGATTCTTCATCTTAATCCTGCGCGCCTCTCCTGCGCGCACTCTCGCTATCGCCCTTGCGCGCGCACGCGCGCCAACATTCGCCCGCGCGCGACCTCGGGTATTCCCTATTGCGCGAGCGCCGGCGCGCTCCCCAGCACGCGCGTGCCCAACGATATCATCGCCCGCACGGACTCTTCATCTTAATCCTGCGCGCCTCTCCCTCGCCATCACCCTCGCGCACGCACGCCAACATTCGCCCGCGCCCGACCTCGGGTATTCCCTATCGCGCGAGCGCCGGCGCGCTCCCCAGCGCGATCGCCAATACTATACCACGCGCGACGCTGCAGGACAACGCACGGCAAGGTCGCCATCGCCGCCAACCCCCCCCCCCCCCCCAATTTCCCCCCCTCCAATTTCTCCCCCCCCCAATTTCTCCCCCCCCCCCCCCTGCGCGCAAGCACAGAACAGCGCGCTTGGCGGCAGGGGGGAAGGTTCTAGAAAGGTCCAGGGACATTTCTTCTCCATCATCTTCTTTTCAGGCGAATCCCCCTTTGGTAACTCCTCCTAGGGATCGGTCGATCCCTTTCCTTTCAGAGGGAGTATCTGACAGCGTAGCCGTCAGCCAGCAGCCTTGGTTTGGGACACTGGTCAGAGCGGTCGTGCAGGCGTTTAAGCCTGTTCTACTCCCCTGTAGAGGAAAAGAGGAGTTTCAAACGTGGTAACTTCTCTGAGGGCAAAGTTGACTCCTCGTAAGTCTTTGAGGCAGGCCTCCTCACCACCCCAGACTTTTTCTCCCTCCCCTTCGGACGAAGACTTCCCGTCCTCAGGGGAGTCACGTAAGGTGAGGCGTTCCCCCATCGCACCAATGAGGGAAACCCCTCCTCGCGCTGGAAAGTCTTCTCGGGTAGGAGTGGAGAAGAGCCTGCCCCCGTCGTTGTTGGAGTCTTGCATCCCTCCCAGGAGGGAGTCGAAGGACTCCAAGACGGTACCAAAGTCTTTTTCAAGACTTAGACTGGAGCCAGCCAGTCATTCGGAGAACGTCTGCGAGTCCCCCCAAGAAGAGCCTTTGGGGACAGAAGACTGCGCTGCTAGTCCTTCAGGAGGAGAGCTGCAGGAGTCAGAACATGCGTTCTGGCAGGTTCTGACCCTTATGAGGACTCTCAATGTGTTTGCTGACCCAGAGATTCCTCCTCGTGAGGGCAAAGACACGGTCTTGGACCGAGTCTTTGGGACTCAAAAACCCTCGAAGGCCAGTGGGGCTTTGCCCTGGTCTCAAGGAGTCAAGAGTGCCAGGGACAAGATCGAAGTCCAGCTCTCCGAGCTTGCCTCCTCCAGCCGTTCCAGCGCCGGCAACAAGCTCCTCCCACCTCCTCGTGTACAACAGAGGAGGTACTTCGACATCGTAGAGGAGACTTGTTTGGCTCTTTCCTTTCACCATTTGTTGGAAGAGCTTACCAGGGGAGTCCCTCTTGAGAGACTCTCCAACCGGCAGGTCTCATTCTCGGCGACTGAGATCCTTAGCCAGAAGAAGGTGGCGAAGTGTGCCATGCAGGCCACTTCGTAGCTGGATATCTGGCTAGGGACCTTAGGTATCCTGATACGTTTGGAGGATTTATCCAAAGAACGTACCAGGAAGGCCATGGAGACCTTTTTACTCTTGGGCACTCGCACGATCGAGTTTCTGGCCCACCAAGTCTCGAACTTGTGAGCTAACACCATCTTGAAACGTCGAGATGCGGTGTCTGAGAGGTTCCATCAAAAGGTCCCTAACACCGAGATCGGCAGGCTCAGACATTCTTCCGTGATGGGAACGAACTTGTTTGAGCCTAGGGACGTGGAGCAGGCCGCTGAGAGGTGTAGGAAGTCCCACCAAGACTCCTTCCTACATAGGGCTCTGACATCTAAGCCCTATAAACCTCCAGCACCCCAGCAGCCACGCCCTACCAAGACCACAAAACTGGCAGCGGCAGCGAAGATGACGGTGTCTAAGCCCTTTCCTGTCAAGGACAAGAAAGGCAAGAAGTCTTCCAGGGGAGGGAAGAATCCTAGACGGAGCGGCCGAGGCCGCAAATCCTAGGAGTGGCAGTCTCCCTGCATGTCCACCAGTCGGGGGATGGCTACAAAGTTGCGCGAACAGGTGGCAGCAACTCGGGGCCGATTCCTGGACGATTTCCGCAATCAGTCAGGGATGTAGCATCCTGTTCACAATATCTCTACCTCCCCTGACAGCGAATCCAGTGTCGTTGAGCTCCTTTGCCATGGGATCAGCAAGTGGTAAGCCCTTCGGGCAGAAGTCCAGACCACGTTGAAGAAGGGTCTCCAGGCTTCTTCAGTCGAGTCTTTCTTGTAAAGAAGGCGTCTGGAGACTGGAGACCAGTCATCGAGCTCTCACTCTGAACAAGTTTGTCAAGCAAACTCCGTTCAGCATGGAGACTGCAGACACTGTCAGATTTGCAGTGAGATCACAAGACTTCATGTGTACACTGGATCTGAAGGACGCATACTTCCAGATCCCAGTCCATCCGTCTTCAAGGAAGTACTTAAGATTCAGCCTAGACAACAAGGTTTATTAGTTCAAGGTGCTGTGTTTCGGTCTCTCCCCAGCACCACAGGTTTTCACCAGAGTGTTCACCCTAATATCATCGTGGGCACACAGGATCGGCATCCGTCTCCTCCGTTATCTGGACGACTGGCTGATCCTAGCAGACTCGGAGTCATCCCTTCTTCAACACCGAGACAAACTTCTGGGACTTTGCCAGGAGCTGGGGATCATGGTAAATCTCGAGAAGTCCTCTCTGCTTCCCACTCAAAGACTGATATATCTAGGCATGATCATAGACACCAATTTCCACAAAGCCTTCCCATCAGACGAAAGGATAGCAAGGCTGAGGAGGGTCGCAAGCCCTTTCCTCAGACGAGAAGAACTTCCAGCCCAATCGTGGTTATGTCTCCTTGGTCACCTCTCATCTTTGGCTCGTCTAGTTCCCAACTGTCGCCTCAGGATGAGATCTCTCCAGTGGCGACTCAAGTCCCGGTGGAATCAGGGTTACCATTCCCCGGACGTCATGATCCCTATGGGGCCTGCGGAACGGACGGACCTCCAGTCGTGGGTGACAGACGAGGACCTACGAAGAGGAGTGGATCTTCTCGTCCTCTCCCCGGATTTGATGCTGTTTTCGGACGCCTCAAAGAAAGGGTGGGGGGCCCACGTTCCTCACCACAGGACCTCAGGCCTGTGGTCAGAATCGGAAAAGTGCCTCCATATAAATCTTCTAGAGATGAAGGCCGTCTTCCTGGCCCTTCAACAGTTCCAACAATATCTGGCGGGTCACTCCGTGGTGGTGATGAGCGACAACACCACAGTAGTGGCTTATATCAACAAGCAAGGAGGTACCTTTTCGAAGCAGCTATCCCATTTCGCAGTAGAGATACTGAGATGGACCGAAGTCCTCTCGATTCCACTATCGGCACGTTTCATTCCAGGCAAGAGGAATGTGCTCGCCGACAGTCTGAGCAGAGCGTCTCAGATAGTGAGTACCGAGTGATCTTTGGATCATCTAGTAGCCAACAAAGTCCTGACTTTGTGGGGTTCCCTGACTGTGGATCTGTTCGCGACAGCGTTGAACTTCAAGCTTCCTCTGTACTGCTCTCCAGTCCCGTATCCCAAGGCACTCTGGCAAGATGCCTTCCAACAACGGTGGGACAACATCGACGTGTACGCCTTTCCCCCGTTCTGTCTAATGAGGAGGGTGCTCAACAAGACCAGAATATCGGTCAATCTTTCAATGACCTTCATAGCTCCGCTATGGCATCACACGGAATGGTTTCCGGACCTTCTGCAACTCCTAACGGAATTTCCGAGAGAACTCCCTCAGCGACACGAGCTACTCAGACAACCACATGCCAACATCTTCCACAAAGCCGTAGCTTCGCTACAACTTCACGCCTGGAGACTATCCAGCTTCTCCTCGCTGAGAGAGGATTTTTGCAACAAGTTGCGTTTTGGATGTTTGGACATCTGCGAAAGTCATCCGCATCTGTCTACCAGGAAAAGTGGAAAGTCTTCTGTGGTTGGTATCGTGGAAGGGGTATCTCTCCACTCGATGCCACTATTCAGCAATAGCGAAGTTCCATTGTGTATTTGCTTGAAGAAATGCGCCTTTCAGTCTCGCCGGTGAAAAGCTATCACTCAGCCTTAAGTCTAGCCTTCAGGCTGAAAGGAATGGACATTTCTTCCTCGCTGGAACTTTCCCTACTCATACGAAGTTATGAACTTACCTGCCCTCTGTCGGAAGTGAGACCTCCTCCATGGAACGTAGTTCGAGTTCTCAGGTCTCTTAAGAGACCTCCCCATGAACCATTATGCCAGGCTTCAGATCGCCACCTAACTTGGAAGACGGTGTTCCTACTAGCTTTGGCCTTGGCCAAGCGAGTCGGTGAACTTCATGGTCTTTCATATGACATCGCCCATTCAAGGGGATGGGGGGAGGTAACGTTCAAATTTGTCCGAGTTTATTGTTAAGACTCAGAATCGGGGGGTCCCGGACCCTCGCTTCGACTCCTTCCTGATTTCGAGTCTTTGTTCTGTAACAGATGACCCAGACTATCTCCTACTGTGCCCAGTAAGGAGTCTGAGGCTATATCTCAAAAGAACGGCTGGAGTCCATCTCCAGGTGCAGGCATTGTTTGTGAGCACTGAGAGGACTAAGAGGAGGGTCACCAAGAACACCATCTCGGCATGGATTCGTAGGGTGATTCAACTGTCCCTGAATCCAGACCCTTCTCCGTCACGTCGCCCTAGAGCACATGATGTCACGGGCGTAGCTACGTCCCTGGCCTTCAAGAAAAATTTCTCAGTGACGCAGGTTCTTCAAGCTGGGTTGTGGGAGCATCAGACGTCCTTCACAGCCCACTACCTGCAAGACAGGAGGCTCGATACGTTTTCTATCGGCCCTTATGGTGGCTGCACAACAGCTGGTTTAAAACCTCATGCTACTTAATGGACAAGTAGCAGAAGGTTGAGGGCATTGTTACCCGGTCTTAGTCTGCATGAATGAAAAGGTTTGTCTGGCCCTTATTCTTTTTTTCATCTTCCGCTCTCTTGGGGAAAGCAGCATCCTGGGTTCTCTGCACAGCTGACCTCAAACCACCGCAGGTAAACCATGTTTCCTTGTGTTCCTAGTATTAAGCTAATACCGTCACGTCCCCATACCCTGACGAGGTGGTATTGGGAGAGTCCTAGCTTAAGTTTCCATCTAAAGGACTACAGGTCAACTTCCTAGGACGAGTCACACTTTATACCTTCACACACAGCTTACGTAGGCCGCAGACCTTGCGGAGCAAGGTTCTAGCGAGGTGCAGGGACTCCTTATTGTTGAGTGCTGACATACTCAAATACTGAGTCCCCGGACAAAGCCAAAAGCCAGTACTGGCCGGGACTTTCCACCCGTCCTGATGGGTGAGTCACCCCTATCAAATAGCATGGTTTGTGTGTCAGTTACGGAACAAATGACAAATTCGTAGATGATTTGTATTTTTCCTAACTATACAAACCTTAGCCTTTTAATCAAACTTGCCCGCCAGCCCTATCCCCCTTGAAGTCCTACCTCTAAGCAAAGTGAGCTCAAGCGCAGGTGTGTGTGAGGGGGGGAGGGGTGGCAAGCTACCCTCCCTACCTCCCGCTAACTAACGGTGGGTAGTAAACCCTCGTTAAAATTCTAATGGCTCGTCATTTCAGCTACGCTGAAAGTAATAACCCCTTTTTAATAGCTAAGGTTCGTATAGTTAGGAAAAATACAAATTACCTACGAATTTGTCATAATTGTTCCAATACACTCGCACACCACTGAGGAAGTGCACTTTCCAATACAGTTAGAGTGAAGGTAAATTTTGTGTCGGACATACAGGTTTATGAGGAATTTTCTTTCTTAGATAATCTCTGATTTAAAAAAGGGCTCTCTACTAGTGTGAAGTTCTTTGGAACACAGGAATATAATATCTCTTCTATAGAGCTCCGACCTCTAGAGAGTCATCTTACCCAGGTTCAATATAAGAGAGCATATTCACTGGAAAGCGAATGGATTCTGAAGTCTTCTTTGGCACATGTCCAAGATCTCTCCCCATATCACAGACCAATTAAAACTTATGCACAGAGAGGCACATGCAATCAGTAATGCCAGAAAGATAGAAAATAACAAATCATTGACACACTTTTCTTCAAAGGGAGTGCTGGAGAGAGGAAGGATGAGAAGACAATAAAAAATACGCATGAACCTTGCAGTAAGGGGAGTGCTCCCTGGGACCCGAGAGTTATGGTAAACCAAGAGCTTAAGCTCTGTAAGACTGTTGAAGGACAACTGAGCTATCTCTTCAGTGGCACAGGATTCACCCCTGTCACCCAAGAATAGCTAAGCAGCCAGGTTTATTCCCAGGATGGAGAATGAAAATTTGACATAAAGGAAACCCTCCAAATGTCACTCAGGTTCAGTTTTGGGTCAGGAAAGAAGTTCCACCAGACAATAGGACTCTTTAGAACACAGTAACTAGACAAGAAGATTCGATGGACACTAGCCTTGTCGGCACCAGATTTAGGTCCCATATCTACTAAAGCCGAATATCCAGGATCCAAATTTAGTTTTCTGAAAGTCTTAGCCTTGATAATACAAGTCACTGGAAGTTAGAACCAAGTTATTGTTGATGGGCAACATATTGAGTATAGGAATGGGATATCTGGTGTTCCTCAGAGTAGTGTTCTTGGCCTATTACTTTTCACACTACTGTATATACATGTTATATGGTTTGGCCTAGAAAACAAGTTCTTTGTATTCGCAGATATTGCTACTCTCTTTGGATCAATTCCATGCACTGAATGTAGATCTTGGGTTGCTGGATCCCTTAATAGAGATCTAACTAAAATTAATGAATGATGCAAATTATGGGGGATGGAGCTGAACCCTAACAAAACTCAAAGTATGATTGTAAGTAGGTCGAGGACAGTGGATCTTGCTGTCTATTAATTGTTCTGACACTAATACAAACCATGTTCTATTTATTGTTATACTGTATTACTTTTGGCGAAGCTGGAAGACGAACCAGAAGACTTTTAGCGAGGGTTAACCACTCACCTGGTAGTTAGCAGGAAAGCGGGGGAGGGGGGTTTAGCCTGCTACGCTGTTCATTCATACTTCTTGGTTGAGTAACCACCATTGCTTTTGGCTTGGTGGAGAATAGACGTTGCCACTCTCCGCCTCACTTGACTTGCCATTGATGACTTAATTACTTTTTAAGCTTTTTCTTTTTCAATGTGATTGTTTTTCTCCTTGACCGTCCTCTTGTGAACATGTCCAGGACCTCAGGGCTGCTCCTAATAGGCTGCTCCTGCGGAACTTTCATGTCCTCTGTTGAGATGGACCCGCATTTGTGTCCCTCCTACTGAGGGCGGCGCTGTGATCAGAACAATACCTGCCTTGAATGCTGGGAGTAGTCTGCCTCCTAATAAGAGATGTTTGGGCGACGGCCAAAGAAGAAGTCTAAGAGAGATTCTTTTCCATCTGGGTCTTCCTGGAAGTTGAAGAAACCTCAGACTTTTTCCTTGACCCCCTGATCTCTTCACAAAGCTCCTGCTCGATTGATCTCTCCCGGGGAATGATCGAGCAGAAGCGTAGACCGGCTAACACCTGGTCAACCTCAGGGTTCAAGGGACAGGACTGCTTCCCCTAAATAAGCAGTTTGTCCCCACCTTCAGGTAGAGCTTTTTCCTTCTCTGATGTATTGCAGGTTTGGCCGTCGCTGGGTATTACCGGTCCTCAGTCGAAGGAGGCATTCCTGGAACTCCTTCAATTTGTTGCTGAGAGGAAGCGTACACCGGCTTCTTCGAGGTGGAGCCTGCTTCAACAGTGAGTGTGGAACAACAGTGTTACCCTGGAGTGTCTTCTACCTTGACTGCCGAAGGTCCCCTCCTTTTGCCTTTGCCTGCAGTTGCTGCTGTTGCCGAAGATTGCTTTTCCTCCATGCTGAGCCAACTCTTTCTTCAGGGATGGAGCAAAGTCTGAGGCAGGTCTCTCTTGCAGCTGGGGATCTCTCTCATCCATGAGTGAGGTCCCCCCCAAGAGACCCTGTTCTAGAGACCTTTCAGACGCCATTGTGTCTTTCCACTGGCGCCTCTCCCTTTAGAGCAGGTTTCCTCTGCGGAGGAACCTCGCTGCCACTGACGAGCTGCTTACATGGATCATCACTCTTCTTCACCCAGTGACTGTATCCCTCCTCAATGCTCTAGATGTTCTCCTCCTTCGGTCAGGAGATGTCTTAAGTTCTTTCGGTGTGTTGTCATTCGCTAGGTGCTCATCCCTCGTCACCTTGTGACTGTCACTCGTCACCTCGTGATCGTTACTCTTCATCTCGGGATCATTACTTATCACCTCGTCTATCACTCCTCGAGATCGTCATCTGCGGTCTCAGTGTCAGCCAGCGAGTGATCGTCAGACTCAAGCTTCTCTGGACTCTCCGTTGACTTGTCGTTTGCTAACTTGCGGCATTCGTTAGTCTCTCATCAATGTTACTCGTCACTCACTAGTTCACCTTCTGGTCATTCGCCGACTTTTCGGCGTTCACCAACTCGTTCTTCGCCGAGATCTTCTGCTTCGCCTTGTCGCCTTCCGGCCCACAATCAACCAACACTTGATTGCCGCAGAGACGACACCTGTTGTCCTTCTCATGAGAGTTCACCTCTCCTGTGTCAGCGATCTCCGCTTCGTCAAGAGGAGCCTCCTGTTCGCAGGTAGAGTCCTGATCATTTTTGTTTTGGGGAGACTCATTCCCCCAGGGCTAGATCAGTTTCTGCTGTTTCAGGTTCCAGAGCCTTCCTACCTGAGAGGGAGTCTCTTCGTGTCTGCAGGGACCGTCCACCTCCAAAGAACCTCCAGCATGGTGGATACCCAGTCCTGTTCTCTTTCAAGAGGGAACCTTTGAAGATCTAACAACCCTCCATATCGAGGGCTTCTCGCTCATCCAAGCCGGAGCTAGAAGCCATGCTGGTGCCAATTGTACCAAGTAAGGAACCTAACCCTACATCATTTCAAGCTCCTAAACCCAAACCTTCAGCTCCCAGCCTTCTGAGGTATCTTCCAACTGGCAATGCTTTCGGGAAAGAACCCTTGTGGTTTGACGCCCTGGTCAAGACAGTGCAGCAGGCCGTTACGGGGTAACTTCCTCCTGCGCAGTCAGTAACCAGCACACCGAGGATTCCTCTGAAGAGGTCAGCTCCTCGTCCTTCTGACCCTTTCACCTATGATGTTCGTCTCATCTCTCAAGAGCAACCGGGAGCAGCTGAGACGTGTGTGGAAGTACAGCAGGACTTCTCACAGGTTCAATTGACACTAGTAATGACAACGAAGAAGGAGAGGTTTATGATACATCCAACTCTTCCTCAGGGGATATACACTCCATCTACGTTGGACTCGAGGCTCTCAGTCTCTGTGAGAGATCGTTCTGCCTCTCCCCCATCGAGGTAGTTCCCCGAGAACTACGCCCAGTTTCCAAGAAGACGAACCAGCCAGCCATAGTTCCCTTGTCCAGAGAGAGACAGCCTCCCTCTAGTAGGGAAGAACACTCCAGGCCTTTGCTCCTGGAAGAGTATCTTCCATCCCGCAGCGAGTCTAAGGACTCGAAAACGATCTCAAAGACCTGGGCAAGGGCATCAAGGCTTCCACAGGAGAGGCCTCGGGTGTCCTTCCCATTACTAGAAAGGGTCAGCAAGCGACATGCCTTCTGCTGCCGTACCTGACGACTTCGACCCACCCAGGGCTCCTGTGGGTAAGAGCTTGTGGGTGGACAATGATTATAACTATGGGGATGAATACCTCCCTAAGGCTGCAAGTCCTAGGCTCATGGAGGCAGAGCAAAGGGAGTCAGAACACGAATTCTGGCTGGACTTAGCCTACATGAGGGCCATCAATGAGTCGTCCAATCCAGCGATGGCCCCTTAAGAGGGTCCTGGACCGTGTCTACGGCACTCAAAGACCTCCTAAGCCCAGTACAGCTTTGCCCTGGTCTTAGTGGTTGACGGGTACCTGAAGGAAGGCGTTTGCCCAGATCGCTGGCTCCTTCAATTCCCTCCGTGCGGGCTCATCCTCTAAGCTGCTTCTGCTGCCGTTTGTGCAACAGAGGAAATATTATGAAGTCTCCAATGAGCACCTTCCAGCCCTACCTCTTTACCAGTCTGTAGAGGTACTAACCAGAGGAGTCTCCTTTGAGACATTCTCCAGACTCTCTGTCGCTTTCTTTTTGTCAGAGATCCTTAACTAAGAGAAGGTTGCAAAAAATGCCCTGCAAGCTACTTCGTGGCTAGATCTCTGGTTGGGATCTGTGGGACACTTCATTAGGACTGGGGACTGGTCCAAGGAGACCACGAGGAAGTAGATGGAAACCTTTCTATTATTGGGAACCAGAACCATTGAGTTCCTTTCCCACCAGGTACAGTAGTGAATCTGTGAGCGAATGCGATCCTTAGGCGTAGAGACTCAGTAATAGAAAGGTTCCACCGACGGGTCCCACACGCAGAGGTGACGGGACTCAGGAGCTCGACTCGATGGTTCCTCTCTGTTCGGGTCGGAAGATGTCGAGCAGGTGGCAGAGAGGTGGAGGAAGTCCAATCAGACTCTCTTCTCCATAGGGCTCTCACATCTTGGCCCTATTGGCCACCTCCGCCACAGAAGAAGCAGCCGCAGGTAACAAAACCGCCGTCAAATAGGACATCGACGACTATGACTTCAATGTCCTAGAAGGTGTTGAAGAAGCCCTTTCTAGCCAAGGTGGCAGTCCTCTAAATTGTCCACCAGTGGGGTAATGGCTGCAATGCCGCTGGCAGAGGTGGCTGCAGCTCGGGGTCGAACCCTGGACAGTCTCTGTGATTCATTCAGGGTATCGCGTCCCATTCATTTGATCTCTCCCTCCACTGACTCGGAATCGAGTCCAATCAAGCTCCTACGCAAAGGGATCCATGAAGGAGCTGGCCCTTAGGGCCGAAGTCCAGTCCATGTTGGAGAAGGGCAGTTTTCAAGAGGTCATCGACATGTCCCCAGACTTTTTCAGTCAACTTTTTCTTGTAAAAGAGGCATCTGGAGGTTGCAGACCAGCCAGTGACCTCTCAGCTCTGAACAGGTTTGTCAGACAACCTCTGTTCAGTTTGGACAAGGCAGACACAGTCAGACAATCGGTAAGACCACAGGATTTCATGTGCACGCTGGATCTTAAGGACGTGTACATCCAGATCCCTGTCCATCTATCTTCAAGGAAATACAGTAGCTAAGGATTATACTTGACAAACAATACCTGTTCAAGGGGCTGTGTTTTGGTCTTTCCACGGCACCTCAGATCGTCACGAGAGTGTTCGCCCTAGTGTCATCCTGGGCTCACAGGATCGGTATCTGTCTCCTAAGATACCTAGATGACTGGCTGATCCAAGCAGACTTGTTGGCAACCCTTCTTCAACACTGAGACACACTTCTAGTGTTGTGCTTTCCTCTCAAAGACAGGTATACCTAGGTATGATCATCGACACCAACAGAAAGTCTTTCATCAGACGACTGGGTACAGAGGCTGAGGAAGGTAGGTGACAAAGGCTACCAGCCCAGCAATGGTTGCGTCTTATTGGTCACGTATCATCTCTGGCCCGTCTAGTGCTCGACGGCCGCCTCAGGATTCGATCTCTCTATTGGAGGCTAAAGTCCAGGTGGAATCAGACCAACGACTCCCTGAACATCCTAGTCCCCATAGGATTAGAGGAGCAGACGGACATCAGGTGGTGGGTGGGAGACGAGAACCTCCGCTAGGGTATCTGCCTTCTCATTCTCCCCCCGGAGTTAATACTCTATTCAGATGTATCAAAAGAAGGGTGTGGCCCCACATACTGTACCACACGGCCTCCAGTCTTTGGTCCGAGTCCGAAAGGTACCAACACAAAAATCTCTTAAGAGATGAGGGCAGCCTTCCTAGCCCTCGAGCAGTTCTTGGCGGATCACTATCTGGTGTTGATGAGTACTCAACAAGACCAGAGTATCCGACAACCTTTCTATGACTCTCATAGCTCCACTATGGCATCACATAGAATGGTTCCTGGAGCTTCCGAGAGAACTCCCTCCACGACACGATCTACTCGATCTACACGATCTTCCATAAAGCCATGGCTTTGCTACAACTTCTCACCTGGAGACTATCTGGTACCTCCTCACTCAGAGAGGATTTTCGCAACTAGTTGCAAAAAGGATTACTGGATACCTTTGATGATCTTTGGCTTCAGTCTACCAGGCTAAATGGACTGTCTTCTGTGATTTGGAAGGGGTATATCTCCCCTCGATGCCACTACTGTATTCCAACAATAGTGGAGTTCCTTGTGCACCTTCGGGAGGAAATGCTCCTCTCGGTTTTGGCAGTAAAAGGCTACCGCTCAGCCTTGAGCCTTCCCTTTAAGCTGAAATTTCTTTCTCGTTGGAACTTATTTAGACCTCCGTGGAACGTGGTTCGCATCCTTCACTCTCTGAAGGATGCTCCCTACAAACCATTATGCTAGGCAACAGATTGCCACCTCACTTTAAAGATGGTGTTCCTACTCGCTTTTGCTTCGACCAAAAGAGTTAGAGAAATGCATGGTCTTTCCTATGACATTGCCCATTCAAGGGGAAGAAGGCTGGTAATTCTCAATATTGCCCCTGAGTTTATAGCTAACACTCAAAATCTGGGAGTAGCGAATCCTACATTCGGGCCCTTCCTGATTGGGAGTCTTCGTTATGTAACCGATGATCCAAATTAACTGTTACTACGCCTCGTAAAGAGTTTGAGTTGTTACCTCAAAAGAACGTTGGCAGCTCGCCCATGAGTGTCAGTACTCTTTGTTAGCACCCGGAGGGTGGGGGGTGTGTCAAGAGGAGGGTCACAATGAACACCATCTCTACTTGAATTTGGAGAATCCCGATACTCCTCCAACACGATGATCCAGAGCTCTTGAAATTAGGGGCATTGCAATGTCCCAGCATTCTAAAGAAACTACTCTGTGACGCAGGTATTGCAAGTGGGTGTGTGGATGTACCAGACGACCTTCACCGCCCACTACCTGCAAGATGGGACTCACAGGAACATGGAGATGTTCTTCATTGGTCCTGTGGTGGCTGCACAACAAGTGGTTTAAATACCTCGGGCTCCTTGATGGACAAATAGCTGATTGATGGTTGAGGGCAAAGGTTACCCGGGATTAGTCTGGGATGAATGCGTAAAAATGACTGGCTCGCTCTTTCTTTCATCTTCCCCTCTCTTGGGGAATCAGCACCTGGGCCCTCTGCAAAGCTGGCCTCACCTTTCTGCAGGTAAAACCATTGTCCTTGTGTAACCTAGTATAGAAATAATATTTGTTGCATCCCCATACCCCTAGCGAGGGGGATTGGGTAATGTCTGTGGTACCCTTGGAAGATTCCTATAACTCTGAGAATTCTTACTTAGACCAGTCACATTGCTAATATCACAAGCACACAGCTCGCATACTGTAGGCTGATGGCCGTGTGTAGCCTGGTGTTTAATAAGGTGTAATGGTTTCTACCAGTTACGTGCTCAATGCCAAGAAGCCAATTGCTGCGGACTTCCACCCTCCTAAGGGGTAAGTCATCCCTGTAAATAGTGGATGGTTTGTATTAGTGTTGGAACAAATGATAAATATGTAAGTGATTTGTATTTTTTTTAACGATACAAACCTGTAGCTATTCATACAGATTGGCCTGCCAGCCCCTGTCCCTCTAGAAGTACTTTTTGTATGCAAAAGTGGTTACTCAACACAGGTGTGCAAGTGAGCTGGGTAGCAGGCTCACCCCCCTGCTAACTAGCGGGTGGATGGATAACCCTCGCTAAATGTTTTATGACTCGTCTTCCAGCTTCGTTGAAAGTAATATCCCTATAAATAGCCATAGGTTTGTATCGTTAGAGAAAATACAAATTACTGATGTTGATATGAATCTCTGGTGCCGTCGTTCAGTTAGTTCTTTATGCATGTTGCCTAAGATTTTTCAATATTAAACTTACCCGATAATCATGTAGCTGTCAACTCCGTTGCCCGACAGAATTCTATGGAGGGATACGCCAGCTATCACAATACTAGAAGGGGGTGTATTTACCAGCGCCACCTGTGGCCAGGTACTCAAGTACTTCTTGTTGACACCTCCTCAATTATTCCTCTGTCGTGCTTCCGGCAAGACGTTCTGGGATACGCTTATGTTCTTGGAGTATTTTCACGACTTTGGTGAAGTATTTCTCTTTGATTTCGGCTGTCGCTTTACTGGAAAACTTCTATATTAGCTTAGTTAGCTTTTGAAATTAATTTGATTAATTTTAGTGACGAGAGAGTATGAACTCTCGTTCACCTTTCAATGGCCGACCCTTCCCTTAGACGGAAGTGTTGGTGTCTAAGAGAGTATAGACTCTCTTTCTTAATTTTGCTTAACAAAAGTTATAGATTTATTTTATATCTCTCCGCCTCTTATAGGCCTCTTCGATTAACTTCCTTTTATTATAAACTCATTAAAATTAATTTTTATATTTGTTTATATTCGACCTTCCTATAGTAGGCGGTCTTTTACCGAAGTTAATAAACTTTGAGCCCGTCATTTCGGTTTTACCTGTTAACATATTATGCTATTTCCGCCACAGAGTTTGAAAGATTTTCTTTGACAGTCTCGTACTGTTTTCAAAGCTGAACTAACGTTTTGTTTTGTCTCTGCAGTTGTTGACGTTCAGAACGTTCAACTTGCACTCTATCGTTACGATAGAGAAAGAATGTTCACGGTTTCACGTTGCAGTAAGAGTAACCGTGTCTAGCGTTTTGTTCATTCTTTCTTAACTTAATGGTTTTGATCCTAATAAAGGAACTTTTCAGTTTTTTCCTTTAACAATAATATGTTTTAACGATATATATGATTGGGCTCTTCTCTCAGGTTCTAAGTCAAGAGAGAGAGAGAGAGAGAGAGAGATAGAGACGGAGGGAGAAAGAGGATAAACGTTTCATTCAAGCCTGCCAGGCGTACGAGTAACGTCATTATCGATTTTTGCTCTTCTCCCTAGTCTCTTTAGGGGAAGAAGGTAAACGTTTCTAGAGTGATCTAGTGTTTAGTCTCTTTCCAACCACTGATTTATCTTTCATTAGATTTTTCTGTTTTATTGTAATTCTGTTTTCGCAATTACTAACTTTGAAAGGATAGAATTGCGTATTTCAGGTACAAACCACTTAAAGTTTCGAGTTCAGTGAAATAAGTGCAAACAGAAATCAAAGTGATAAGTGATTAGTGCGTGAGGGTACTTTTGTGCGCGCCAGTCGTCCTCCCAGTCCGGGACCTCTTGCAAGCTCCCAAGCCCAGGGGAGAAGCAATGTCGAAGGGCATAAGGGTTCAGCAGGCCTTGATCGGCGCACAGAAGTATTCTCGGTGGTTGTGGGCGTGTCTTAACGAGACCGTCACTCCCACCCGCAGACGATTGAGCCCTTATTTTCCTCGTCTGCAGAAGAGATTAGGGGAGAAAATAAAGGCAGAGTAACGCTGGTCTCAGGTCTCAAGACTTCTTAAACGTTAAGTCCAGACCTATGCCAGACGTACGAAGTAAAGTTCACAACCCGAATGCAGTCATTGGGTTAGCTCTGACTCTCCTAAGTCATCAGTTGATTACACTCCGACTAAGAGGAGTAAGGTTCTGCCACAACAGATCTCTGCTGTTAAGGCTTTACCTCAGCAGAACTTAGTGTCTGCCGACCCCAAGTTAACTCTACTGCAGTCCATACAGTCACAACTTTCGGTCTTGATGCGTGAGTGTCGGGCTGAGAGTGTTGCACCGCCTGCACTCCCTCCACCTGTTCTCGCTGCACCTGTGCTCGCCCAGCCTGCACCTGCTCCGCCTGTGCTCGCCCAGCCTGCACCTGCTCCGCCTGGTCGCAGCACCATCTGCCAGGCGTACGATGTTGTGAACTCTACTACAGTCCATGCAAGCACAGCTTTCGGACTTGATGAGTGAGTGTCGGGCTGAGAGTGTTGCTCCTCCGCCTCCGCCTACACTCCCTCCTCCTACACTCGCTCCGCCTGATCACAGTACCATCTGCCAGGCGTACGATGTTGTGGACTCTACTACAGTCCATGCAAGCACAGCTTTCGGACCTGATGCGTGAGTGTAGTGCTGAGAGTGTTGCTCCTCCTGCACCTGTGGTGCACCAACCTCCTGCACCCGTTCAGCCTGTGCTGCTCCCGCCTGCACCGGTGGTGCACCTACCTCCTGCACCCGTTCAGCCTGTGCTGCACCCGCCTGCACCGGTGGTACACCAACCTCCTGCACCCGTTCAGCCTGTGCTGCACCCGCCTGCACTCGCTGCACCCAGTCGCAGCTCCATCTGCCAGGCGTACGATGTTGAACCACTTTCTGTGTTCACTGTTCCCAGTGTTGTTCAGCATCAGCCTTCTTTAAGGCAACCTTCGGTTTGGGATCAGGAGGATTACTCCACTCTTCCTCCTCCTCCCCTGGCTGCTCCACCGGCGGTGCAACTCTCGGTGGAGGTACAACAACCTCTTCCACCTGTGAGTCAGTCTCCTCAGCTGCTGCACCGAGCTCTACCCGTGCACCCTGATCCTGCTCCTCAGACATCTCTGCTTGCGGGAACTTTACCTTGTTCTGCACAGCCTCGGTCTCTTCACGCTCCACTCATACCACAGGAACAGGAACGGACTACTCCGCCTCCGTCCTCCGCTCAGCTGGTGCAATCCTTGGGTGCAACTCTTGCTAGGAGTCAACCTCCTTCACCCTTGCACCTGCCTTCTGCTCCGTCTGTTGTTCAGCCTATGCAGTCTGAACCTCAGGTTTTCCCTCAAGTTGAGGAAACCTCTGTTGTTGTTCCAGCTCGTTCTGACTCTGCTGTTCAGCATACCATGGTTTAAACCCCATGCAAGCATGCATAAAGCACTCTAGCACTGGTCATGGAATTTCTGAGAAATGTTAAACGCCATGCACACGCTCTGCTTTCCTTTCAGCAGGCTCTGCTTACAGCAGGCTCTACTTCCTACATGCTCAGCATTCAGCATGCTCTGCATACAACATGCTCTGCATACAGCATGCTCTGCATTCAGCATGCTCTGCATACAGCATACTCTGCATACATCATGCTCTGCATACCTTACCGCATGCTTCTCAACACATCTTGGGTTGTTGCCAACTCACTAGACTGTCAAGCAGTTTCATAACGTTGCCTTCTAGTCTGCTGCTTTGCACCAGTGAACCCTCACTCAGAGAACTTAGCTTTTCTAGGATAAGGTCCCTGTAGATGAGAAAGTTCTTTTCTCCCTCCTTCTGATATTCCCTTGAGGACTCTGTCATTTGGAGGGAGCCTTTAGCTGCATAACCTCTTATGGACTTTTATTTAAGCATAACATGCTTACAGGGAAGGTAATGGTTACACTTCAGCCGCTAATCCCGTCTGTTACCACACCTGCTCCCATAGACCTTGAGCTGTGTTGCATGACATGCAGTCCAAGCTTAGTCCTTGTTAGAGGATTTTTTGTTTACGGAGTCAATGTGTCACGGGGAAGACGTTCAACAACCAACAGAAGGGACTTGTTGTGACGCAGTGGGCAACCTCAGCAACCCGTTAAGGAGTTGTCTGTACGACCCAGACAGTCTAGACAGATTCGGGTTGTCACTGTACTTCCTCGCTTGCCCATGATTGACAGTTTACAGACTGTGCAGCAGTATCATGATCTTGTGTCCGGCTCCGTCAGACGACTGGCTTTTAAGAGCTCCCTCAAGTCGTCGCTGTCTGGAGATTTTCAAATGGAATATGGATCTGACCAAGGAACTGGGCCTCCTGGTCAATTTTGAGGAGTCTCAGCTCGTTCCATCCCAGACCATTGTCTCCTTGGGTATGGATCTTCAGAGTCGAGCTTTTCGGACTTGTCCGTCGGCCCCAAGGATCTTCCAAGCCCTAGAATGCATCCAGAGCATGCTGAGAAGGAACCGATGCTTAGTCAGGCAGTGGATGAGTCTAACAGGGACACTTTCATCGCTGGCCCTGTTCATCGAGTTAGGGAGACTCCACCTCCGCCCCCTTCAGTATCATCTAGCTGCTCACTGGATAAAGGACATGACGCTAGAGACGGGCTCAGTTCCTGTTTCCGAAGAGATGAGGTCTACTCTAACGTGGTGGAAGAACAGCATTCTTCTCAAGGAAGGTCTACCATTGGCTGTTCAGTCCTCCGACCACCGTCTCTTCTCGGACACATCGGACACGGGCTGGGGTGCGACACTGGACGGACAGGAATGCTCGGGAACATGGAATCAGGAGCAAAGGACACTTCACATCTATTGCAAGGAGTTGTTGGCAGTTCATTTGGCCTTGATAAACTTCAAGTCCCTCCAGCTTAACAAGGTGGTGGAGGTGAACTCCGACTACACCACAGCCTTGGCTTACATCTCCAAGCAGGGAGGGACTCATTCGAGGAAGTTGTTCGAGATCGCAAGGGACCTCCTCATTTGGTCAAAAGATCGAAAGCTCACGCTGGTAACGAAGCTCATTCAGGGCGATATGAATGTCATGGCAGATCGCCTCAGCCGGAAGGGTCAGGTCTTCCCCACAGAGTGGACCCTTCACAAGAATGTTTGCAGCAGACTTTGGGCCCTGTGGGATCAGCCAACCATAGATCTATTCGCTACCTCGATGACCAAGAGGCTCCTCTTGTATTGTTCTCCGATTCCAGACCCAGCAGCAGTTCGCGTGGATGCCTTTCTGCTGGATTGGTCCCATCTCAACCTGTATGCATTCCCGCCGTTCAAGATTGTCAACAGGGTACTTCAGAAGTTCGCCTCTCACAAAGGGACACGGCTGACGTTGGTTGCTCCCCTCTGGCCCGCGAGAGAATGGTTCACTGAGGTACTGCAATGGCTGGTCGACGTTCCCAGGACTCTTCCTCCTAGAGTGGACCTTCTGCGTCAACCTCACGTAAAGAAGGTACTCCCAACCTCCACGCTCTTCGTCTGACTGCCTTCAGACTATCGAAAGACTCTCAAGAGCTAGAGGCTTTTCGAAGGAGGCAGCCAGAGCGATTGCCAGAGCAAGGACGACATCCACTCTCAGAGTCTATCAGTCTTTATGGGAAGTCTTCCGAAGCTGGTGCAAGGCCAATGCAGTTTTCCTCAACCAGTACCAATGTAACCCAGATTGCTGACTTCCTGTTACATCTAAGGAACGTAAGCTCCCTATCAGCTCCTACGATCAAGGGTTACAGAAGTTTGTTGGCAGCGGTTTTCCGCCACAGAGGCTTGGATCTTTCCTCCAACAAAGATCTACAGGACCTCCTTAGGTCTTTTGAGACCTCAAAGGAACGTCGGTTGTCCACTCCAGGCTGGAATCTAGACGTGGTCCTAAGGTTCCTAATGTCATCAGGATTTGAACCGCTCCAATCAGCCTCTTTTAAGGACCTCACATTAAAAAACTCTTTTCCTCGTGTGCTTAGCAACAGGTAAAAGAGTAAGTGAGATCCACGCCTTCAGCAGGAACATAGGTTTCACATCTGAAACGGCTACATGTTCCTTACAGCTCGGTTTTTTGGCTAAAAACGAGCTTCCTTCCCGTCCTTGGCCTAAGTCGTTCGAGATCCCAAGCCTGTCCAACATGGTGGGGAACGAACTGGAGAGAGTACTTTGCCCAGTTAGAGCTCTTAAGTACTATCTAAAGGTCAAAACCATTACGAGGACAATCAGAAGCCTTATGGTGTGCTATCAAGAAGCCTTCTCTACCAATGTCTAAGAACTTAGTTTCTTACTACATCAGGCTTCTGATTAGAGAAGCAAATTCTCATCTGAAGGAAGAAGACCTTGCTTTGCTGAAGGTAAGGTCACATGAAGTGAGAGCTGTGGCTACTTCAGTGGCCTTCAAACAGAACCGTTCTCTGCAGAGTGTTATGGATGCAACCTATTGGAGAAACAAGTCAGTGTTCGCATCATTCTATCTCAAAGATGTCCAGTCTCTTTACGAGTACTGCTACACCCTGGGTCTATTCGTAGCAACGAATGCAGTAGTAGGCGAGGGCTCAGCCACTACATTCCCATAATCCCATAACTTTTTAACCTTTCTCTTGAATACTTTTTATGGGTTGTACGGTCGGCTAAGAAGCCTTCCACATCCTTGTTGATTTGGCGGGTGGTCAATTCTTTCTTGAGAAGCGCCAAGGTTAAAGGTTGTGATGAGGTCCTTTAGTATGGGTTGCAGCCCTGTATACTTTAGCACCTTTGAGTTGCTTCAGCCTCCCAAGAGGAACGCTGCGCTCAGTAAGGAAGACGATCTTATTAAAGGCAGAGTAACGGTTCAAGTCGACTTCCTTACCAGGTACTTATTATTTCATTGTTATTGTGGATAACTGATTATATGAAATATGGGATACTTAGCTATCCTTTAATCTTGTACACTGGTTTTCACCCACCCCCCTGGGTGTGAATCAGCTACATGATTATCGGGTAAGTTTAATATTGAAAAATGTTATTTTTATTAATAAAATAAATTTTTGAATATACTTACCCGATAATCATGATTTAATCGACCCTCCCTTCCTCCCCATAGAGAACCAGTGGACCGAGGAATAATTGAGGAGGTGTCAACAAGAAGTACTTGAGTACCTGGCCACAGGTGGCGCTGGTAAATACACCCCCTTCTAGTATTGTGATAGCTGGCGTATCCCTCCATAGAATTCTGTCGGGCAACGGAGTTGACAGCTACATGATTATCGGGTAAGTATATTCAAAAATTTATTTTATTAATAAAAATAACATTTTTCATAATTCTGACCATCCTTTGCATTTGGATCTTCCATGACTGTACCATCCTGTACATAGTATTAGGTATGCAGGTAGTTCTAAGTTTTGGCTTCGCCATCATAAGACTTAGTACTATACTGTACAGTATTATAAAGTTTTATTTCAAGTCATCATCATCATCATATCTTATCACACCAACATAGTATGCACTGCATAGCTGCTGATTACATTCGTAGAGGTCTAAAGCTATGTTCCACCGCTAATACAAACTCTTTCTCTCTTTATTAGGGAATATACTTTCAGCAAAGCTGGGAGACTAGCCATAAGACCTTTAGCGAGGTATAACTACCTCACTTCTAGTTAGCGTTTGGGGTGGTGGTTATTACTGGCTACCCCGTTCAAACACACACCTGTGTTGTTCTGTCACTTTTGCTTTTGGCTCAGCTGAGAGATTACATTGTCTCTCTCCACCGTTTAACACCGACTGGCCATTGACTAATTGGTTTTGCATTTCTTTGTCTTTTAAGGTGTGAGTGTGCTTCTAGGCCAACATGCGGACTTGTCCTGGACCTGAGGGGCATAAATGTGGCACCTTCATGTCTCCGGTCGAGATGGACCCTCACTCCCTGTGCTTGGCCTTTAGAGGACGCCCTTGCATGCAGGAGGATACCTGTGCCGAGTGTCAGGGGTTGTCATCCTCCCAGTGGGAGAAGTTTGGTAAAAGGTGAAAGAAGGTCAAAGAGGGATTCGTCTTATTTGGGGTCATCCTCGAAGGCGAAGAAACCTTGACTTCTTTCTTTTTCTTCTTGATCTCTGCCTAAAGCTCCTGCTCGATTATCCTCTCTGGGGAAACGATTGAGTAGAAGCAGCGACCCTTTAACACTCGGACAACCCTTATGACTAGAGGACTCCATCGCTTCCCCTAGTGAAGCTTCTCTGCCCTTCGCCTCAAGGGAGTCTTTCTCTGTACATGATGTATTCCAACAGTGGCCATCCTTGGGGATCGTTGATCCCCTGTCGAAGGAATGTCTTCTGGAGCTTCTAGAGTTAGGGCCACAGAGGAAGTGTACACCGGCTTCCTCAGAGGTTGACCTTGGTCCTCCTCTTAGAGATTCCGAAGGTCTCTAGTGTCCCGGCCTATGGCAGTCTCTTCACCTGCTCCGTCACCATCTTCTTCGAGAAGCCCACATGCAGCCAACCCACCTCAGCGTGCTGATAACAGACCCTTCCTTGTTTTGAGCTAGCTCAGCTGGCAGAGGGTATGCAAAATCCAAAGCTTGTTCTTGCTCCTCTCAAGGGCCACTTTTCCCGTTCGTATGTTCGGTCTTCCCCTGAGTGGTCTCCTCCATGCAGGGCTACGAGGAGGATATTAGACTCGTCTATGACTTTCTCTAGTCCTTTGAAACATTGTCCGTCAGAGCAAGAAGACGAGGTAGTGCGTAGGCTGGGTGCAGCTGTGATACCTCGTCTACAAGATTGTTGTATGCAGCGATCTTCTTCACTCGTCCAACTGTTGATTCTTGTCCAACTGTTTCGTCTCGATCTTCTTCAACTTGCCCAGTTCCTGCCACGGCATATCACAGGAGCGCTTGCCACACTCCCGCTAGAGTCTTAATAAGGGAGGCAGCTTTAACGACAACAAGGGAGAAGACAGCTCATGACCAAAGGGTTCCAGGAGCACTCACCAACGACAACCATGGTTTGCCATTGCCAGCTCAGGACCCTGGCAGCAGAGACGACCGACGTGATCCTGAGCGATCACATGAATATTGACCAGCCGATTCATTGACAACGAGATAGCACAGTCTTCTAGCTTGCAACCAGATTCTGGCTCACGACCACCTTTCAGTTCGTGACTACGTTTCAGCTTGTGACCACGTTTCAGCCCGTAACCTTAAATTGGTGACGTTTGGTGGGGCAATGACTGCCAATCTGTAGAGTATTGGAAGAGGAGTTGGCCTTAAGGCACCAGTAATTATGTGACATGCTTGGTTGAGTTCATGATCAACTTTATGGGAATGACATGACCTTTGCCAGACTGGTCATCAGTATTTGGCAGTGGAGTAGAGTGCCAGATCTCTTTGTCTTAGAGTTTTCCAATTTGAATTGCAAGTTTGTTAAGGAGGTTATTTCGGGTAGCTACCTTCTCCTTTACTACCCTTACATGCTCCCTAAAAAGTGTTCCGTTTAACATAACGCCCAAATTGTTAAGGAAGCTAACATTCTTCAGTTTCTTATCATTCCATGAGATGTTCAACTCCCTTTTTGTGTGGGTAGTTTATAAGATGGAAGGCACATACCTGTGTTTTGTCTGGGGTGGCATTAGGAAGTTTTACTTGTAGTAATCAGTTAGATCTTTCAAAGCATCTGATAATTTGCTCTCAATGATAGATATCTCTAAACTGTGGTTGATCTTTGGTATAGATGTTGAATAGTATGGGGGCCAACACAGACCCTTGTGGGAGGCCATTTTTCTGTTATTACTATTATTTGCTTTTCAAACCGTTCATTTCAACAGAGAAAAGTCTATTGCTCAGCAGTGACTAGATAATATGCACAATGCTTGAGTTGCAAATAACTTTAGCAAGTTTCAAAAGAAGCAACCTGGGTTCTTTTTGTCATAGGATGCTGTCACGTCAACAAATACTGCCCTTGTGATTTTCCCATCTCAAAGCCAGCCTCAATATACGTAGTGAGGCTAAGGCTAAGTACCTGAAACCAACAGGATCTTCCTGCCTTGCGATTAAATTATGGAAGGATCTTCCTAATTAGGCAGTTGAATCAGTGGAACTTCAGAAGTTCAAACTTGCTGCAAATATGACATATTTTAACATTATAATTGATCTTTAAATATTTATATTCTTCATACATTACTTCTCATATATAGTTTATTTATTTCCTTTCTTTGCGGGAATATTTTTCCCTATTGGAGCCCTTTGGCTTATAGCATCCTTCTTTTCAACTTGGGTTGTAGCTTAGCTATTAATAATAATAATAGTAATAATAAAATAGTGATAATAATAATAATAATCAAGGCCCTAAAGAAAGGTGCTACGCTGAGCTTAGCTATTAATAATAATAATGATTGTAATAGTAATACATGTAATAATAATAATAATCAAGGCCCTAAAGAAAGGTACTACGCTGAGTGTAAAACATTCTCTGGAGCTACCTGGGTTTTAGTTGCTCGGGGAAGCAATTGAGACAGCAGAACCTCAGGTCCCAGGCCACGGGAATTCCTTAAAGGCGAGCCAGTCCTCAAAGATCTTGCCTCCCCCACTTATTAATCAGTGATGGTTTTATGCAAACTAAGAAGCCAACCCCTCTCTGCTGGAGAAGGCATCCCACACAACCTTAGCGCCAGGGATTTCAGCTGAAAGAGTGGTGTCTCAATCTACAATCTTTTTGGCTGCAGAGTCATGGAAGGGGCTACTGTCATAATCTACCCTTCAGGCAACATCCTGGCTAGATCATTGGTCTTTGCCACTACCGAGGATCTGTCTGACCCTAAGAAGAAGATCGACCGACTTGGTGTTCCTTGGGGCAAAGGTGGTCACATTTCAAGCACACAAATCAGGTAACCTAAAGAACAAATTGGGCTCTTAAACAAGAGGGATGCTGTACACTCGAAGTTGCCAGACAGATCAGCCAAAAAGAGGCTTTAACGTTAAGAAACGCCCTTATTAGCCAAATGGTCAATAAGTGGAGAAGGTCCAGCCATGACTTTTTTCTTCCAATGACCTTTGTACTTCAAGAATACGACAACAACAACAATCCCTAAGACGACGACGACGGCAGCTTTGAAAGACAGGGAATGTGTTGAAAGCAACAGCTTCCACCAGCTTTTCCATACTGTACAGCACTGTACTAGAAGAGCTTTAGGTCATTCTCCTTTGTTTCGTTTGCGCTTTAGCCAGGACAGATTATTAATATTATTATTAGCCAAGCTGCAACCCTAGTTGGAAAAGCAAGATGCTATAAGCCCAAGGGCTCCAATAGGGAAAAATAGCCCAGTGAGGAAAGGAAATAAGGAAATAAATAAATGATAAGTTAACAATAAATCATTCTAAAACAGTAACATCGTCAAAGCAGATATGTCCTATATAAACTATTAACTACGTCAAAAACAGATATGCCTTATATAAACTATAAAACGACTCATGTCAGCCTGGTCAACATAAAAATATATTTTCTCCAACTTTGAACTTTTGAAGTTCTACTGATTCAACTACCCGATTTGGAAGATCATTCCACAACTTGGTAACAACTGGAATAAAACTTCTAGAATACTGTGTAGTATTGAGCCTCATGATGGAGAAGGCCTGGCTATTAGAATGAACTGCCTGCCTAGTATTACGAACAGGATAGAATTGTCCAGGGAGATCTGAATGTAAAGGATGGTCAGTTATGAAAAATCTTATGCAACATGCATAATGAACTAATTGAACGACGGTGCCAAAGATTAACATCTAGATCAGGAATAAGAAATTTAACAGACCGTGAGTTTCTGTCCAACAAATGAAGACGAGAATCAGCGGCTGAACACCAGACAGGAGAACAATACTCAAAACAAGGTAGAATGAAAGAATTAAAACACTTCTTCAGAATAGACTGATCACCGAAAATCTTAAAAGACTTTCTCAATAAGCCAATTTTTTGTGCAATTGAAGAAGACACAGACCTAATGTGTTTCTCAAAAGTAAATTTGCTGTCGAGAATCACACCTAAAATTTTAAAAGTCATAAAAATTTAAAGAAACATTATCAATACTTAGGTCCGGATGTTGAGTAGCCAGCGTCCTTGACCTACTTACAATCATACTTTGAGTTTTGTTAGGATTCAACTTCATACCCCATAATTTGCACCATGCACTAATTTTAGCTAAATCTCTATTAAGGGATTCACCAACCCCAGATCTACATTCAGGGGATGGAATTGATGCAAAGAGAGTAGCATCATCTGCATATGCAACAAGCTTGTTTTCTAGGCCAAACCACATGTCATGTGTATAGAGTATGAAAAGTAATGGGCCAAGAACACTACCCTGTGGAACACCGGATATCACATTCCTATACTCACTATGGTGCCCATCAACAAATCTTTGAGATCTATTACTTGAAAAATCAATAATAAGGCTAAGAAACGACCCACCCACTCCCAACTGTGTGAGTTTGAAAATAAGGGCCTCATGATTAACACGGTCAAAGGCAGCACTAAAATTAAGGCCAATCATACGAACTTCCTGACCACAATCAAGGGATTTATGTACAGCATTGGAGATTGTAAGAAGGGCATCACATCATGCTCCAAGGCCTTTACGAAAACCAAATTGCAAACTAGGGAATAGATGATTACCTTCGGCAAACCTTTTAAGAAGTTTTCCCAGAAGATGCTCAAAAACTTTAGATAATATGGGAGTTATGGAAATTGGGCGGTAATCAGTGGGACTTGAGCTACTGCAAACACATTTACGTAGATGAGTAAAATTACCAATCCTCCAACAAGTGCTAAAAACTTTGGAGCTAAGAAATCTGCTGTCTTTATAAAAAACAATGGAAAAATACCATTTGGGTCTACACCTCCATAAGCATCAAGGTCCATCAACAGGGCTTTAATTTCACAAGATCGAAAAGCTAAACTAGTTAGTTTAGCCTCAGGAAAACATGAATGAGGAAGTTCAAGTTTTTCATTACTCTGCTTACTGTAAAAAACGTCAGCCAAAAGGGTTGCCTTTTCCTTTGGACAGTGAGTGACTGAGCCATCTGGTTTAAGTAAAGGAAGAACTGTTGCATCTACACCAAAGAGTGCAGATTTAAGGGTAGTCCACCATTTATGTTCCAGAGTTGTACCAGAAAGGGTTTCTTTTATGGTTAAATTGTACTCCTTTTCAGTTGAGGCATAAACTCTTTGAGCAAAAGCTAAAGGCTGAGTATAGTTAGTCCAGGTCAAATCTGATCTGTTACCCTTCCAAAGATGATAGGCCTCCTGCTTCTCCAAATAAGCATGTCTACAATCATCACTGAACCACGGTTTGTCTTTCATTCGGTACCTTAACACACGAGAAGGGATACGCCTATCAATTATGTTGACTATATTCTCATTCAAAGTTATAACAGGATCTACACTACTATATAATTGTGACCAATTCAAGCACAAAAGATCATGCAAAATCCCATTCCAGTCTGCTTGGGATTTCATATGAATTTTACAAGAGTATGATATATCAGGGACAGGCTGCTCAGTCTTCACTACTAATGAAATCAAGGCATGATCAGATGTCCTGACTGAAGAACCAACCTTACTAGTTATAACGCCCGGGGAGTCAGTGTATACGAGGTCTTAGCAATTACCAGACCTTTGGGTAGCTTCATTTATGATTTGCTCACACCCCGATTCAGAGGCAAAGTCTAAAGCTCTTAAGCCATGGCGATCGGTAGGAGAAATAGAACTTACCACTCCCTATGGTGAGCATTAAAATCATCAACAAAGACAAAAGAAGGCTTTCTATCATCATCTTGTATCTTAGCCATAATGGTAAGAAGACAATCGAAGATTGAATCATCCATGTCTGGATTCCGGTAGATCGAACACTTAAAAGTTGTTATGCCTGCCACAAACTTTTATTACCTGAATCACATGACATCCACATTGATAGCAGGACTTATGAGAAGCATATATATATATATATATATATATATATATATATATATATATATATATATATATATATATATATATATATATAAAGAGAGAGAGAGAGAGAGAGAGAGAGAGAGAGAGAGAGAGAGAGAGAGAGAGAGAGAGAGAGAGATTTTTGTGTGTATATATATATATATATATACTATATAGTGAGTTGCAAATATTTACCAGTAACCTATATTCTTCATACTTTGTAAGTGAAGTTTCATTTATTATTATTATTCTATTATGATTATGTTATAATTTAAACCAGTGTTAAATACCGTGCTGATTACTGTATGTGGGTTTTGGTGAGGAGTTGTAGTTGCTTTTAAGGAAAGAATCTTTCATATGGTATATGAACGTAATTAAGAATGAGGTTCCAGTATTGCCCCAAAAATTTTGTGAAAGTGTAACAAGGTTTGAAGGTTAGTTGCAAAGAAAGCCTTCCCGTCCTAATGATTTGTTGCATTTTGATACATTAGGTTTTGACAGGTGTTAGTTTACCTTAACGTTTTTGTATTATCTTTTGATTATCGTTGCACATCTGCTTTCGGTGAGAGTCTTGAAGTATATATTTTGATGGGTTTTCTTTCGTTGAATAATAATGATGACACTCTTGTGCTTTTAATGCATTATTGCTGTGATTGCAGAATTATTAGATGAGAACAAGTTTTCTTCTTCGGCGGATTTTTAACAACACGCCTGTCAAGTTCCCTCTTCTCATATTTACTTGGAGAAAAACCTTCTCGTCAAGTTTATGACATGATCCTTATTTTTATAACTTTTGACACTGATCATAAATTTGAATACTTTTTATCTTTTGTATCTTATTTATAATTTACAGTATTTCGTCATTAACATATCCAGGGCCTTGAATTGCCTCAAGGTTATGGCAAGTCGCTCATTTAGTTACCATGTTATGAGCTTGCGAAAACTTTACTATTGATGAAAATATTTTGGTGAAGTCTGTCTTAAGTCTTGTAGGTCTGTGTGCGGTTTTCTAAAGCAAGTAGTAATTAATGGTTTCTACATTTTTGGCAAACCGAATGATGTAAGGAGTTGGTGGTTGATATCTGGGTCTATGGACTGTTTCGTTCTTTTGTGTCTAGCTAGAGTATTTACATTTGCTTTTTTTATAGTTGACTTTTCTTTCTATGATCATACGACTGCTAAATGTTTGTTGTCTTTTCTTTTAATCAAACTTTCTTCAACTTAATTTTATCTCTCTCTCTCTCTCTCTCTCTCTCTCTCTCTCTCTCTCTCTCTCTCTCTCTCTCACACACACACACACACACACATATATATATATATATATATATATATATATATATATATATATATATATATATATATATATATATATGTGTGTGTGTGTGTGTGTGTGTGTGTGTGTGTGTGTGTGTGTGTGTGTGTGTGTGTGTGTGTGTGTGTGTGTTTTAGTCTGTTCACCAAAAGCCTTTGTCATCACAATGGGGAGTTCAGCAGCCTTTGATATTTTGGCATGTCCGTAAAGTTACCTTTGCTAACGCTGCTCTCATTTTATTGACCCTAAAAGATCATTGTGTGACGGTTTGGGATTGAACGCTTTTATTGGAAAGTGAATCTTTGACTGGCTGAATTTGCAGAACATGCAAGGTTGATAGTGTTATGAGATTTGAATGCTAAAGTTGGTGAAAAAACGAGAAATGGGTATGGTTGAAATTCTTGGATGGATTTGTGTTTTTGCTGTAAGATTTTAATGCTAAAGTAGGTAAAAAAAAATACAAAGAAATTGGTAGGATTAAAAATCTTGGATTAAATGAGAATGGATAGGTTTTTGCGGGAATGTGTTTGGAAACAGGCCTAATTGTTGGAAATACGTCGTTTCCAAAAGAGAATAGAAAAATGGTTGCCTGAGAAAGATAAAATGTTAGCAGAACAGGTTGCTTGACTGCGTTAGTTTGCTACAGAGTAGATGGATTGATAGAATTTCAGAAGTTTATAAACTCTGTTTCATTTCATAGTTTATTTCTTATTTGTTGGGTATATTTTACTTTTTCATCCATTCTAATTTGTTTTATTTTGGGGATTTATCTTTTAGTTAGTTCTTTGTTTCTATTTTTCTTTCTTTACCTGCTTTCCCTTTAGGGTACCTATGGCTCTGCAGTTCATATTATGATAATATTCTTATAAAACATTATTTCGCTTTCATCGGCTTAAGCTAGGTAAAGGCATCAAGTTGCATTAATGAGTCTTTATCAAAAGAACGTATGTCGGATTTTTTTTCTTCAGTTTCGGCTCTTTGTTTTTTGAGAGTATTTCTTCTCCACGTATATTGCTTTTTATTTGATGTTTGGGTTTTTCATAATCCCATTCGCTTTTTCCTATTGAAACGAGAGATGCATAGGAATCCCTCGTGTGTGTGTGTATTCGTCCTATTTCCGTAATTCTTAATTTTCTCTTTTTGATAAAGCTTTAATATTGACGTTTAATGAAAATAATAGCAAAAGGAAAAAAATCTTAATAGCAAAAGTACAAAAAAATCTTAATAGCAAAAGTAAAAAAAAAATATCTTATTAGTTTTGTTTGTTAAGGATACCTGGGACAGTTTTTACAATGTTTTTATCACCTGACAATTACTATTGTCATCTCAACGCATGGGTTAATAGACTTGATTTTTCCTCTCTCCCATCACTTTGTGTAGTAGTGTTTCCCAATATATGGTAGATATCCACCCCATTGGCTTTTGCACGAATTTTCATCCTCTTCTCGTTGTTGAAGGATGCAATAAATTCGACTGCAGTAAAAAGACGAGGTCTCGTAAGAGGAAATAAGTTGTATTTGTAGCACGTGTATATCAAGCATATATTAATGTTAATGTAGTAATTATGTATGCAATATTTGAATATGAAAAAGGCTGGATATCGTAAACAACATGCATTACCACAGCTAGCATGTACTGTATGTATGAATAAAAAATTTACTGTATAACATATACTGTTAGTTATATATACCTATGCTTAATTATGATCTCATAAATAAACAAACCGTTTATATATTATTCAAGCAGTTTTGTTTGATTATATTTCAGTTACAAAATATTGCAATTCAAAATGTTTCACTACTAGTTTCACATTGCTTTAAGTTAAGATCTATATCTTTAACTGTTTTGCACGTATGATAGGCATTTGTTTATTTCCTGAAATATATGTGAAAGGCACAAGTTATATGACCGTAGTATACATAAAAGGGACACACCAGGAAATGTGTCTGGCAGAAAGCAAAGAAAGATAACAAAATTAAAAGAAAATATTATGGTCAAGATGTATCAGCGACCGAAGAGAAGTTACTGTTTGTCCCTTTTATTAATTGTTCCTTAATGCGATATCGTAGATTTTCGGTCCAATATTGATAATATTGGAAGTCCAGGAAAGGAACAAAAGATATAATAACACTGATCTCTCTCTCTCTCTCTCTCTCTCTCTCTCTCTCTCTCTCTCTCTCTCTCTCTCTCTCTCATGCTCTCTCTCGTTAGATTCTGGTTATGGTAAACCAGAGTTGCGGTGATTGGGGAAAGCCATCATTATCATCCAATGAGATGGCACAAAGGGAGGGTCATGAGCGAAGAACCTGGGGTCTACAGGTCGGGGGATGCTGTCATAATGATAATACCTTTGGGGAAGAGGAAATTCTGGGCAATGACACGGTCGGTGACGTAATGGAAATGTAGTTTTGCCAAAGGCGTAAAGACTAACATCGAAGTGAACTTCGTTAATCATGACCTTGTATTATTGCACATGGATTTTATGCATATCAGTGGCATCACACAGAATAGTTTCATTGTTTTTTTTTTTTTTTTTTTTTTTTTTTTTTTTTTTTTTTTTATATACAGTAGGTGCTTATGTGGAGGATTACCAGTGTACGTTTTGCATGTTTGTGGGGCTTATAACTTATGGTGATAGGCAATTCCTATTGGTTTGTACGTACATTTCTATGTCAGGTGCTTTTCTTTAACCAGTACTATAAGGAAAACGGCATTATAAGCTCTAATATGTTATTTGACTTTTTTTCGAGGTTAATAAAAAAAGTTATGATCGAGCTGAACCTAATCGAGGTAATGATTAGTTTCTTTCGCAGTCTATGATGATTGTAATGCGGTCGTTTTCTTGTTCAATTAAATAAGTGGAGAATTATTCTCGGTGGAATGTTTTAATGATTGAGGTCGTCCCCTTTATCCTTCACATCCTCTGAGGGAAATGACTTGATTGGAATGGAATTCAATAGCTTGAAGTTACCTGAGTAATTTTAAACTTAATAAAAAACATCAAGTATTTCTGGATTTGCCTAGTTGAGTTAACCATAGTTGCACTAATTATCACTCTCGGTATATCTTATGCTTTCAAGTATCGGAATTGTCATCTTTTATTAGAACAATCTCGCATTTGCTCCTCCAGACTACCTACTTCTTGTGTATTGAGTGAAAGTTAATGGAATGGTTTCAATTGCACATTAATGGTAATACGTCAGCATATTATTAAAGTTTTTTTCTGATTTTTCGTTGGCATATATTTGAAAAGAAATAACCATTTTTGAAGTTTTTGGAATTAGAATTATTGTTAGTGTGTCGAGAATGATGATGTACTTCGGCCAAAAAAATTATATTCATTTTACAAAATGGAATTGCTTTTAAGCTCTGTTTCATCACAGCACATAACAAAGTAATTAAGAGGAAAACTATTCTGTCGCTTTTAATATGTGTTGCGTTTAGAGATACTGTTGCTGAAAATGCTCAGGTTCCGGAGTTGCTCATGAAAGAAATTCTAGACAGGTTGATTTTCTGGAAAGAATTGATTTGTATCAGTGTGTGAAATTTCCGTAGGCTTATTCCCTCAACTATTGTGTATCACGTGCACCATTTATTGTCTTGTGGTGTGAACGTTGGATACTGATGTGGAACTCGATATTAATCACAATTGACGTATTTCACATTGGCCTCAGTATCCCAACATTAGCCTCCCCCGGAAGTGTGATCATCCATCCCGTGTATTGCTGGCTATTATGCTTACTGTTGCTTACTTACGGTTTCCTGTGGTTGTGATGCACCGAGGAGCGGAAGTTGGAATTATTAGCGACTGTAAATTTCTTTTTAGTTCAGTGTTAAGCGAATTTCGTTCTGCTTCCATGTTTCCCAGAGGAGTGAGAATTTAGTTTTAATGGGGGTCGAGAGGGGGCCCATGTTGGTGGGCCCGCAAGTGAGTGGATTTAGCGCTGTTAAAAGTGGATTTAAGATTTACTCCACTTTTCGACTAATGCTCTTCCTTATCTTGAACATTTGTTGTTGCAGAATAACGGTAGAATCTTGCCAGGTTTTGGTTATATATTGTCTGTGTGTGGTTTTTCAGTGACTTTCCTTTTTGGAGGAATGATTTATTCCATTTCAGATGAATTATCATCTTTTGGAGAATGATTTATTCTATTTCAAATGAATTATCATGTAAAGTACCTTCTCTCACGAAGAGAAATGGCCTTCCTCTGAAAAAGAAATAAAAACCTCCCTCGTAGACTTCCGACCCACGACGCCATAATTCAAATGTTTCAAGAACTTTTTAAGAGACCATATTTTTCACGAGTTACCCGACATTTTTAAAACAATAATGACATCGTATTTTTATGTAGATAAGATATAATTGACTTCTAGACTGGCTTGTTTCTCCTCCTCCTCACATCAGCTGCCCTCCGGGCTAAGAGATGGTCGAGAAAATTATGCAAAAGACTCGAGAGCTTCAATTGTTAAGGTTATTCTCGTTAGATTTATTTCACCATGTTCTAAAAATTAGAGGTCGATGGTCAACGACAATTTCCTTTTGTATTTTGGACTTAGGCTAAAGGAGGGCTTTCTGTATTTTTGGACTTGTGCTAAAGGAGGATATTCTATATTTTGGGCTTATGCTAAAGGAGGACTTTCTGTGTTTTGGACCTCACTAAAGGAAGAGTTTTTATATTTTGAACTTACGCTAAAGGAGGACTTTCTGTATTTTAGAATTTGCTAAAGAAGGACTTTCTGTATTTTGGACTTTGCAAAAGGAGGACATTCTGTATTTTTGGACTTAGGTAAAGGAGAATGTTCTGTATTTTGGACTTTGCTAAAGGAGGGCTTTCTGTATTTTCGACTTTGCCAAAGGACATTCTGTATTTTGGACTTAAACTAAAGGAGGAGTTTCTGTATTCTGGACTTCACTAAAGGAGGACTTTCTGTATTTTGGACTTTGCTAAAGGAGGACTTTCTGTATTTTGGACTTACACTAAAGGAGAACGTTCTGTAATTTGGACTTTGCTAAAGGAGGGCTTTCTGTATTCTCGACTTTGCCAAAGAGCATTCTGTATTTTGGACTTAAGCTAAAGGAGGAGTTTCTGTATTCTGGATTTTACTAAAGGAGGACTTTCTTCTGTATTTTCGACTTTGCCAAAGGACATTCTGTATTTTGGACTTAAGCTAAAGGAGGAGTTTCTGTATTCTGGACTTCAATAAAGGAGGACTTTCTGTATTTTGGACATAAGCTAAAAGGGTACTTTTTGTATTTTGGACTTATGCTAAAGGAGGACTTTCTGTATTTTGGACTTCACTAAAGGAGGACTTTATATTTTGGATTCATGCTAAAGGAGGACTTTCTGTATTTTGGACTTACGCTAAAGGAGGGGTTTTTGTATTTTGGACAACACTAAATGAGGACTTTCTGTATTTTGGACTTACGCTAAAGGATGGTTTTTTTTGTTTGTTGAACTTGCGCTAAAGGAGGACTTTCTATATTTTGGAGTTATGATAAAGGAGGAATTTCTGTATTTTGGACTTACGCTAAAAGAGAACTTTTTGTATTTAGGGCTTACGCTAAAGGAGTACTTTCTTTCTTTTGGACTTCACTAAAGGAGGATTTTCTATAATTTAGACTTGCGCTAAAGGCGGACTTTCTGTATTTTGGACTTCGTTTAAGGTGGATTTTCTGTATTTTGGACCTATACTAATGGAGTACGTTCTATATTTTGGACTTATGCAAACAAAACGTAATATCTTTATATACAATGTAGGTTGTCATCTTCAGTATTATTATTTTTACTTTCTTAATTGACCGTATTTTTTATCCACAGTAAAGCAAATAAATCAGACACTTTTATTTGTTTTATCCCTTACATTCTGATGTCAAAATTTTAATCTCGTTATTAATGTACTCCTCAGGCCTTCCTATTTATATGATTAATATCTTTACTAACTTTTTCATCTCTTTTTGCGTATGCATAGCTTGTATTTTTGCTGTTGCGTCATATTGTTCTTGAATCACTAAAATATAATTAAACTGGATATAATAGATTATTTTTTTATATTGCTTTCGCACCTTACTTGAATGTCCGACTTACTACATCCTTTCCAACACTATTTTCTATTGAATTTAAATTAATTGGTAGTGCGTATGTTTGGGAGGTTTTTTTAAATATACATTATTTGGTGTGTTATGATACTAATCAGTAAATTTTACCATTAAATATTAATATTGGTGTTTATCAAATAATTTATGATATACAGGGTCAATGTTCTAACGTTTAACATTTTGTGATTTGATTATAGAGGATATATTTTCTTTATAGTTTTTTTTTCTAAAAGTAAAAGATCATATCTTGCAATGACTATGATTTTGATATTGGAAACAAATATTAACACAACGTTCCTGTAGGTTTGAGGAAGCAATACAGTATCTGTCCCTTATATCGCAACATATGTCAAACCATGTTTTATGTACAAATAACATATTTTGTACAGGTTTTATACTCAAGCAATATACTTGGAAGTTTATACATAAATATGAGGTTTTACACTTTTACATGATTATGTTTTACTTTTTATAGTGAAGTATAACTTTTAGTTTTTAAACTCAATCACCACGTTTTACTTTTAATGTTGATGGATAGAAATTTTCTTATACAAAAGAGAGATAGCTGGCATATTGTATTCAAGTCTATTCTACCTTGGAATGGCATAAACATTCTCATGATCTTGGGTACAGAGCTCATTTGCAATTTAAAGTAAAGATTCTGTGTAGTGGCTGAGAGTTCGATGGTTGCTGAATTAGACAGCAAGAGCAGGGCGTCAGAGATCCTTTTGGAAGGTGTGGGCGTGGTGTTCCGGTGGGTTGTTGATGTGGGTGGAGTGATAGCGGCAGACGAGGGAGAGGAAGAGGTTTTTTTTTAGGGGGTTGGTAAGGAAGAGTTTAGCCGTGGCTCTCAGTGTGTTGACTGCGTGCTTCTTCTGCACACAACTTTGTATAACTGTTTATGTGTCCCCGTCTGTGGTGTCATGTGTGTTTCTTTTACTGTGGAATTGACGTGTTTCAGATTGTATTGGAATTTTTTTTATAGGGTATTTGGGCGTACACACTTAAAACAAAAAATTTGTTTTTAAAAAAATCTGTGAAGTGGCCAGAATTGCTTTTCAGTGATATTTTTATACAGTGTCTGCCGAAGTGAGGAGAAAAAAATTTGCAGTGCATCATTCCTTAAAATGTTGCCCTTTTCATGCCACAATATCTGTTAAGTTTTTGTACTCTCTCTCTCTCTCTCTCTCTCTCTCTCTCTCTCTCTCTCTCTCTCTCTCTCTCTCTCTCTCTCTCTCTCTCTCTCTCTCTCTCTCTTTTTCACATACACACACACACACACACACACACACACACCCACACACACACACACACACACACCCACACACACACACACACCCACACACACACATACACCCACACACACACACACACACCCACACACACACACACACCCACACACACACATACACACACACACACACACACACATATATATATATATATATATATATATATATATATATATATATATATATATATATATATATATGTATGTATGTATATATTATACAGTATGGCAATTTTCCTACACAAGGGGTGACAACTGCGAAAACGCAAGTGTGTGATTATTTCTGCCGTTTTGTGTTTTAACATGTTATAATTTATGCAAGTTTACTGTTGTGCGACTTGAACGTATCGCCTTTCCTGTTGACACCTCTGAAGGTGAAGCGCATTGGCTGTGCTGGCAGTCTTGTGTGCATAAGCAGTTCTTCACTGCACTAGTGATAGAAAGGATGGTCTTCAACGGTAAAAGCTCTTTACAGTCGATTGGCCACTATTGTTAAGCCATATACTGTTTCCCATGATCGCTCTCCCGTCTATACTGATTCGGAGTTTGGGCCAAGTTCTTGGAAAAGGGAGGTTCTCTTTCCCGGATCGACATAAGACTTTCTGTCAGAGGAGTCTCAACAATAAAAGTCATTAATGTCAAATGTGTTAAGATGTAAATAAAAAATAAACTACTGGTTATAGAGCTTAGAGTCTCAATGTACCGAAAAAAACTGTAGTTAGGGCATGTCTATAAATAGTACATTTATAACTTTAAAAAAAACTCCTCGGAGTATGTACCTTTCATTTTTTTCTGATTTCTTATTAGTTCACTTGATTCATTCTAATAGATTTTTCAATTAATTTATTGTAAATGTATTTTCCAGATTGAGTTTTTATTGTATATTTTGATAACGAAGGACAATGCGTAATTCGTTATCACTGTTCCTTCTTTTTTGCATATGTTCGATTTATGCCTAAAGTTTTTGGCCTGGTTGCTTATCATCCAAGTGTTTCAAGATCACAACTGTTACCCAGGAATTTCTAAGCGATTTAGATTTGTTTTCTCAAATTCCTTGTATGTTACCCTTATCACATACAAAATCTTTGCTGTAAAAGAACTACTTTTGTTTCATGTTTAGATTGGTTGAACTTTTATCATTTGTATTAACAAATGGAGCTCATTGGTCTCAATATGTGTAGGACTGGAGGGAATGGAAATATTTTTTTCCCAAACATTGAACTCCTTTTCGTTTCCTCTTGATAGAAATTTGAACAGTTTTCATATGTAAATGTTATAACAAAATTACATGTTCGAGATCAGTTATTTTTCTAGGTTATATTCATTAACAGTGGATGCTTAAGGTTTTAATAACTGAAGTATTTTTTATCCTCTATACTTTGTTGAAACTTCGTTTGCATCCTCCAGTTAAGTAGCCAAATGAAAGTTGTTAGGTCCTATGTTCCAGTTTCATTTGAAACGTAAATTATAGAAATGAAAGGACTCATCTGTACTATTGTCAAATGAAGTACCGTGCTGAACGTTTCTTTGGTATTTCTGTTCATCTATAGCGTAGACATGTTTTCGTTAGTTTTGAGATAGAGAATTTTTTTCTGGGTTCATGTTTTCTTTAGAGTTGCTGCTTGAACGACTCGTTTTTTTTTTTTTTTTTTTTTAACTTACTTTCCTTGGGTTAGGAAAGCTAGTCTCAAGTACTGCTCGCAGTTGAAACATATTTTCGTTATAGTGTAATTTTTTTTTTTTATTAATTTCTCCGTTTAATACCGACCCATCGTAATGTCTCTATGAATTTATTGATTAGAACGATTTTAGATACTTGTTTTACTTATATGCATTTCGTAAGTGAGTATGATTATTTCTAAAAGTACTTTGCTGTAAGAAATCAGTCAGGAAAATAGGTAGATATAGCTTTTTTTTTAGAAATTAAATACTAGTTTGTAATAGCTGAAATAGTTAAAAAATTGTAAATGAGCGACGATGTTCAAGCAAGGTCCGTTTTTTTTTTTTTTTTTTTTTTTTTTTTTTGGGGGGGGTGGGGTGGCGGGGTGGGGGGAGTTCAGTTTTTGGTATCACTCTTACTCAGAATAAAATTAGAATTGTGGACAGGTTTAATGAGGTCTCTCTCGTTGGCTTTCTCAAGATTCAGTGATAGCGTAAATTGGAGGATGTAGATGCCCCAAAGCAGTTTAGTTAGGACACAAGTTTGGGTAAAATCAATTGGCTAGAGTGCAATTGAAGTTGAATGGCTTCTCAAGAAATGAAGAAAGGCTGCTTGAGAATTGACAAAGAGCACTTGTTTGGATATAGGTTTTTACCTCTTCCATAGTTCTTGAAAGTTTTTGAATGAAATAGGCCTGAATTTGAGGAGTAAAGATGATTAGCATTCGATGTATACATTCCTAATAGAAAATCTCTCTCTCTCAATCATTATTATTATTATTATTATTATTATTATTATTATTATTATTATTATTATTATTATTATTATTGTTGTTGTTGTTATTGATTACAAGTCGCTTATAGTAGCATGAAACTAACATAGGAAAGCAATTCCACATTAATATATTTCAAAAAGTATCATTTTTCAAAAATACTGAGTGCCTTCGAGGTCTTGATTGAATCTCCTTTCCAGCCAGAGTCCGATTGAAAAGGAGACTCGACCAGGTTCCCAAAAGCTCTCTCCCCGTATCTAGCAAAAAATAAAAAAAATACTGATGTGTTAATGTGAATTTGCTTTCCCATTATCATATTTATTATTATTGATGGTAGTAGTAACAAAATATATTTATGTAGTTAGTTGAGTATTTTTATAATATTTATGATACGATAGTTAGCTGTTATTGATAATGTATCTAAAAGATCTCCTCTCTATTATCAGTTACTTTATATCCGAAGGAAATTCAGAATAAAAGTGAAGTGTTCTTGTGCCGTTTACGAAAAAAATGAGTTTCGATCTCGTAGAAGATATTTAAATAATATCAAACCGATGATAATGTGACAAGTGAAGAAAAAAAATAGGTGTTTACACGTTCACTGATATTCCGGATCACTCTTAATTGGTTTGATTTTAATTGTGAAGTGAATCTCGGGGATATCATATCGAAAGTGATATAATTACAGTTTTTACCAGTGATGGGTGTGATGACCCAGGCTAATTTGGAGCGTGGGCGCATGTGGGTTGTGGTGCGGTCTGGGTATGGAACTCATGCCCACTCCCGAATACTGTATGCCCAGTTAGTGCCACCAAGGCCCCGCCGACCCACTCACCCCCGTTCCTATCCAAGATTCATTTCTTCTATTAATCAGTTTTATCCAGGTAAGCTGACAGTGTATTGGTTATGTTTTATTGTTATCCTTGTGAGGATGCGAGGGATGAGGATATCAGCCATACAACTTTCTCCTCTTCCTCTCTATCCTGTTTAGACAGAAGTTATTTAGATTAAGAATCATGCTTAAGAAATTGTTGAAATCTTTCACTACACTTCAGCTTAAAGGGATTTTTTTTATTGTAGAATTTAGCTAAACGTAACACTGAAGGACAAAAAGAGAGAGTGATTATTTTTTAAAAATTGTATTTTCAGTTAAACCTTCTTTGAAATATACTAGGTTCTGGGAGTCTTGCTTCTACTCTTGTAGCATTGTGAACATCTGTGTGTGTTTGTATGCACACCTATTGGTGCAAAGGCTCTAAACTGTTTGGAAACTTAGGGTATTTGTTTGAAGTGTGTGTGGTAAAGCTCTTGTTGATGCAAATGGATTTACATGAGTATTTCATATACAGTATATAGTTTAGATTGTTTTTTTATTTCATTGTCGGGAAACTAAATGCATATCAGGATGGTCGGAGTTTGCGATAAAGACTAGAATATATATCTAAATTCTATATGCTCAAGTCTCATTCATACATGCTATTTGAATTTCTGGTACACACACACACACACACACACACACACACATATATATATATATATATATATATATATATATATATATATATATATATATATATATATATATATAAATATTTATATATGTATTATATATAAATATATATGTTTATATATAATCTGCAGTGGTCAGCACTGTGGTGAAAATGGCCAAACCAATGCATGTCTTAGGCCTTTGTCCTGAAGTGAAATAGAAACGACTGCATTTGTTGTTGTTATATGTCATCATCATCATCTCCTCCTACGCCTATTGACAGAAAGTTCCTCGGTTAGATTTCGCCAGTCGTCTCTCTCTCTTGAGCCTTTAATTCAATACTTCTCCATTCATCA
>NC_090732.1:140794473-140804473 GCF_036898095.1 Palaemon carinicauda | reverse complement strand
ATATATATATATATATATATATATATATATATATATATATATATATATATATACTCATGATTTTTTTATTCGATGGAAGATGGCATTTATGGCATATATGATTGATTTTACAGATGTTTTAAAGCTAATTTGTATAAGAATTTTATCCTTTTTTAGACAATCCTTTATTAAAAGAGATTCTAAGCAGTATTTGCCATGTCTAGCAATGTCCACTTTTTCAGTAACTTTTAGGAATGCGTCCATTAGAACGTCCTGCATTGTTAGGCAAAGAGTTGACCATCCTTTAAATTGCTATTATCTTTGGAAAATCTTTCCTTATCGTCATCGGGGTAAAAGGGAATTTGTGAAGCTTATACCAACAGACCGTATCATTGTAAGAAGGTAATTAGAAAGTGATACGCAAATATTCTTCTAAAGTCCAGAAAAAATGTGGAACGGTGGTTACGCCAACGTGAGTTTCAGAAGCTGTCGCTTTGGTTAACAGCAGCTGGAAAATTATTCTCCAGCATTATGGTAAAAGAAAAAGAGAGGCGATGGATTCGCTCTTTTAGCACGAACAAAATGAGGAAAGTGAAGTTTTCCACGTGTTTGATTTTCCATTTATGAAAGGAGCCAGCCTCTCTCTCTCTCTCTCTCTCTCTCTCTCTCTCTCTCTCTCTCTCTCTCTCTCTCTCTCTCTCTCTCTCTACGCTGGTTTATTTCATGACTTTTAGAACTTTACTTTGAAGATCCCTTATCCCTATTACTCATTTCATGGTCTTTGTCTTCTGTAGAGGAGTTTTATACTTTTTACTTGCTTTAGCTATTGGCCGAAGAGAAGTTCTATTATAGTATCAAGGTCTCTAGACCTTGAGTAAGTCTGTTTGGATACTAGAAATTCCATAAATCTTTAATGCAAAGACCGATGCGACGGTAAGTCCTGTTCCCAAATGGCTCTGTGTCGATAGAAACACATTTCCTGATTTATTAAAGGTTTCTCAAAGCCTTTGCTCTTGTAGAGATATTTTAATGACTATTTACACCTGCTTTTACCATTTTACAGTATATCCAAGTGCTTTAATGACTATATATTTTTTCCTGTATTTTGCATATTGATTGGTCCGTATATGGGTTGTTTTTATGTTTCTTAATTATAGGGAAATCGTAAAGAAGTATTCTTTTAGATTTGTTGCTATGCGTGCACATAATTTTGTATATTGAGACTGTTGGTAAAGGAAATGTCCGCTATTCGTTGTATCCAAAACTTATTAAACTTGTAACTACTTAGGCCACCTTACTGTTGCATCGAAATTTTAACTTTCTTTTGATTCGACTGCTGGGAAAACCATGAAAACCAATCTTTACTCCAAACCAAAGTGTGCTCAAGTATTTACTAATATACCAATGATTAGGATTTTTTTAACACGGTTATAGCTGAAGACATATCTAGATTTGGTTGACTAACCTTATGATCTGCTTTGATCAAGTCTGTCCTTGTGGGGCATAAAGGCTGATTTTGCTCTTGGATTTTAAGAGTAGCTTATAGAGTTCAGAGAAGACGACACCTTAATTTCATAGTATTAAGATATTTGACGATACTCGGGATTTCAATCCAGTTAAAATATCCGTTAAATGCAAGAATTTCTCTCTCTCTCTCTCTCTCTCTCTCTCTCTCTCTCTCTCTCTCTCTCTCTCTCTCTCTCTCTCTCTCTCTCTCTCTCTCTCTCAGCTAGTATTGTTTATTGAGATATAAACGTATTGTACGATATATGACAATGTTAAAGATAGTAAATTAATATTTTTCAAATTAAAAGTGTTTCTTATATTAATTGCATATTCTTTATCGATATTCATTTATAGATACACACATAAGCCTCGAGATTGTACCAAGTGATAAAAAAGATGATATTAATAAATTTTACCTTGTAAATCATATTTTTTTTAATAGAAGTCAGAAGTCCGTCATATTTATATGATAGAGGTTAATGCCCAGTTCCTTTTACAGTTTTTCCAATAATCTTTAATTTGCAACTGATATCCTGTAAACCTTTTCAGATGTTCTATATTTCCTGTCATTGTTACTGAATTAGATATCTCTTTCTTAGAGGTCATTATGAATTTCCGGTGTCAGGTTTATGAGCGAAGTCAGTCAATCTGTAAATCATTATTATTGACTTGCAAGGCTTGTCATTTGATCTCTTGGGTAATCCTGGAGTCAAAGTCTGCTAATTCTTTTTTGATGACTATTTTCATTATTTTAGATTAGGAATTTGTGGTTTAAGTTTTGCTTTAACTAGATACTCGGAGCAGGTATCTCATAGTCAACTGTTTGGTCGTAATGCTCGAGTTTAAGGTTGGCATATTAGCTTGTAAACGATTAAGTACTCTATTCCTCTCTTTCCGATCGTTCTTTTTCCTTTATCTTATCATATAATATAAATGAGCCTACATTTTGTTCATAAAGCTTTAGGTAATATATAAGGTAGTATTGACTGTACATTTTTTATGCCTTTTTTGTTACCGCCAATATTTACCTTTCATGATATCAATTTCTCTTACTTTAATCATGTATGCAAATGAGTGAGTCAGGTCATTCGGTATACAATGCAGTATGCATATTTTTATTTCTTGTATTCATAGGTGTACTCCTCAACGTTTGAACTGTAGGAATGCACGTATTTGCATCTTTGGTTTGCTCACAATACAAATAAAAAAGCATACACCAAGGTCTGTGCTTTTGGTTGGAAGATTGTTTTTGTTGTGAACGATGAAGTGTGCAAAGACGTGATAGTGTTCTCTTTGACTGAGAACAATAGTCGGGAGGAACAATGGGTTTTCCTGTTAGTTATCTTGCTATTCAATGCTTAGAGAGGAAAGGTACTGGAATTTGGTGGCTAGATTTTGGTTGTATCTACGTTTGTGTATTAGCTCAATGTGTGTTTTATATTACGGCAACAGTAATTTGAATACCTAAAAACAGCGGCATGGATGCTTATGCTAGATAAGTTAGAAAATAATAATGATAATAAAAAAAAATGTCTACATCTGTGTTTTATTTTTTATTTTGGAGCTATATTTAGTCTTAACCCTTTATAATTTCTGTGCTATTTTATTGGTATTGCTTTTAATATTGTGGAATAAACCAGGATCCTTTTTATCCTCGAAAAAAATTAAGAAGTTTCTCTAAAAGGAATGGATGAAATTGGATTGTATGAAAAATACTTCCGCACATTACTGGTTTCTTCTTTTAGGAGGACACTCCAAAATCAAATCATTGTTCTCTAGTCTTGGGTAGTTCCATAGCCTATGTACCGTGGTCTTGCACTGTCTTGGCTTAGAGTTCTCTTGCTCAGGCACACTGTTATATGTTTCTATATTTCTTTTCCTCACGGGGCTATTTTCTGTGTTGTAGCCCTTGGTCTTATAGCATTCTGCTTTCCAAACTATGGTTATAGCTTAGTGATAATAATAAGATGATGTGCTATAGTTATCTTTATATCGCACTCACTCTTTCACCTCATATATAGAAGGCCTTCATTACCCATACCAGTGTATTCGTCCAACACTAGGCCATCCTCTCTAATCCTACACTTTCCCTGATATGCTAAGTAACGTTATCCCATAAATTCAAGTCTCCTCTATTACCTCTACCCTTTTCCAATGGAACAAAAATTGTTGTCTGTCAATCCTTTTAACCCTTTCTCCCATAAAGATACATTCTTGATGACTCAGTCACACATCATCTCTCTAGTACGGTAACCCCATCAATTTATAGTGTCTTTCCATCCTCCAACTTCTTAATTGCCCTCTTTATGTCTTCTATAATTCTGTAGTTACTACCACAAGCGTTCTCCAACTTATTGTAACCCTTTCCACTCTTGCGACATTCAATTCTGCCTCCTCAACTTGAACACTTAACAGATCATCGAAAAAAATTATTTTCTCATATATATATATATATATATATATATATATATATATATATATATATATATATATATATATATATATATATATATATATGTGTGTGTGTGTGTGTGTGTGCGCGCGCGAGTGCGAATGCGAGCGCATGTGCAGTGTATATTCGTAAGCATGCATTACTACCGGTATTAATTTTTTTTTTTTAATCTCTTTCAGGTATGTATGGAAGCTACAGAGCAACGGAAGTTTTGGTTTTATTCAAGCTGCTTTCTAGGTAAGGTCTTTGATAAATAGGTACTAGTTGTAATTCTTTTTATTTGTTCTCTTATTATATAAAGTCATTCAATTGCCCACTTTAGTACGTTGGGCAACTGCAGTTTCCCCCTATTACCTAGAAAACATTTATCGTAATTACACGTGAAGTCTTTTTATGTTTGTGACTTTTTTTATCGTGTTCATCCATACTTACTATTAATTGCCAACGAATGGTTTCTTGGATTTGCTTTGAATACTAATTCAGTAGTGATTGGTAGAGCTTTTCAGAAAATATAAGGCTACTAAAGTATAACACGTAGTATTTGTAGTCATTGTAAAATTGTGTACTTCTGAATGCCTAAGATTTTTTTCTTGCATGGTTACTGGTAACTGGTAACGTATTTTCAACTGAATTTTCTGCTCTTCAGCAGACACACACACACACTATATATATATATATATATATATATATATATATATATATATATATATATATATATATATATATATATATATGTGTGTGTGTGTGTGTGTGTGTGTGTGTGTGTGTGTGTGTGTGTGTGTGCGCGCGCGTGCGCTCGCTCAATATTACGCTGTTTCCCTAGATAAGAGGGGACTCAAAGAGAAATACCTAATACATAACGGTCACAGCTAACTTCCCCAACTTTAGCTGCTTTATGCACCGACACAAAAGGCTCACCATGAGTGCATCGAACACAATTTAAACTGAACAATTGACCCTGGATATGGAAAAACAGCATGGGCTAGGATTAGCTTATTAGAAACGTCCCTGTCTTAAGCCTGATAGTTTATAGTAGGTTCTGCAATCTTACTGTTCTTGTGAGTTAAGGATTGGGGTTTGAGGGAGCCTACAGATCTACAGGCCGAGTGATCGGTATCCATTGTGTTCACTCACTGGTCCTTGCTTTGGCGGAGAGGGGTCATGGGTGCTGATCATATATGGTCGGTCCATAGGGCATTGTCCTGTCACATGGCTGTACTGCCTATGAGGGATCTTTAAACCTTTAAAACATGCATGTGTTTATGCCCTTTCTAGGTCTTTTCCTCTTCCTCCCGCTTAACACTACGGAATGATCCATATTTTCATAACCTATTTACCTTAATTTCTTTTTAGCATGGCCAAAACATTTCAATTCCCCAATCCAGTTCTCCAATAAATTCTTGATTTTTCCACTTACTTTTACTTTTAGGGGTTTATTTCTTGCCCTCCATCAGACACTAAGAGTCTGTTCAGGCGGGCCTTGGTGTGTGAAAATAATTTCTTTCCAGTTAATATTTTGCACTGTATCTTTTCAATTATTCACCAGCATTTGTATTCAGGCTTAATAGTTTTCAGATTACTATTATAACACTTTCCAAAGAGATAAGTCTTCAGGTTTTTCTTGAAAGCTGCCACATTTTTGCTATTCTTGACATCAAGTGGAAGGTCGTTGAAGAGTCTCGGTGCAACATAACAAAACGTTCTTCCTCCTATTGCATGATTCACACTAATTTCGAATAGTCTATATGGGTCATCAGCATGTCTAACTCTTACAGCAGCGCTAGTAGCTTGAGGGTAGGAGACCAAGCCATCACGAAGATATTTAGGCTCATCACTTGAAAGTGCCTTGTAAGTCAACAAACAAATCTTAAATTCAATTTTAGCCTTAACAGGTAACCAATGTAGATCGATCAGTGCAATAGTAATTCTCTCCCGAAATTTAATGCCTTTTATCAGTCTAGCCGCACGGTTTTGTAAATTTTGAAGCTTTCTTAGTAGTGTATTGGGCAATTTATAGTACAGAGAATTGCAATAATCAAGCCTTGATATTACGTGACTCATCACTAACAAATTTTTACTGCCCTCTGTTAAATATTTTCTAATAAATGCTATGTTTCTCAGGTGATAATTGCACACTTTCACTGTATTCACTATTTGATCCCTCATTGACAAATTACAATCTATCAGTACACCCAAATTTTTCACAACAGGCACAATCCTAACATCAGCGTCTCCAATTTTTATACTTTGAAATAACTGGTAATTCTTCAAAGCCACCTTTGTGCCAAAAAACATACATTCTGTTTTATCATCATTTAATTTAAGATTTTTCCTCTGCATCCGTGTTTTTATTTCAGTCATTATCTCATCAATTTTCATCTTTGTATCTTGTGTTGTTGACATTGAAAGGTAGAACTGAGTATCATCTGCATATAGTTTAAAGCCCACTTTTTGTTTTTTCAAGATGTGTGATAGCTCGATAGTATATATTTTGAACAAGATAGGGCCCAGAACACTACCCTGTGGTACACCTTTCATAAGAATTCTCTCACTGGATCGGTTTCCAGAAACTTTTACAATAGTCCTCATGTTCGTTAAGTAGCTTCGCAAAAATTCCAGTGCTTCCTCCGTCACTCCAATGGACTTTAAGTCATCAAGTAAGTACTCGTGCACAACAGTATCGAAAGCAGCACTAAGATCTAACACAATATAAATTTCACGCTTTCCCTCATCAAGAAGACCTATCATATCATTCATTATTAAACATAAGGTACTTTATATAAAAAACAAGTTTCTATTTCAATTCATATTTTGGATATTGTACAGTATATAACACAAGCATTTAGTATCAGCAGCTTTGACATTTTGTCAGTAATTTGTATACCAATTCACTTATTTCACTACCAAACTATAAATTAGCGTTTTACCACGGTCACTACCAGATAGCATCTTCGAAAAGTCGGTGGTTAGGTCGTCGCATACCTACACCAGAATTATATATATATATATATATATATATATATATATATATATATATATATATATATATATATATATATATATATAAAGAGATAGATAGATTAATATATTGATGAATAGATACACGCTAACTTCAACTGTACGTCCGAATTAAAATAGCAGTTTCATTATGCGCTTCATAAACAAAAGATCTCCATTCCCACAATTAGTCTCTGTTTTTTATACTAATAGCGTGTTGCTTTTTCTTACAAAGTTGTCATATCCTTAACCTTTTGAACTTATAGAAAGCGAAATTAATCCTTGGCTCTTACTATGGTTATCGTTAGGTTCTCAAAGTTCTGCCGATGATAGGAGTAAAATATATAGACACCAATCTAGTGTAGAGCTTTCGGAAATTGATTTCCCGTTTCTCCTTGATAGAGGAAGTAATCTGAAACTGTTGTGGTCTTAATAATAAATCTTATGTTCCTTTTGCGTTTCGCTTTCACCTTTGTATTTCCGGGAACATTTGTTTATTGAAGGCCTTCTTTTTATTTAAATCTTAGAAAACTCTCTCTCTCTCTCTCTCTCTCTCTCTCTCTCTCTCTCTCTCTCTCTCTCTCTCTCTCTCTCTCTCTCTCTCTCTCTCAAATTAGTATTAGCCTTGCAATATGAACAAGACTATCAAATTCCAACTTTGCCACAGGAGAATTGATTCAAGTTGTATCCTGAAAAGTTTTTTGTGCTTCATGTGAATTAGGTACCAGGTTTTGATCGACTGATGTGAATCGCAATTCGGGAGGGGGCTGGTGGAAGGAAAAGAGAGAGAAAATTACAGATATGGATGATCCGAGTTTGATCAAAATGCATTCTTATTACAACGAGCTAATCTTCTCACAATCGGGCTGAAACCATTTGTAGAAACAAAAAGTTTAATTCTCATATTAACTATACAGTACAAGATGGGTTTCATTGTAGCCGACCTGTTTCTTATTATACATTGATCAAAATGATATCTAATAGATTTGCTTTAGATATATTCAGCTCTACAAAAGCATATGTATGATACATTTGAATACTGTAAAGATAAAACGTCTTTGTATCGGGATAAATTTGGTTATAAAATTGGTTGATCTTCAAGTGTTCGCATTTTCAATTTGAAATACTTTTATCGTGTTGGTTATTAATAGAAAGTGGGCAAGGGTTGCCTGTTTTGATGGTCTTACAGAAATATATAAGAAGGGCTTTCGTATCCCGGAATGGTTGAAGTTACTTCTGAAGTACAGACGGGGACACGTTACATTATTTTTTATTATAATTTTTTATGATATTTGATTTATAAAACTATATAATTTCTAATTAATGGTATTCATCCTCGAATCGTATATTATCTAGTGAATTTGGCCGATCCTGTTACATTATCTCAGAAACCGTCGCTTTTGATAACTTCTATTTGTTAGTAAAATATTTGCAATTTTTTTTGTGTGTATATCTAAGTGAATAGCTACTGTAGATGCACACGAGATGAGATAATGAGAAATTGTGGTTAATTTTATCAATAAGACTAGGTATTTATTCGATAGTAGTCAAATATATAAACATCCAGAAGAATGGTTCTAAATATGTGATATTTTTTTTTTTTGCTTTCGATTAGATAAGAATCCTATTTTATCTCAATTAGTAGTTTACGTGAACATGAATTCATGATGTCTTCAGAAAAATATAGATTTACATGAATACCCCATTATATAGATAAATCCTTTCCTGCTCTCAGATAATTTTCCTAATATATTTGATGGTCACAACAAAACTTATTCGATGTTTAGTAAATATAAATATCGGATTAAAGAATAATATAGTCTGTAGGAAGTTTGAACATTGTTTAAACATGGACCTAACAGGTGAAGATTGTTTTAATATTTTTTGTTCGAATGTGGTTGCTTTTGCGTTGTCATCTGTTTAAACAGCGCATGCGTGTAATCTAGCGGTTGTAAATGGCTTTCAAATGAGAAGATTGTATGCATTAATTTAGACAGCTGGTACTTCTTGCCTAATTGTCTGTGGTTCGCAAAACATAAATTTGTAATGTCATACTCTTCTCATTTACGAGATCATTTGATATGTTTATTTGATTTCTAATTGGAATTCTTATGAGTATTTAACGGCTTTGGGTCTGTATTTGAGATGATTTATAACGAATTTAAACAGAGGATGTTCTTAACGGGTGGTTTTCCATCTCTTGCAATCCACGTGTGATGGTGAGGAGGCTTGTGTTCTTCGCCTTTGAGAGGCCGCTGCGCTATAGTAAAAAGGGCTGAGTTAAGATGTAAAGGAGCTTTTAAATCGTGATTTATTTCGCCAGAAAAAGGACAGAGGCAACTATAAAAAGTTTTATCACGTACGCATCGTATTCAGTGGGAAAGTCTTTCTGTGTAGAGGTTGGATTTTAATCTCTCTCTCTCTCTCTCTCTCTCTCTCTCTCTCTCTCTCTCTCTCTCTCTCTCTCTCTCTCTCTCTCTCTCTCTCTCTCTCTCTAAAACATATACCACCAGTTAGCGCTAGCCATTAAGGTAGTTCCTTGTTATGTAGCTAATAATTCTAAGAGAAAGTCATGTATGAGAATGGAAGAATAGTGAATCTTGGAAGAGAAAGGAAGATCTGCAGCTTTTGGTATTTCAGAAATTGCTTCTCTATAAATGGTAATATTGGAAAGTGTATTTTGTTCATGTATTTAATTTGGAGATTCCGTAGCTAAAGATATTAGGTAAGATTTGAAGTTTATAGTAAGCCGGTCATTTCAGTTACAATTGATACCAAAAATGTTGTTATCGTTATTACAGTTTATCTTATTAATTGTTTATTTCTGTCAATATCATTAACAATATTCTTGTTTTGCTGTGTTACTTCAAGTATAGTATTAGTTTTTATTTACTGTAATTATGTTATTGATTGTTATATTTTAATTTTAGAAAAAAAAAAAAAACGGCAGCTAAAACAGTATTCATTGCATAGGGGTTATGACCTGAAAGGGTCAACAAAGGTTACACGCTGTAGAAGGTATGGTGAGAGAGATTTTATGTTTGTGATATTGTAAGGAAAACCGTT
>NC_090732.1:140766973-140786973 GCF_036898095.1 Palaemon carinicauda | reverse complement strand
GAGATACTACCGCTAGAGAGTTATTGGGTCCTTTGACTAGCCAGACGGTATTAGATTGGATCCTTCTCTCTGTTTACGGTGAATTTTCCATTTGCCCACACACGCACCGAATAGTCTGGTCTAGTCTTTCATATATATTCTCCCCTGTCCTCACACAACCGACAACACTGAAATTACCAAACAATTCTTCTTCACCCAAAGGGTTACTGTACTGTACTTTCTGCACTTTCCTCTTAGTAAGGGTAGAAGGGACTCTTTAGCTATGGTAAGCAGCTCTTCTAGAAGAAGGACACTCCAAAATTAAACCATTGTTCTCTAGTCTTGGGTAGTGCCATAGCCTCTTTACCATGGTCTTTCACTCTCTTGGGTTAGAGTTCTCTTGCTTGAGGGTACACTCAGGCACACTATTCTATCTTATGTCTCTTCCTCTTGTTTTGTGAAAGTTTGCATAGTTTTAAAGAAGATAAATAGTTTAATATTACTGTTCTTAAGATTTTGGCGGCGTACATTAGAACAGAGTACCCTGTATCTGATTAGTCCTGCTATGAATATGCGTGCCATGAGATTCAGGCCATAAATGTTTGTGAGTGGCATATTAACATTTAGTTGTGGTCGATCTATCGGAATCCAAACTTGGATGATTCTATCTTCGATTGTCTTGCCACCACTGTGTCAAGATATAAGAAAAGGATAGAAAAGCCTCTTTTGTACTTAATGATTTCAATGCCCAACATTGGTAGTGGTTTGATTCAGTTTCTCCTACTGATTGCCTTGATTTACGAGCTTTATATTTTGCTTCTGAATAAGGATATAAGTGATTTGTAATTGAAGCTACATGCAAGTCTGGTAATTGATTGGACCTAGTGTACACTGAATCCCCTGGTGATATAAGAAGCAAGGTTGGTTTCCTTGGTAATTAGGACAGGAGTCTTTCCCTATTATCTCATAATCTTGTAATATATATATATATATATATATATATATATATATATATATATATATATATTATATATATATATATATATATTTATATATATATGTATATATATAATATATATACACATATATACTTATACAGTTGAGCACACACACACACACGCACACGCACACACACACACACACATATATATATATATATATATATATATATATATATATATTTATATATATATATATATATTTATATATATATATATATATATATATTTATATTTATATATATATATATATATATATATATATATATATATATATATATATATATAATCTCTAACGGATTGGAATGGCATTTTGATTGATGTATTGCATTTGAATTTGTCACAATTTTATAAAGGGATTGAATGGGTGTTTTTTTTTTTTTTAATTTACACTTTAATTAGGAACCACAACTATTACGTTTTATAATCACAATGGTGATCCTCATCAACTTATCGTAATACTAAGAAATGATTCATTATTCATATCGGTTGAAGTTTAAAAACCAGGGCTTCATAATTAACACGATCAAAGTAATACTTAAAAGTCCAGGTCAATGATACGAACTTCATTTCATGACCAGAATCAAGGAATTTCTGCCCACGGCTAGAAGTTGCAAAAAGAGCATCACAGGTACCAAAACTATTGGGAAAGCTAAAATCGGAAACATATGATTACGTTCAGTATATACATATTCATTAAGTTTTGCTAACAGGCGCTTCTAAACTATATAGTATATAGGTTTTAAAATTTTAGACGATAATTAGCAGGGCTAGAGCTAGTCATGCATATTCACCCAATGAAGTAATATTACGTTATCCATTTGTCAGAAGAACCCCGTCTAGCTAACTTGGGGAAAAGAAAATGCTACCTAGGCGTCACGAAATCAGATGTCTTTACAAAATATGAAATAGAGGTGAACTTCTATTTTGGTCAATAAAATATGAATCTTTAATTTCGCGAAACCGGGAAGCTTAGCTAGTCAGTTAAGCTCCAGGAAACAGGAATGAGGCAGATTGAGTTTCCCATTGCTGTGCCTACTGTCAAACACATTCTTTTTTTTCGCTTTTTACCTTTACTTTGAAATTCGCCAGTTTTAGTTAGTTTTGATCTCAGTCTTTTTATCTATCACACACAAATTGGATTGTAACAATTTGTCTCCGTAAAGCTGCTAAATTGTCGTTTTCATTAATTCTCGCCTTTTAGTTTACTTATTTCTCTCTCTCTCTCTCTCTCTCTCTCTCTCTCTCTCTCTCTCTCTCTCTCTCTCTCTCTCTCTCTCTCTCTCTCTCTTTTGTTTGCATGTCTTTGGATCATTGAAATTTTGTGGTTATGCTGTATGGTAATTATTTTCCCTTCCATGCATTGAGCTTCAAAGCAAGATTTTTTATTTCCGCTGCTGAAATTCTTTTCTAAAAACTATATATATATATATATATATATATATATATATATATATATATATATATATATATATGTGTGTGTGTGTGTGTGTGTGTGTGTGTGTGTGTGTCTGGGTGTGTGTGTGCGCGCACTCGCGCACTCGCGCACGCGCATGAGAAAAGCCAATTTTTGTATTCTTGTGTTCTTTGATGAATATGCTTATTCGTTTAAAATTACATATATTATGCAAAGGATATTGACTTGAATCATTTCACTTGTTATAAGATTAATCTGAAATATTTATTTGTTTCGTGACACTTGATGTATTGTAAATATCAACCACAATGGCATTTAATACCGAATACTCTCTTGGGATATCACTTGATATATTGTGCATAGTGTATCTTGACAACACTTCCCCACAAGTTCAGAAGACTGCTAATATTTATTTTCATGGGTCCTGTGTCTGTGAGAGAGAGACTGTGGTATTAGAGGGCAAAAGAGAAATGGAGGAACTTCCTTCACGTAGTCATATTCTCAGTTGGATGGTGACCTTTGACACGCGCGCGCACACAGAATCATGAGCTCTAATGTGCCAGGCTCGAGTATAACTCTCTCTCTCTCTCTCTCTCTCTCTCTCTCTCTCTCTCTCTCTCTCTCTCTCTCTCTCTCTCTCTCTCTCTCTCTCTCTCTCTCCATTTTAAGAGACCCCAGTGCGGGGTGAAATTTCAATTAGACGGCCATCTGTATGATTGTGGTTAGATCTGATATCTGATGTGGCATCGTTCTTTGTCATAAGTTTCCAAAATTGTCCTGTACCGTATAGAGAAGGGCTTAGACTGGTAAATCCCCATCCCGAGAGAACTCCCTTCCTCTCTCCCTCTGTCTCTCTTTTATTGGATATATTTTTTCACATGCCTTATCCAACGTTTTTTTTTTTCCACTACTCTATTCTATCTCAGAGTTTTGTTGGAATATTTCATCAATAAAAGTAGTGTATGTATATATATATATATATATATATATATATATATATATATATATATATATATATATGTATATATATATATATATATATATGTATATATATATATATATATATATATATATATATATATATATATATATATATATATATATACATATATATATATATATGCGTTTGGTTATTTTAGATTAATTTATATGTGAATGATGTTATTACCCTTTCTAAGGCGGAATGCCTTAACAAGTGTAAGAGTTTGTGTATCGCCATGATCAGCAAAGCTGTACTAGTCAGGTTACCCTTACTAGGTTGGTTTGCTCTGAGTGATCAGAAAAAAGTATCCCACCATCACCAATCCGCATTGGCTTGCGTGATGCTGAAAACTGGCCAAACCCTAGCCTTGAATAAGAACATGTCTGAAGCCTTTGTCCTGCAGTGGACTAGAAACGTCTGGATTTGTTGTTGATATTATTAGCGTTTTAAATTTTTATTAGCTATTAGTGCATTGGAAGCAACCTTTGATCTTAGAATACGTTTACCAGCTGTATTCGTCATTGGTGTAGAAGTCTACCATGATATTTACTAGCGGTTTTTTTTTTTTTTTTTTTTTTTTTTTTTTTTTTTTTTTTTTTTGCCATCTATATGTGGATTTCTCTTCAGTTATATTTCCTCATCAGAAACAATCAAGAGGCCGGACATCTCGCGTCATTGAAATTTTTGAAACAACTTGTCATTTACATGCGTATGAACTTTTTTTTTTCTGCTGTCATTTCCTGGTCTTAAATAATTTTTGCAGATTAAGATTTTATTTTTTTTTTTTTTTTTTTTTTTTGCTTGGCATTGCAGGTCATTGTTTATGACTGTCTCAAGGTTTGCTTCTCTGTCATTTTGTTGTGTCATGGGACCATCATCCTAAATTAAAGCTGAGTGCTCTTTTTAAAAAGATTTCTGTCTGGAGTTTCGGATGATTTTGATTGATAAGTTCTATATCATCTCAATTTAACGTTAAATGTTTTTTATCCCTTGAATCATCATCATCATCTTCATCATTATCATTATTATGAAATAGTTTAACGCGTACGAATCCCATCTACTGTAGCTGAATGGCGAAGAGGTGTCGCATAGACACTTTATGTCCGTCTACATTGTGAAGCTATTGATATTACATTTTGTTTTTTCACATTTATAAGACTTGAATACTTTTATTTTTTCTCATCCTACGTCTTATGTTAACAAATTCAATGTCACCTAAACTTGGCATAATGCCAGTTCATCCTACGAATCTTTTGTCGTGAAAATTGAACCTCCAATGTCATTAGATTCCGTAATTTCGTAGTGTTATTCTCTTGGGTTTCATTCAGTGCTGTGTATATCATTAAATCATATCATGAAACTTATTCTTAGGCCTCTCTCTCTCTCTCTCCGATCATTAGGAGGAGGGGGTAGAGGTTGACATTGGCTCGTTCCGAAAAACCCAGTTTGTGTATGTTGACACAACAGTAAAATTGTGACTAGTTGTTGGTCGACTGTTGTGGGTGGCATCTAAGATGGGGAGGGAAAGGGAGATAAATCCCCAAACGTTGATATATCATCAAAAATTGCCGGCATCGCCTAGGTAATCTTTGGAAAGTGCTGTATACTGTATATGACGTGTGTACAAGATATGTGCACAGCATGGCTCATATAGCCTAATTTGGTTATATACTCTCGCGTTTAAACAATTTGGTATTATATACTCGTCGTTCATGTAATTTGGTTTTATACTTGTTTTTCTTGTCATGGTTCTATAAACAACACAGGTCATGTATGTTGTGATTTTATACACACAGCAGGGTAATCTTTCGTATTTAGGTATTTATTCAATTGTCGGTAGATAATTTTGTGTAATTCATACTCTATTTCATTTAAGCGAAGCAAGATTTAAAAGGGAATTTTTCTTTTGCTTTTAGTCTAGATGTATTCAAATCTTACATTAATAACTTAGGAAATAATCAAATTTAGAAGCATGCTAGCGTCTCATGTAATCTCGTGTTTCAGAAATAGCTATTCAATAAACATAAAAATTGTTCATGTTAAATAAGCATATAAAAATGATATAATATATGAATGATGGATAAGTATTTTGTATCAATGATTATCTATTTAGCTGGATTATTGTTCATATAATACCTTGTGTATGTAATAGATGGAAAATACATTATAGAATAGCTTTGCGGACTGTCATATACCTTTGAAAGGTTGAAAGGAAGGTCATTATAAGTGACATGACCATGATGGATGTAAGCTCCCATCCCTTAACCAAAGAGGATAAGGTCAAGCACCCTTTTGAACTTAAGAATGCCACGAGCATGACCTCCTGGAAGGGCATCAGACCACCAAACCGTACAAATACTCCTGAAATAAGAACTTGGGAATAGAAGCTTCAACTTTTTCCATGGAAAGTCAACACCCTTGTGATAGCAGACGATGGAGGTGCAAAAAGGTGGCAGAGAGAGAGAGAGAGAGAGAGAGAGAGAGAGAGAGAGAGAGAGAGAGAGAGAGAGAGAGAGAGTTGAACATACCCATCCTTCCGATTTTGAGTCTCTCACATGTGTACTTCCGTGAGAAAGCGAAAATGTTTTTTTATGCTTTTCGTCGCCGGGTTCAGATGTCATTTTGACGTAAATAGAGGCGGTAAATGAGTTCACAGGAAGAACGTATACCGTAAAATCTTTTTAAGTGTTCTTAGGCAGTCATTGCGTTCACGTGAATGTTATTCATGGTAGAAGACTTTATTTCTTTTCCACTTAGAATACTCCGTTGACCTTTGGTTATTATGTAAAGAGTTTGTAAATGCTCGTAATGTAGTTGCATTAAATTTCACTGGGAAAAAACATTTCTACAGAGAAATGTTAATTTGTTCATTTTAGATTTTTGTGTCAATTTCTTTTATTTCGATTATTTATAGATTCGAGTATAGAACATGATAATAAGATTGTCATCTTTATAACAAATCACTCATTTTGTTTTTGTCACTTTTTTTTTTTATTTATAAAAAAAAATGGCATTTAATGGCATTTAATATTTCGTCTTCTGTATTATACTGGGTATGTTTGTAATCTATGATTATGTATGATAATGGTTCCAATGACGTCTGTGATCTCTCCATTTCCATTACAGTAGTTGTAGGCATTTCGCTAAGACTATTATACACTACAGAAATAAATATCGTATTTTGTAAATGGTTTACGAACCTTTTTTTAAAAAATGCTAGGGAAAAAAAACCAAGCCGTTTCAAACTAAGAAAACAACAAATGTATAACAAAGAGGAAATTCTAAGTAGTGCAATGCTACTACTGAGTGCCTTCAATCTTAAATTGGGATACACTTAATTGTTAAAAAAAAAGAAAAAGAAAAAAAGCCTTATGCGATTAGGCCGGGTGTTTTAAGGAATTTGACGTAAATACATCTTTGTAGGTAAACAAATACATTGCATGCGAATCAGAATGTATATCTTATGTTAGTTATATGTAGCACACGTTAAACTTGGTATACACACACACACACACACACACACACACATATATATATATATATATATATATATATATATATATATATATATATATATATATATATATATATATATATATATATATATATATATATATATACACACATTTCTTAAAACTTTTCGTAAAGAAACAAAGATAATCAAATAAATAACTATCTTTCGACTACCACATCGGTTCTTGTCCACTTCAGCCAGGGCAAGTGCAGTCAATATGGGCGAGTTTGTATTGGTAAATATTCAGCGCTTTATTTTCATTTCTTTATTTATCTAATGATCTAATGTATTAAAGAAACATATTAAACTGTTTGATTGTGTGCGCGAGCTTTTACGCCAAAATTAATTGTAAGTTAGGGAATTTCATTACACTTATTTGTATGGCTCTCATTGTAGGTCTTGGATACCATTGGGAATTAAATGGAAGAATTATATCGTTAAGCTGTGATATGAAATGTACAATAGTTACTCTATATCTTTCTTAAAAACTTGACATATGATTTTTTTTCGTAATAATTTTGTTTATGTTTTAATGTGTGTGTGTTTTTTAAGGTGAATAGCCCAAGTAAAACTCACGCACAGTCTTGACTCCTTGGTGGTATTGTGTCATGACAGGTTAGGCCGAGTGCATGAAAGGTCAGTGCGTGCGAGTATGCATGCGAATACATTTTGAGCAGTTCGTCATATACCACGACTTTTGGCCCAGCAGGCTGTGTTGAGGTCGTTTTGAGGTTTTTCCCATTGCCTCATGGCTTTACCCCCACCTAGCTTTGATTGTTTATAATTCATTGCAAGGTTTTATCAGGATCAAATAATTTTATTTTCAATCAGTCAGTATTTAGTAATGGAGTCTATCTTATTTTCCTGCAAATTTAGGCTACTTTCTATTTCCGACTGATAAAGTTTACGTGTAACAATTCTGGAATCGGAATCCACATTTCCACTAAGAATTAAAAGACGACTTGCTTCTTTATGGATGAAAATACTTTTTATCAGGGTTGCAATGGTTATTGTTCACCTTTTCTTTTACACTGCTTTTGATGCATCAAAGAAAGATTAAATAGCAGTTGTTATATCATTAAGCGTATGAATGTTTTATCATTGTAGCTGTTAATTATAGTTATGAGTGATGACAATGCCATTAATTTTTGTGTAGGGACCTGTAATAGGAATTACCTATAAAAGTTATAAATTATTTTATTTGAAGTATCTGTAAAAGTTATAGGATATTTTTTTTTTTTTTTTTGTGGAAGGTCCTGTTGTAGGAATTACCTGTGAAAGTTATAAATAATCTTTTGTGGAAGGGCCTGTATTGGAAATTACCTGTAAAAGTTATAAATTATTTTTTGTGGAAGGTCCTGGAATAGGAATCATATGTAAAAGTTTTCTTTTTTTATCGGTGATCAGCTAAATCTAGTAAATGGGAAAAGGTTTATAGACATTGAATGGGATATTTATGACTAAAATATAGTTATGTATTTCGTAGAATAAGTTTAATACAAAATTCAAGTGTTTTTTAGTATTGCTTTTTTTAAGTGCGTGTCGGTCATTTTTTAATATTTGTAACACCTCTGTGTGCGTGTGTGTATATATATATATATATATATATATATATATATATATATATATATATATATATATATATATACATACATATATATTTTACTCTGTATAACAGGGAAGATGATACCTATCACGATAATCATAGGTATAAGTTCACATAAATTTTGAAGGGTAGTGAGAAATTGATTGAAAGGGCCAGACGTATACTTGGACTAGCGGGAGCAACAGTACGAGTTTAAAAACCGAAGAAGGTATGTGAATGAAGTGAGAGGAATGCAAAGACTGTTAGAGAAGTTAGTGAATAAAAGGAAAATGAATTGTTTTGTGAGCATTGACCTACAAGAAACTTATGACAACACTTTTAGTAGTGATATAGCGAGGAGGTGTTGAAGGTACGTCGATTGATATGTAATTTATAACTACGAGTATGTGTTTTGATGATGAAAGAGGAGTTTGCTTAATTTAGGAATTTAGTATGTGGCCTTCATGGCAGTTTAATGTTTTTTTTTTATTAATAGAGTGGTAACAAAATTCGAGAAAAATACGGGAGATCTATGGGGCAAAAAGTAAGGGTGTCATGAATTGAGGTGAAGGGTTTGATATTTGGGGGAGATTCAATGCTTGTTAGTGTTTGAAGAAAGAACTAAAGCCGGGAACTGTTTCCTATTCTATAGTCACGAAATTTTTGTAGAGCAAATACACTGTTGATACTATGATATAAGCTGAATTAAAAAAAAAATGCGTAGCAACACTGTCATAAAATAACATTCTTGATCATGTATAAAACGTAATTATTATTATTATTATTATTATTATTATTATTATTATTATTATTATTATTATTATTATTATTATTTTCTGGAATTTTTTTTTTTAAAGCTAAACCAAAGAAAGTAATTTGCAGTAAGACTGAAATGGCAATTAAATGAATGTGAATCAAGAAACAGCAGTTGTGAAAGCGATAAGGAAAACTAAGTCCTGCTAAACCTGCCAAGGCCACACCGAAGGTTGTGTTTTTCTTCTTACTCAAATTTACCTGAGTATACTTTAGGAAGCCAACTTCTTTAATAGATCCAAAGAAGGATTCCGGGATTGCATCCTCACTATGAACTGTAAAGAATGTAGTACTTGGCACCCATTCCATGACCCTCGGAGGGAAGTCGAATCGAAGGGTCCCGTAAATTGAGTCATTCAATTAACAGACACCTCTCAGTTAATAGAGCGAGACTGTCATTCCAATCTGGCTGATGTTCAGGAAGGACGAGAGTTCTTTATTCATTACACAATTCTCTTCTCTGCCAATCAAGAGAGAAAAGGAAAGGATTCGTAGATTCTGAAAGTTTTTTTTTTTTTGTCCTTTTTTGCAAATCAGTAAGTATTTCGATTAAATTTATAAGTTTTTTCTTATCTTTACTTAGAGAGAGAGAGAGAGAGAGAGAGAGAGAGAGAGAGAGAGAGAGAGAGAGAGAGAGAGAGAGAGAGAGAGAGAGAGAGAGAGAGAATGATCTCATTTATGTTCTTTGCGAATCCGAAAAAAGGTGGAGGAGATTAATATATCAAAAGTTTTTTTTTCCTTTACATACATATGTTCTTTTTAAATGACTACTTTTCCTATGATTAGTTTTTTTTATGACATTTCTTTTACTTTCCTATTTTGGAATTTCAAATTAGATTACACCATTTTAAAATATATTTCGATTGTTTGGTAACATGTACAAAAATCAAAGACTGAAGGACCAAGGTACAGAAGATAATGCCTACTCCAAAGTTTGAAAACATTGGTTTATTTTGGTGAATGATTGCATAGATGCCACAAGAGTGCTATGGGAAATCCAGTTATCGCTTATAAAATAATCCTACTAAAATTACTAATTCCCTCACTATTCATATTTTAACTAAGTACAAGACTATGAGTATGAACGTGAATAAAAGAACTAAAACTTTTTGAAGTGTTTTTTATTTCCTGGTACGATTGTTAATCCAGTATTCGGGAAAATAACTTCTTTCATCCAGATCACAATTCCGTAAGATTGAAATTGCCCCGTGATTCTGAAGAATGTAAATCTGAGAGATTTTAAGAAGGAAACTTTTTCCCCGTCGCTAGAGGGCTCGTCGCAGGAAGTCGCCCAATTAAGATTTTTTCCTCTAATCTCTTCCGCCGCCTTGTTATAACAGTGAGTCTGCAGGAAATGGTAGAATGCAACCACCTCCTCTTCTGGATGGGAGTTTGCTTCATTGTAGAATCCAGTTTCGGTTCCTGAAACAAAAAATTACAGCTTATGAATACAGTCAGGATAGGGAAGGCGAGAGCTTTAACATTTTTTATTTAAATCACTAGGTATTTATCTGTTGCCTAAAATGGGAAAGATTTGCATTCTCTCTTGTCAGATATAAAGTTTCAAAACTTACTTTATGAACTAAATCGTAATTTCTAAATTTTTCCCTCCTAGATTTGGGGGTTCTAAAACAAGGGCGCAGACTTTTATATCTTCTCTTGATTGTCATATTAACTGTCATAATTTGATAAGCATAAGTAGAGCAATGATAAGCGCCTGAAAATTTTGGGCTCATAAGATGTGATTTGAGCATGTTATTTTAGTGTCGTTTCTCTCTCTCTCTCTCTCTCTCTCTCTCTCTCTCTCTCTCTCTCTCTCTCTCTCTCTCTCTCTCTCTCTTGAACTAGGAATTGTCATGGTAGGATATATTTATGGATTTTCCATACCTTATTTTATAACTCTCGCCTGTCTCAAACCAATATTTATGAAGGTAAGGTTGATTTATGCGTATTTTCACACCATTCAAATTTATCGCTCGAATACCTTCAATGGACATCATTTGTTCATGTTTCAATTTTTTTTTTCTGTGTCTGGGGAGGCCCTTGTATGTTGTTTGTTATGGGAAGTTTGTGATTTCACTCTCATTGTTTTATTTTTTTTTTTCATTTTGACTAAAGTCTTCTCCCATGAGGTCAGAGTGCGTTTGATCCTTGGATCAAAGGTCAAGGATTAATAGCGTGTTGCTTGAACGTTTTATTTATGATATTAGACTATCTCGATGGTTTCTTGCACTACCGCTTTTTCTTTTACCTCGTTATCATCATTTTCATGCACTGCACTTGAAGCGCTTTCACTATTCTTTTGTTGTGTCTGTAATAACAGAACAGAAATGTAATGAATATCCTTTTTTATATAGCTGGAAATGCTTGATAGTTAAAGTTATCGTAACGTTTGACATCTAGGTTCGAGGAGGTTTAGATATTTATGTTTTATCAAATTGGATAGCTTTAAAAGACTAATTTGAGGGATTCAGTTATTACGTTAAATTGTCAACACTGACAACATACCATCGTCTCAATTTAGAGGGATTGCTATTTTACCGTTATCTTAAATGCTACTTCATATTTAAGACAGGATTCGTATTTAACCTGACTGTATTATTATGATTATGGATTGTATATATTATAATCGTTACGTGTATATATCATTAATTTAATTGTATATACCAAAAGAAAATTGATTTGTCTGGCAAATAATTTTTTTTAGAGTATGTTGTTTAGATACATGAATCAAGAACACTAAAAAAGAATTAATGATTTTTTTTTTTTTTAGAAAAGTTCATAGAAATAATTGATTTTACATCTAAAAATTAATTTTCCAGACTAGAAAGGCATAAATTGCATTTTCCACAATTGCGCTTAATGGTAGTTACCCAAATATACTTCCACGTACTCGTTTTCCTATACAAATAAGAAGATATAATTTTCTTTGAATACCTTTCAGAGACAATAAGAGTTCATGAACTGATAAAACGATTCTAGATCCACATCTACTGTAGACTTGGATCTACACCAAAATATTATCAATTGTTCTCTAGTATTAAGAAAAATCTATAATTGATAACCGTCTCATTAGTGGTCTTTATGGAAAGCATCGTGTCCTCTTGACCTTAATATCATCAACGTCTGTAACATTGCCGGGAAGTCTTTTCCTCATTTGGTCCTGGGTATAGCCATTTCGTGGTACTTGCTCTGGATAATTGATTGTTGCATGTAGAATTATAATGGGAGTGCTAGTTGAAGTAAAACAGGATATCTACCGTTGGTGTTTTGAATTATAATTACCATCACAAGAAAGACTTGAGTTTCCAGATCCTGTAGTTCTCTTTATATGGTAATGGTCATGGAATACTGCTGTCATCCAGACCGGAGGATGGCATTCCTTTAGTATAAAAAATACGGCATGTGAAGCATTTTTACCTCCGCCAGGAGGTTATGTTTTCGGTTCGGTTTGTTTGTTTGTTTGTTTGTTTCTCTGTTTGTCTGTCTGTCTGTGGACAACGTAGAGGCCACATTTCTACACGGAATCACTTCAAACTTGGCCAAGTAGTTCCCCAATGTGTATGGAAGAACTGATTAAATTTTGGTCAAGGTCACCCCAAGGTCAAGGTCACAGGGGTCACTGGTGTCACTATGACATAAGTGGCCATATCAAGAGACAGAAATAAAGCACTGACTTTTGCATAAGCCAACAGGGAAGTCCTAGTCCAGGCGCAACCCATGGGTGATGTTCAAATTTATAAAGGTCAAAGGTCAAGGTCATATTGGTGCATTATATCAATGTCATATTAAGTATCAGTGGCAAATGAACAAAGATCACTTGAAGGTCAAAAGTCAAGCAGGTCACTTGAAGGTCAAGGTCACGTGAAGGTCAAGGTCACGTGAAGGTCAAGGTCACCTGAAGGTCAAGGTCACGTGAAGGTCAAGTACATTTGAAGATCAAGGTCACCTTGGCGGAGGTATGTCCTCTACGAGGACCATGTCCGCGTTCAGGACTTGCTCACTTGTTATTATTATTTTCATCTCATATATACATTAATCTTGATAAACAGGACCCAGCGTATCAGTTCGGGAATTTTCTACGAAAACAGCAAACAAGGCAAAATCTGTTGTCATTGTCCTTAATTGGATGTATTTATACCAAAGAAAATTTAATTGTGGATCCTGTGGCTGTTTCAATATTGATATCTCAGCAGTCTCAATCATAACCCACTCACCTCACCGCTTATTGCACCACTTTAGAATGATGATAGATTGACAATAACTGTATCTGATGCCAATAAGAATAATCACATGAAATTCAACTTTGTAGTATCTGCATCCAGTACTATCATATTTTTAGACCAAATAGTCATGTCAGTCTAGTAGGGACTTGAAACGGCAACAGGTTATTGGATTCTACTGCGGGATATCGGGTAGGATTAACATTAGTTTTTTTTTTTTTTTTTGTAAACACCTAATGACAGCAACTCTTAACAAAGGAATTTAATTGAGTTTGTCCTAAGTGCAATTCCTTCTCATGTCTGATAGATTTTCACTGACAACAACTTTACCATCCCTGTGATCTTGAGGTCGATGGTTGAGAGGGCCACAGATATTCCTATTGAGCTGTCATTGACTGCCGCCATTCTTCACTACATCTCACATGGTTGGACAGTGGTTTTGGCCGCTGAACTTACTTCTGTATGTTTTACATTTAGGACATTGTGCGCAAATTCAGTGACCTGTCGCTTCCCTATGTTCTTTCGTGAACTTATAAAATCTTTGTGGATCATTAAGGTATATAGATATATTCGCGGTTGTTATTGATAGAATTACCATCAAATAGAAAATCACCAGTGCATAATTGTTTCACAATTAAATACTGACTATGTGGAAGGTATAATCCAAAAGTCTAAAATAAGAAATGTATCTTGATTTATTTCAGCATATAAAGAGGTATTTTTTATAGATGAACGGCACACACACATATATGTGCTGTAGTTGCTTGCAATTGAGTCATAGAAAATGAGTATATGTTAATTTTATTTATAATCACAATGCTGTTTTGTTACAAAATGTGGAGCTAAGGATATTCGAATATATAGTTACACCGTTTCTCTTGTTAGTGCGGGAGCTCACAGAGATTTGTATTACATCTCGAGTACAAAAGGTTTGATAGCTAAAATCATCAGCTTGTATGATGGGGATCCCCGAATGGTCATTCTTAAGTTATGCCGTTGGTGCGTTGAGTAGGGGGCGCAGCTTGAATTCGGTTTAAATTGCATTTTGGAGTACATCAACCAAACCTGTGATAAAAGTTTCGTTTTGGCACTGTGATTACAGATGTGCCATTCTTAAATGGCGCAATTGGTGCAAAACGCATTTAAGAAGGGCTCAAAGGGGGCGCTACTGTCACATTTAAATCACAATTTGAGTACATCAATGAAAGTTTGTGGAAATATACCTTAGAGCTTCCGGATGAAGAATCAGTAATTCTTAAGTGTCAAATTTGGTGCAAAACCCATTTAAGAACGACCTAAAGAGGGCGCTATTTTTTTTTTCCACATTTAAAACACGTCTTACGTACATTAATGAAACTTTATAGAAATATTCTTTAGACCTTCCTGATAAAGGATCAACAGTTCTTGGGAGTCGAAGTTGGTGCAAAACATATTTAAGAACGGCTTAAAGAGAGTGCAATATTAGCACATGGAGGATTAACGTATATTTTCTAGTGCCATGACCTCTCTATGTACCATGAATAAAACTGTGAGAATCTTTGTTTTATATGATATAAAAAAACAAAGGAACTGCAAATTTATATATTTAAGTATTTATTTATACAAACAAAGTCCAATGGTGAACAGTGAATACAAGAAAAGGTGAACTGGTGAAGAGTGAATCCAAGAAAAGGTGCACTGGTTAAGAGTAAATACAAGAAAAAGTACACTGGTGAAGAGTGAATTCAAGAAAAGGTTCACAGGTGAAGAACGAATACAAGAAAAGGTGCACTGGTGAAGAGTGAATGCAAGAAAAGGTGCACTGGTTAAGAGTAAATACAAGAAAAAGTACACTGATGTAGAGTGAATTCAAGAAAAGGTTCACAGGTGAAGAGCGAATACAAGAAAAGGTGCACTGGTGAAGAGTGAATGCAAGAAAAGGTGCACTGGTTAAGAGTAAATACAAGAAAAAGTACACTGGTGAAGAGTGAATTCAAGAAAAGGTTCACAGGTGAAGAGCGAATACAAGAAAAGGTGCACTGGTGAAGAGTGAATGCAAGAAAATGTGCACTGGTGAAGAGTGAATACAAGAAAAAGTACATTGGTGAAGAGTGAATTCAAGAAAAGGTGCACTGGTGAAGAGTGAAAACAAGAAAAAGTGCATTGGTGAAGTGTGAATACAAGAAAAGGTACACTGGTGAAGCGTGAATACAAGAAAAGGTGCACTGGTGAAGTGGGAAATACCATACATGCCAATACTGTTTACAATTCAATCTTCATTTATGCTATTTAACTGGATTTCATAATTTAATATCTAACTTATTTAACTCGTAAATTATTTTTTTCATTAAATGTAATGTTTCACGCCTTTTTTAAGGTAGTAGTAGTCGTAGATATGGTAAAACATTGCTATTTAATAATATGCTGCTACAGGTGATGACCGGGCACTAACATGTCTTTTTGCAAGTGATTATGCTCTTTGAAACCAATACTGCCTTTTGATAGACACACTCATATTAATTAGTGCACACATACATGTTTCACATTTGCTATAAATCTATTGCTCTCTCTCTCTCTCTCTCTCTCTCTCTCTCTCTCTCTCTCTCTCTCTCTCTCTCTCTCTCTCTCTCTCTCTCTGTTAGGAAAAGATATGTGAATATACTTATAATCATGAGTTCAACTAGTATTTACTGGTATAGTTAATTATCATCTCTGCCTGCCTTTCTGTAACAAGATTTTAGTCATCCTCATCACAACTCTCATCTTCATCTGAAGATGCAATGTCCAAGTCGTCCTCATCATTGTCCAATGCTTCTAAATCATCTGTTTCTGGGATAAGGCATTCATGGAAATGCTCCCCTTCGAATCTAACCTGTTTGTAATAGCCATCAACCAACTGCCAGCCATTTTCTTCAGAGGGATGCTGCTCTATATGAGTTTGATCTGCTCTTTGTTGTTAGCAACAATAGAGGCACGCTCAATTTAAAGACTGAGCTCGTCTTCGCAAGGTAGTAGTCCACTTGCATCTATGCCCTTCAAATTTGCTAGTAGGTATTTTCCATTTCGATTTGGTCCATGTCTTCATAAACTTCTCATACCTCAATTCATTCAGCCAAGTATTTGCTTTATCCTCAGCTCCATACATTGTGGCTGTGAACCTCTGAAGAGCTTCACTCGTCGTACTAGAAATTGTAGAGCTCATTGCCATTACTCTAAAAGTCTTCTGATAGTCAGGTTGCTTTCCTAGAGTTTGGAGAGGCCTGACCTTCCCTTTTCTGACAAACGCTGATGCATACTCTGATCCTGTGAAGGCATGGAAAGCTGGCAATGCTGCACAAGGATATGGTATTAGTTCCATCCATATTGCAGTCAGGCTGACTTAATGACGATTGCTCTTTGAAACTGTTCTTATATCCATCCGCAATGTTGGCTGAAAGCTATTGCAGTGGTACAATAATTTCACTGCAATATCTGTATCGGATGCTGTGACCACTATGTCAATTCTCATGATCAACTGATAAGGGCTAATTCATCTACTGCGTTTCGCTGTATCATACCCTCTGTCACCTGGAACTTATAACATTCCCCTTAGACATCTAGGAAGACTTCACAATCGCCAAAAATTTTAGCATATGAAGAGTTTTGCCATTCATTGGTAAGAAACTGAGGTAACTGCTTCTTGAAGGACTTGGACTTTAGGGCATCGTTTAGATTTCTTGGCACTCGTCTCTGCTCTGACCCTGTGATGATGAAGGTTCTGTTGTCAGGTCCCCCACCTGTCTCTTTCAGTGTCCTTAATTGAAGTCTGTGGATAGTCATCAAAGTCTATGTGTATGTGTTTGGCTGACATTGTTAAACTCTGGGTAAGAATACTTCTGGCTAGTCCTCTGTATGTGGGGACAAATTTAGTGGCAAGGTATGTAAGAGAAAATGTCCATCTATGATATAAGCACTGAAGTGCTTTGGCTGCTGTTCAAGACCTTTCAATTTACTCTCGATATATTAAAGAGCGCACTCCTATCAGTCTTTGACATCACTTCTTCAGGGCTGGTCAAGGACAGAGGTATTGGAATCAATGGGTACTGGAGAATATGCTGCATGTCATTGTCTCTTCTTGGTGGACAGTACAAGGAGACGTCCCATCAGATCCCGTGATCTCTTAAGCACTGCAACTTAGTGTTATTTATCCGATGATTGCTTGCTCAGCCATCTACAAAGGTTTTCAGCTTTTCCTTCTTTATTAGATTTTCAAACAAATTTTATTTAGATTACTCATGCAAGCCTGGATGCATTCCTTGTGTCTGACTTTTCCTTTGGTTGGTACACAGAGAAGGCATTCATGGATTTCATCATTGGTACCTTTTCCTGTGGAAATATTGTACAATACCTCTGAACCTTCCCATGTTTCAAATAGATTGTTCGTATCTAAGATTTTTTTGATGATTTTCTGAAGATCCTCATTGTCACGTTGAATTCCTCTTGGCCTAAGTTTTGTAGTAAAATCTTCTTTGCTAGTCAATCCTGTCCTCTCTTGCTGCTGACTAATGAACGATGCTTGGGTAGCCTTTGTTACCATCCATCTAAGGTGAGCGGAGTAGTCATTAGTGAAAGAGGTGATTCCTGTCAGTCGAGATGTAGCGTCGGCATTAATAGTTTGTTCCATTTGTAAATCTACAAGAATTCAGCTGAAATCATGTTCTGTCCTTCTCACTGTGTATTCACCCCGATTAAGTATCTCTCTAAGTCTGGGATGAGTCGCATCAATATTCAACAGCACTAATTGGTGTTTTGTTAACCACCGGGAATAATTGATGTGGCCTGTGGCAAAGGACGGGTCAGTAATCAGTGTAAGTGTGAAGACAGAGCTCGATGTTATTTGTCCGGATAGCTCTTTCAAGTTCGTGAAACATGTTAATGTACTCCACATACATCATCCAGAACTTTGCTGTGTTTCCATGAGCTCCTGATACAGTTGTCTTGGTGAATTCAGAGTACTCTTTCGAAAAATTTTCAAAAAGATCTGCATTGATCACCAGCTCAATCCCATGGTTTCCTGCATTGGTATTTCCTTTCACAGTAGATATCAGGGTATGAAGCTCTTCTCTGTAATCACATGTTTCTAGAAAGGCCTTGAAATGCAGGCTTTCGAAGGCAAGGCAAAGAGAGGTTAGAGACCCAGGCATTGGTTGAAGTGTTTACCTATGAGGAACCCAATCAAAGAACCTGGTGTAAGGACCCCAGTCTCTATTGGCATGTCTGGTCGTCCTGATTCTGTTATGAGCTTTCCTTAAATTTTGAAATAACCCCGTAAACTCAAAAAAGACCTCAATATGTTAGTGGGTTATCAAAATTTTAAATTAATTAAAAAATATTACAAAATTTGTGATCAATTATTCAGCCAAAGGGAATAACAAAAACATCAGTTAAACCCTTCTTAACTGGCTATCTTCCATACAAAGTAAAGTAGCCACTATACTGGTATTATGCAACCCTAATTTTTATAATCACGAGCCCCTGAAAAGGAAAGTTACAATTAGTACTATCATTCAAAAAATTTTATCACTTATATATTCAGTGAAACAGTAGTAGTAATAACATAAACAGAAGAGCTCACAATAGCGTGTTGTGGCACATGTGGAGGAGAAGAAATGAGTGAATATACAGGCCTGAAGAAAGTGAATATAGGCCTTTTCAATAACCTAACAGTAACACCCTCTTTAGGCCGTTCTTAAATGGGTTTTGCACCAACTTCGACTCCCAAGAACTGTTGATCCTTTATCAGGAAGGTCTAAAGAATATTTCTATAAAGTTTCATTAATGTACATAAGACGTGTTTTAAATGTGCAAAAAAAAAAAAAAAAAAAAAAAAAAAAAAATAGCGCCCTCTTTAGGTCGTTCTTAAATGGGTTTTGCACCAAATTTGACACTTAAGAATTACTGATTCTTCATCAGGAAGCTCTAAGGTATATTTCCACAAACTTTCATTGATGTACTCAAATTGTGATTTAAATGTGACAGTAGCGCCCCCTTTGAGCCCTTCTTAAATGCGTTTTGCACCAATTGCGCCATTTAAGAATGGCACATCTGTAATCACAGTGCCAAAACGAAACTTTTATCACAGGTTTGGTTGATGTACTCCAAAATGCAATTTAAACCGAATTTGGGGGGCAGTTCAAGCTGCGCCCCCTACTCAACGCACCAACGGCATAACTTAAGAATGACCATTCGGGGATCCCCATCATACAAGCTGATGATTTTAGCTATCAAACCTTTTGTACTCGAGATGTAATACAAATCTCTGTGAGCTCCCGGACTATGTTTTATCCAAGTCTTGTCAGCGGATCCAATTGTGCCTAGTTTTAAATTAAAAGCGTAATTATTTTTCCATCTGGGATTCATAAACAATAAAATTAGATAACAAAAAGGCCATTATATGGACGAAAGGTGAGACTTTCAGAAACAATCATACACAGCAAGAAAAAAGCTAATAAGACATTATTATGAAATGCG
>NC_090732.1:140759473-140764473 GCF_036898095.1 Palaemon carinicauda | reverse complement strand
GAACTTTCTTTCCAGCCGGTTTTATACTTTTATTTGAGGACGTCAATTCTCCGTGACTATTTTTGTGAAAAGATATGTAGCAACAAAGAAATTTCATTTTTGTTATCATAAATCTTTTTTTCGATTCATGTCAATAACAATAGGACGTTGGAAGGAGAGGAAATATGGAGAAAATCCCCGAAGCTTTTGTGGTTTTGGTTGTTCCCGTCTTTGTGTTTTTTTATTTTATTTTATTTTATTTTTTTTTTATAATAGATAATTCATAAACGAATTTAAGGTCATCTTGTTCATTCAGCAAAGGTCGCTGTTGGTTATAGTTTATTTTTGTCTATTGACCCATAGCTCTCTCTCTCTCCCTCCCTCCCTCTCTCTCTCTCTCTCTCTCTCTCTCTCTCTCTCTCTCTCTCTCTCTCTCTCTCTCTCTCTCTCTGTCTCTCTCTCTAGCATAATGTAGAAAGGTAGAATGATGCCGGTCAGTTCTTAATGTCTTGCAATTTTATTAATGTTATAGGTAATTAGAGTTCCTTAGTTATAATAACATGACATTTTTTATTTATGCCAGTTTTGTTTTAACCGTTTAATTAGTAATGTAAAGCCTTAAGCAGCAAGCCAATAAAGTTCATGTAAATTTTTATATTCCAGTTTTTTTTCTTCAATTCCAAATATCATTTATGATAGTATGGCGATCATAAATCTTTTGAGGTTATGTCAGTTTTTTTTATCAATTGCAGGTTATTTATTGACAGTTTAATCTTAGACTTTTATGGTCGTTGGTGATTTTAAAGCTCTTCTATTATTGTGTAAAGTATTTTTTTCAATTATTAATTGCTATTGATTTGCGGCCCGAATCATTTTCCTTTTGATGAAAACTGTTGTAGCAAGACAATTCACCATCTGTTTTTATTTTATAAATTTTTATCTTTTAATGGATTTTGTTTTGAAAGAGAGGACATTTTTAGGATTGGATGTTGTTTCGAAGACGCAGCAATATTTGGAAGACTGGATTGTAGTTTTGGATTGTAGTTTTGTGAGGGGGAGCGGGAATAGGGACGAACGTGTTTTGCTTAGAAAGTACGAAGGAGTCGATTAGTTATGCGCCGTTTGTGGTGTCATTTGTTGGAACACTTGAAGCGAGGAAAGCTTGGTCGGTAGATGGTGATTATAGACCTTCAGACATTAGTCAGATTCATAGATTCTTGATTTGGTTTTGGTCCTCGTTACTCTGGTCGTTTACGCTGTGAAGTACATTTCATTATGGTAGAAGAGACTCTTTAGCTATGGTAAGCAGCTCTTCTAGGAGGACACTCCAAAATCAATCCATTGTTCTCTAGTCTTGGGTAGTGCTATAGCCTCTGTACCATGGTCTTCCACTGTCTTGAGTTAGAGTTCTCTTGCTTGAGGGTAAACTCAGGCACACTGTTCTATCTAGTTTCTCTTCCTCTTGTTTTGTTGAAGTTTTTATTGTTTATATAGGAAATATTTAAATGTTATTACTATTTCTTAAGATATTTTATTTTTCCTTGTTTCTTTTCCTCACTGGGCTATTTTCCCTGTTAGGGCCCCTGGGCTTATAGCATCCTGCTTTTCCAACTAGGGTTGTAGCTAATAATAATCTGATATTTTGGTTCCTATGTACGCGGTATTTTCCTTAGTGTTCGGCATGGTACTTCACTGTATCGATTGTCAGTGCCATTCACCATAGTGATGCCAGTCTTAATAATTGAGTTAGTCAAGGATTATCAGGTAAATTTACTGGTACTTAGAATCCCACTCTAGCTAGGCCATCTCGAATTTGAGACGGCCTTGATTCTTGTCAGATTTGGATTTTTGAAAAGTGTTTGTTGATTTTTAAATGAAGTTATATTTAAACGTTCTCAGAATAATAATGGGCTACATGTACCAGAAGTTAGGTTTTTTATAAATTTCAAGTTGATGAAGGTAGTGATTTTTTAAATTGATATTTGATTGAATTTTAATTAGTGTCATTCTAATATGCTTTTTTTTTTGTAATGTACGAAAATCGGATTTGATAATATGGAAAATGATTATATTAGAGATATAAAGAAGAGCCCTATTGATAGCTTTTCAGATATTCTGTCGGTATTGCCGGAAAATGTGTCAGCAAGTTTTTGGGATAGAATGAATGTAAGAATATTTTCTTATTTGGAATTTTGATTATATTTGAATTAGCATGAATTGTATAAAGCCTCCACTTTTCAGCGGTGACTAGAGTATAATGTAAGTGTATTGTGGGTCCTAAGATGTTCCCTTTAACTTGAAATAAATAATCGGGGACCATTCACAGACTTAATTCTAAAAGGAACATGGAACATGAAAAAATCCTTGTTCTTGAAAGAAACCTCTGGATGCAGAAATGAGTAAGAATACCATAAATCATTCAAAATAAAGCAGCAAAATATGCTCCCATATGTCAGTATGGATAAAAGAGACGGAAACAAATTGAAGGTGTAAATTATCAAAAAGATATATTTAGCTACACAGTTTTCATCACAAATCAGGGAAGCGAAGGAAGTATTCACAATTTTCAGACAAATTTACTTCTAAGGTCAACACCTGGTAGTTGTGACTAATGTCTATTGGAAGTAATTAAAAACACCCATGAATCACTCTCAGCGATGGTTAAATTGATAATTACCGTTATTAGGAAACAGGAAAGAACCTTTTAGAGGAAATTTATGTAGACAAATTTGTCTACATAAATTTCTTGAGATGCTGCTGACTTTTCGTCACATAAAGGGGAGTTTTTAACTGCTGCCAAAGTAGCATCGTTTGCAAATAACTTGTGAAATTCAAGTTTGGGCTATTTGAAAATAATTTGAATAACTCTTTGATGCGGTTAGTTTTGAAATAGATTTGATTGGGATCAAGTAAGTAACCCCCGACACCCAATTTACGAACATTTTACTTAAGTGCCTTGTGGGTTATCAAGTGAACTATCACTATTAAGATAATCTAGGATTTAATTGTCCAGATCTAAAAGAGGCTTCACGAGCTTCTTGTGTTTCACGTTTACTCGCTGGCTGTAAGGAAGCAAATTCGTAATTTGAGTAACTTATGAAATAGCTTAAAGAACAACTTCTCTGTAACTTGAGACTGCATGGATGGAAAATGCCTGCAATTACTGAAATAGTTATTTATGCAAGCGTAAAATTTTGCTCACGGCTCTGAAGATCATTTAGAAAGAAAACGTGTGTAATACCTCGAGTTTGAGAGATTCAGCTTACAGGTATTTTATATAAAAAGATGATTGTGTAATAAAAATTAAACTTTTTCAACCTAACCTCTAATTTATCTCGAAAATTTTCGTCGTTTGATCGTATGTCAAATTAGAAACAAATGAGTTATAATGATATGTATCAGAAAGAGGAGCGTCAACCGATGTATAATATTCTCAAAGACCCCCCAAAATTAGTCAGGGTTAGTCTTTAGAGTTGCTTACTGGTTTCCCATCATTATCTCATGAGAGAAAGGGTGGGGAGATTGAGTACCAGATTCAAAGAGGAATGTTGAAAAGTGTCACAAGATGAAGTGTAGTGTTATTGCATAGCTGGAGTGGAATGATAATAAACTGATTTTCTCAGTATTTAGGTTGAAGGTAGTAGATTACTTGATTACTGGTAACTGATAAAAAACCTTTCAATAGATAATGATATGTTGCTAAGCTTAGCTTTTTTATCCGTATTTTAGGGATTTGTTCTTGATAGTTTCTCGAAGTTTGTTTTCGAAGGGTAAACTGCTCCAATTTTTTTTTTTTTTAGTTTCAGCGAAAGAATCTTTTGCAGCTATAAAGCTAGCTATAAAATTATTCCAATGCAATGAAACCTGACGCCATAACCGGGTTAATTTGGAGTAAGATTGGCATGAAGAAAACCGATGGTTGTATGTTCCTTGGTAGTGCGGTATTTATGAAACATTACTCAAGTTAATCGTTATTGGCGTCTGCAATTAAGAGTTTTTGTATGGGAAAGTACGTGATTTACGGTCTCCTTTTAGGACTTGTTACACAGTAGTTAGTGGCGTATTAGTGGTGCAGGTAATTCTATAACATGGTCAGGTTGGCTATTCTATGGGATTTCGTCTGGGACCATGGAGCTGGAGTTAGCTTTGGTGTCAGTGTGTATGTGTTTGCATGGTTATAAGTATGCATGTATATGTATTCATCACTAAGTCTTTTTCTCAAAATTGTGCCCTCCATAGATTCATATTCAACGTATACTATACAAGCAATTCATGAATTCATCTTCAATCATTCTTTTTCATTTGTATTCGACTTCTGCATTTGTATTTCCATAAAGGAGAGTTATTATGATAATCTATTCATACATTCTATCTTGGGTTGTATTGACGTTCCAATATTTTGCTTATGTCCTTTACCTCCCTCTCCTCACCTGTGTTGTGACTCCCATATTCCAGCCTTGCTCTGATATATTTACTCCCAAAGTCTGACACAAATCTACTTATTCTATGCTTCCACCCTCTTTACAAATACTAATTCTTAAGAATATTTCCAGGTTCCGTTTTAGTTTCACAACATTAATGTTGGCCTTATTTGTTTTCAACTTTTACTACTTATTCTTTAATCTTAGAAGTTACTTTTCATTATTCCTAACCAGAATTGTCATTTGTAAACAGCCCTTCCATGGGCCTTCACAGCCAATCTTCGTGTCTCAGAGAGGTGCATAATATTATATATATATATATATATATATATATATATATATATATATATATATATATATATATATATATATATATATATATATATATATATATATATATATATATATATATATATATATATATATATATATATATATATATATATATATCTCATTATCATTATCATTATCATCTCCTCCTACGCCTATTGACGCAAAGGGCCTCGATTAGATTTCGCCAGTCGTCTCTATCTTGAGCTTTTGATTTAATACTTTTCCATTCATCATCTACTTCGCGCCTCATAGTCCTCAGCCATGTAG
>NC_090732.1:140751973-140754473 GCF_036898095.1 Palaemon carinicauda | reverse complement strand
AATATATGTCAAAGAGCTTCTAATGCTAGAAGTGTGGGAACTAAAGAGAGAGGTCAAAGAACTTCTAATGTTAGAGGTGTGGGAGCTATAAAGAGAGGTCAAAGAACTTATAATGCTTGAGGTAAGGGAGCTGAAAAGAGGACAAAAAATTTCTAATGCTAGAGGTGTGGGAGCTAAAAAGAGGTCAAAGAACTTCTAATGCTATAGGGAGGGGGGTGCTAAAAAGAGGTCAAAGAACTTCTAATGCTGGAGGTGTGGGAGCTATAAAAAGGTCAAAGGACTTCTAATGTTGAGGGGGGGGGGGGCGGTGTGGCTAAAAAGAGGTCAAAGAACTTCTAATGCTAGAGGCGTGGGAGCTAACAAGAGGTCAAAGAACTTCTAATGCTAGAGGTGTGGGAGCTAAAAAGAAGTCAAAGAACTTCTAATGCTAGAGGTGTGGGAGCTAAAAAGAGGTCAAAGATCTTCTAATGCAAGGGGTGTGGGAGCTAGAAAGAGGTCAAAGAACTTCTAATGCAAGGGGTGTGGGAGCTAAAAAGAGGTCAAAGATCTTCTAATGCAAGGGGTGTGGGAGGTAAAAAGAGGTCAAAGAACTTCTAATGCAAGGGGTGTGGGAGCTAAAAAGAGGCCAAAGAACTTCTAATGCAAGGGGTGTGGGAGCTAAAAAGAGGTCAAAGAACTTCTAATGCAAGGGGTGTGGTAGCTAAAAAGAGGTCAAAGAACTTCTAATGCAAGGGGTGTGGGAGCTAAAAAGAGGTCAAAGAACTTCTAATGCAAGGGGTGTGGGAACTAAAAAGAGGTCAAAGAACTTCTAATGCAAGGGGTGTGGGTGCTAAAAAGAGGTCAAAGAACTTCTAATGCAAGGGGTGTAAGAGCTAAAAAGAGGTCAAAGAACTTCTATTCCAGGGGGTGGGGGAGCTAAATGAAGGTCAAAGAACTTCTAATGCAAGGGGTATGGGAGCTAAAAAGAGGTCAAAGATCTTCTAATGCAAGGGGTGTGGGAGCTAAGAAGAGGTCAAAGAACTTCTAATGCAAGGGGTGGGGGAGCTAAAAAGAGGTCAAAGAACTTCTAATGCAGGGGGTGTGGGAGCTAAAACGTGGTCAAAGAACTTCTAATGCAAGGGGTGTGGGAGCTAAAAAGAGGTCAAAGAACTTCTAATGCAAGGGGTGTGGGAGCTAAAAAGAGGTCAAAGAACTTCTAATGCAAGGGGTGGGGGAGCTAAAAAGAAGTCAAAGAACTTCTAATGCAAGGGGTGTGGGAGCTTAAAAGAGGTCAAAGAACTTCTAATGCAAGGGGTGTGGAAGCTAAGAAGAGGCCAAAGAACTTCTAATGCAAGGGGTGTGGGAGCTAAAAAGAGGTCAAAGAACTTCAAATGCAAGGGGTGGGGGATAGATGTCGGCAGCGAGGCTTTGGGGAAGGCGCGGCGGCGTCTATGTTCTTTCTGATGCGTAAACTTAATTAAATACAAGTAAAAACAGGGCATTAAATTCGTAATATAAATACTAAACTTTCTTATCTTAACAGCACAAATGAAATCTTACAAGTTCCAACATGTAACTAAGCGCTCCCGAAACACGAGTCAACCTTTTACTTCTGCTTGGAGGATATCCTCGCAAGTAAAAGGTAATCATTATGAATATGGAAAGAAAGATTTGCTTATACTTCTACCTTTTGCTTCAGAGAATTACTTTGTACTTCTACCTTATGCTTACAAGGATATCCTTCATTTTTATGAATACCTCCCACAAAGATGCTACCGCTAGAGAGTTTTTTGGCCTTTTGACTAGTCAGACAGTCTACATTGGATTTCCCCCCCCCCTCTCTCTCTCTTTCTCTGGTTACGGCTCTTTTTTCCATTGTCTAAAGTCTAAACATATACTGAATAGTCTGGCCTATTCTTTCCACAATGTTCTCTATCCTTATACACCTAACAGCACTTGAGACACACACACACACACACACACACACACACACACATATATATATATATATATATATATATATATATATATATATATATATATATATATATATATATATATATATATATATATATATATATATATATTATATTATATTTAGCAGCTCTTCTAGGAGAAGGGCTCTCCAAAATCTAACCATTGTTCTCTAGTCTTGGGTAGTGCCATAGCCTTTGTACCATGGTCTTCCACTGTCTCGGTTTGAGTTCTGGTCTTGCTTGAGGGTACACTTTCACACTATTCTATCTTATTTCTCTTCCTCTTAATTTTTGGAAGTTTTTATTGTTTTTATTATGAAAATTTATTTCAATGTTGTTACTGATTTAAAAATGATTTATTTTTATTGTTCATTGCTTTTCTTGTAGTTTATTAATTTCCTTTCCTCACTGGACTATTTTCCCTCTTGGAGCCCTTGGGTTTATAGCATCATGTTTTTCTAACTAGGATTGTAACCTAGCAAATGATAATAATAAGAACTAGAGGAACACTTAGTGGAGTGCAGACCTCCGGCGCGGCAGCTTAT
>NC_090732.1:140666973-140749473 GCF_036898095.1 Palaemon carinicauda | reverse complement strand
TTCAGGCATGTCTTTCCACTCGCGCTTGATATGGCCTTTTTGTGCCAGCCTATAACCCCAAATATTCTTAGCTCGTCAATCCATCGTATTCTCTTCCTTCCCTTGCTTCGTTGGCAATCTTTAGGGACCCGTATATATATATATATATATATATATATATATATATATATATATATATATATATATATATATATATATATATATGTGTGTGTGTGTATGTGTGTGTGTGTATACATATGTATTATGTATGTATATTGATATTTTATATGTAATTTATATTGTTTTGGAAATTATTGATGTAATAAAAAATGTTTGAGGTAGTGCCCTGTTTAAGCTGATATATTTTATGACTATCTGGAAATAGTACTGTTTCGAATTTAATGGGAAAGAATTTGTACCTCAAATTTAATGGTAAATTCCTTGTGCTAGAACTGGATGTTGAATTTATTTATCCCGTAATAAATTGTAGGTCAATTTACTTTATAACAGAAACAATGCGGCAGCTGGAAATACGTGGTGCGAAAATAAGGAGAAGCCAGTGCTTTAGCATGGGTGTATGAATAGTATTGGATTTTTATAATGCAGACTATTTGCGTCGGTAATTGTAATTTGGAAATATGGAAAACCGCCATTTTATTCAAGAGGGTGGAAAAGATTAAGTGTGTCCGTATTTTTTAACGGGAATACTTTAATGCTAACTCATTTTAATGATGAAAAGTGACCAAATGTACACCATCTACTTTAGAAATATAAATTCCTTAGACAATAGATGAAAGCTTGTCTCATTTTTAAAGGGATTGTAGGTTGTCAATACGATACCTTTCATGCTTTATGTTGCTTATCTAATTCCTAAAGAAAGATGAGATCGATTCAGAAAGATTTCCAAAACACAGCTGAAAAGTGCAAAGAAATGTATATAGATATATAGAAAAGTAATGTATAATTACGCTTTGCTCTTAGGTAATGGTCTGTCATTATTCAAACATATTATTGCTACAGATGCGCAGGGCTCTAAGCTACGACCATTATTAAAACTTATGCTCCCAAATTGCATGTCGTAGACCACACAAATATTTAGAGACAGTTACTTTTCATTGCGGCTAATTGTTTCAAAGATTATGAAATGAAAGCAAACTTTCGGAATTTTTTTTTTTTTTTTTTTTTTTTTTTTTTTTTTTTTTTTTTTTTTTTTTTTTTTTTGTGCCGTTTACTACTGAGCAATTCTTTCTTAGTTGATAAATGACATTGCCTCCGGACTGGATGTTGTAAAAATCTCTCTCTCTCTCTCTCTCTCTCTCTCTCTCTCTCTCTCTCTCTCTCTCTCTCTCTCTCTCTATCCTTGACCGTCGTTCTTTTCTGTTATCTTTAATGGCTAGATCTGGAAGATGGTGGATCAGGAGAAGTGCAGAACGAGAACAATAGGGAGGACTCACAAACAGGTGATTCTGAGGGTCATTATCCTTCGCCACCGTCAACATATCAGGATAATTGCCTGGCATTCATTCCCCCGTGACATCCTCCTCTATCCCCCAAGATCTTCATCCTCCCCTGACATTCTCTTGTTTTCTCCCACAAACTCCAGCATCCCAGGGACACACTTCCTAGCGTACTCCTAACCCCATCCAACTCCACCCCTCCTTTCCCATGCACATTCATCCGATGCTTTGCACTTCTCAGGTAATGTATTTTCGTTAGACCAGTCTTGCAGGTTAGTCCTTTGCACTGCTGTCCTATAAAATATATTCAGGGCAATTTAGTAAATGGTGTGCCACTTAAGATGAGGAAAGTCAGCTGAGATTCTGCAAGAGTGGCCGAGTACCATTTTAGGGAAGACGTTCAGAAATAATTGCAGTTGAAAGTGGTGGCGAATAACCTTACACACACACACAAACACACGCACACACAAACACACACACATATATATATATATTTTTATATATATTGTTTGCATATACATATACGTATATGTAATTTCGTCATCATCATCATCATCATCATCTCCTATGGCTATTGACGTAAAGGGTCTCGAGTAGATTTTGCCAGTCGTCTCTATCCTGAGCTTTTTAAATCAATGCTTTTCTATTCACCATCTCCTACTTCACGCTTCATATCCCTCAGCCATATAGGCCTGAGTCTTCTAACTGTTCTAGTGCCTTATGGGGCTCAGTTAAAAGTTTGGTGAACTAATTTCTCTTTGGGGAGTGTGAAGAGCATACCCCCACTATAATCTCATCCACATATGGCATTCGGGTAATCTCTCTTATAGTTTAATTTTTAATCCTGTCCTGCCATTTAACTCCCAATATTCTTCAGAGAGGTTTTTTCTCAACTCTATATAATCTGTTGGATATTGTTTCATTTTCATACCATGACTCACTATACTGATACATAGCTTGATTTTGGAAATCAAATTGCCTGAAAATGCCTGTAATTACGTATATATAATCTAGCTATCTAAATTAATGATAGTTTTTACCAGTTTGTACCTCTTTTTTCTTCTTTTTTTTTTCTTTTTTTTTCATTGTTTACATGTCAATGTCTGTACCTTAAGTAATTTAACGAATTAGAGTTATTTTGTTTGGATTATATAATCTAATCTAGTCTTATACGTATGCATAACGTAGTGTTCTTTGTCGATGGCCAAAAGTGATGAAAAAAATGGATCTTTTCTTTCAGTTTCCGTTGTTAATTTTCCCATTTAAAAATTGTTTTTCTTGATGAAATTAAAAGTTAATTTAGAATCTTTATAAAGATTCTGAATTTCTAATTTTTAATTGTTTATTAAATTTTTTCCTGTGCCTTCCGCGGCTTAAGCTTATTTGGACTTTTATATTGTACATGAACTCGGTAGAATATCACATTTCCAGCCGAATAGCATTCATATTCAGACACTTACTAATATTCATTTTTTTTAGATTCTCTCTCTCTCTCTCTCTCTCTCTCTCTCTCTCTCTCTCTCTCTCTCTCTCTCTCTCTCTCTCTCTGGTTGTGGTTGTGTACATTATAACCTTTAGGAATTAGCCTACTTACTTGAAAGCAGCTCGAGAATTTTTATGACAGTGTAATCAAATCTTAAGTTTCGTCGTTAGCTGAAACTCTTTTAAGTCAGAGTCTTAAATGAGATAAAATTCTTATACATAGAATTCTGTGCGAATTGAATGATATTGTCGTTTACCGTGGCTAATGGCAAATTGAATATGAGAAATAGCTGACGATACTCTTAAGTTTATGCGGCATATTTTATTCATAGGTTGGTTTGGGCATTAACCTTCCCCGGCATTTACTAACTTGAATGAAATTTATTTTTTTCCAGATGTTCTTGCTCACCAACTCTCTCTATTTTTATTACTTGCTGCCTTTTTTCCCTCACCAGTAACAACATTGCCCATATTTCCGTATATTATACAATTTATATTGTGCAATCCCACCTTCCTCTTTTTTTTTTTCCTGTGCTAAATCATCTCCTCAACCCGCTATTTGATGTTTTTATTCCTTGTTACAGCCTTCTTACAACACATATGTATATGCATATATACACATAACCATGTATGTTTTTGTGTAAATACATATCATATAAAGTTATTTATTAGTTTATCATGGGAATATTTTCCCCCTTAAGGATATCAAAGAGCAAGTTTTATTCATGAAATCTAGTTTTAAGATTATAGTAAACTTTATGCATATTTCCGAAACGTTGGTTTTTTTAAGAATGGAAGTCGATCATTTTATAATCTATGATCCCCTTTTCTTCGTTTCACGCACAAGCGTGCGCGCACACTGTATGGACCGTTATGTCATGTTGTCAGTGTTATGTTGTTAGCCATATGTTTACCAGAAAAATACCATATTCGGTGATAAGTAGTTGAGGTCCTGGTTGGGAAATAGTTATTGAGGGAAACGACCGAGAGGCCGTACTTGAACCGATTTACAATTAGAAAATTCATTTGCTGGTTCTGCCTTCTCACCGATAACTGGACCCTCGTGTGTTTTTCTGGCCATAAGGAAATATCATTATATGTAATTTCCCTAGCGTGTTCAAGAGCGTTCAAGACTTCATTACTATGAATAATTTGTTACTATTTGGACTGACGTCAAAAGTTGTTCGTTACATATATTCTTTATTATCGTGTGTAATGTAAAAAAATGATTATAACTGCACCGAAGTAAGTTTCGATATACTACATTTGTAAATGCAACATTATCATTGTTAATAAACGTTTTGCTACAGCTTGACAATGTTTGCTGTGCTGTATACATTATTTCCATTAATTGTCGTTTTTCCTTTACCCTGTCATAACTAGTACACTGGAATAGATGCTTGCTAAACTTTTTTTCTTTTCACTTATTAATTGATGACACTAAAAATCTCATTATGCCGTACACCTTGGCATTGTAAAACATTTTCATCCTTAGTCACAAGTGAAATATGTTTGGGAAAATATTTTGTTCTTGGTTTGATGTTTTAAATTACATTATTAGAATATAGAAAAAAATGAGCTAAGAATTCATATTTCATGTTATGTATATCTGTAGCATTGTAGTGACGGAAATGTCTACAATATTTATGATTAGTGTTTTATATCTTATTAGTTTGTTTTATTTTTTTCGGAATTTTACAATTTTATAATTCTTTATTATTTACGCACATTCTTTTTATTTATTTGTAACCTTTAGGTGAACCCACAGGATGCGATTTGCATAACGCTTGAATGAAATCGTACTTTTAAAGTTTTTCTTCTTGTGTTTTAAGAATAGTTTTTATTTCATTTATCTTAATCTTGATATGAATGAACAAGCTATATTTTTCATTTACGGCATTCGCTATGTACAGTATATTCTCTTTTTTATTTCATGGGATGAGGTAAGTCTGTACCGGAACAAAATACACTGTGGCACACAATTGCTTCGTCATCTTCTCTTCCTTCCTTCCTTCCTTCCTGTGATTCACGATCACGATCAACACCGCAATCAACTCGATATGGAATAACACTTTTTAGATTTCGCAACAAACGATCCTCGTCCGTTACAACGGGAACGGTATGTCGTGTGGGAAAAGGTCATTCGACCTCCATCGGTGCAAAAAGAAAAAAAAAAATGTGGTCATTATGGTAATGTCCTAATAGTTTTTTTTTCTTTTATTGAAATGCCGAGAAGGGCGTCTTATTGTTTGGCTTTATGCATGAATAGTTTGGAAAGTTAAGTTTTTAATTTGCTTTATTTTTGGTTAATTCATATTGAATAATTTACAATGAGTACAATAGATTTTTTGTCAGTCTTTCAGAATTTTGACTTTTTATCAAATTTTCTCCTTATTATTGTATTTCATTTTACGTCCACATTTTCTGCTGTATAATTGAAATTCTTTCGTGTTTCATCTGCGTTTTTGTCAGTTCTTTTACGCTTCTTGAAAATAATTATTGACTCATCACGTCATTAATCGATTCTACCGAGGCATTACATGTCATTGTAGACGGCCAAATCTAGCAGTGTGATATCACGTAGCCCCATTGGGGTTCTTCTGTTTTGGAGGAAATGACACCATTGCATTCCTTAAGTAAGTTGATTTTACTAGAGATCTTCTGAACTTCTTTTGGCTGGGCTATAAGAGTACCAAATGAGGAAACTCATCTTCAACCTGAAACTGAATTAAAACCAAGATTCCCATATAGTCGTTGGCCTTGCGAAGAATGTTACAGGCTCGATGTTGATGATTCAGGGTCCTTGTGTGAGCCACTGGGTGATTTGGTTTAGAAGTCATGGAAAGCCATTTGAAATAGTTAATTGTCAAGGGGGACGGAGTTCAGAAAAACAGGTAATAGTAATTGCCATAACCATGAGCTATCCACTAATGAATCAATGACAACCCTCCTCTACAAAAAAAGTATTCTACAATAGGTGCTGTAGGTACAGTTAGGATCAAAACAGACAAGGTGTTGCTCTTCTTACTACTACTATGTAATGGGCGGAGGCTTCTCCAACCTTAGCGAATCAAAGACAGCAAAGGGGCGTTTTTGCTAGCGAAAGCATCAAAATTTTATAAATCGAGTTGCCATATTTCATTCTGTTCATCATTTGACGTTTCCAATAGCCAAGCAAATACTGAATACTCGCGTACACACACACACACACACACACACACACACACACACACACACACACACACACACACACACACACACACACACACACACACACATATATATATATATATATATATATATACATACATATATATACGTATATATATACATATATATATATATATATATATATATATATATATATATATATATATATATATATATATATATAAATCATGAATACCCAAAATCATTTAAAAATTATTAGAGTATCGTAGCTAAACAATCCCATCCGTTAACAGCTACATTAGATTATTTCGACACTAGTCTTGTTCAAGTCACCGATAAAAGAAAAAGTACTCTCACGATATGGATCGATGTAAAATAATAATAAAAAACACCATACATGAGTAATATCGGCCTAAATGACATTCAGAGAGAGAGAGAGAGAGAGAGAGAGAGAGAGAGAGAGAGAGAGAGAGAGAGAGAGAGAGAGAGAGAGAGTGAGTTTCGGCCGGAATACATCGTTTTTTAATATATTTGTAGTACGTTGGTCAAAATTCCCCGTAACTTTTTGAGTTAGGTTGGTGACAAGCAAATAGACAGAGGTGAAAACATAACCTCCTTGGCGGAGGTAATAATAATAATAATAATAATAATAATAATAATAATAATAATAATAATAATTGGACCAAAACGTAAATTTTGAGAGTTCTGTCGAGGTGAGTATTGGCCCGAGCACTGAGCCCTTTTATAATTTGGAATTGCAAGATATTTCTTTGGATTTATTAAACGTAATTAGTTCTTCTTACCTTCTAAATTCCAGGAATTTATCCCTTTATCCAAACCTACCGAAATCTTGTAACCCTTCCAGAAACCACATTATTACTTCCATTCTCAACTCGGGACCGGTCTCACATAGGGGACCAAAACCCCGTTTCACGCTACGCTCAACTCTGTCTCACATAGATCTACATTAAGCCTTTTATATGGGCGGTCAATCGTATTCAGACTTTCAAAATATTTTTCATGGACTATTGCAATATATCAAGAAACATATGTAAAAAACAAACATTTCAATAGTATAATATGTATTTCGAAAGGAATAAAAAATGTACATACAAAGCTAAAAAAAAAAAAATCTTGATTTTAGCATATTTCTCTTTGCAAACGAAGTCCTCTCAGGAAAAAAATAATTAATCTGTAATTATATATTGCATTATAAATACGTCCTTGTTACATACGCTTTTTTTTTTTTTAGCCAAAGTTTACGTTATATAGAAATAGATACCAAAACTTTTCTATCCGTTTCAAACCGATAAATCCAAATAAGCAGGTGATGATTTTTTCTCCTGACAAATTCCAAACTCGTTTTAAAAGATAAGGTGCCTTTAATTTTTTGTAGAAAATTTAAAGGTATTTGTTCAAATGTAGTTTGAAGTTAAGATTAATTATTCTTCGTATTTATTTGTTCATTTGTTTATTTACTAGTTTATCTATATAAAGTTGCCGACGAGAGTGTTTTTGAATTGGGCGCCGCACTTCGTTAAGCATAAAAACAAATGCTTGAATGTCAGTTTGATCTCTAGGTAATGTAATTTCTCAAGATAAAGCTACTAGCAATTATATAATCATTGATAACTTGCAGTTACAGCATTAGCGTTGGGAATAATTTTGCGCTTATGCCACCTGCAAATATATTTTTCCGACAATTTATAGGAGAATACATTTTGGGAAAATAGGTATATTATAATTTCATGAAAAAATTTCGGAAAATTACGTCGTTCAGAGAATAAATATCTTGTATTTTTTATATGATTTGTCAATAAAACAAATTTCTGATAGCCTTTGCCAGAATATAATAGCGCCCTCATTTACCTCCACTTATTTTCGATTCGAAGTAATAAATTCTTATTGTATTCAATGTGTTATGAAGTCATCAGTATATATTGCATCCATCACTGATTATCAATTATGCACTGGTGATACTTAAATTTCGTTACTTATCAAACTTCCAACAACAACAACAACAACTACTTTATTCTACTGCTGCTATCTTTTACAAATCAACCAATAATGAATACGGTTAAAAATATTTGCTAGAACACTAACGGTTATCAAATAATATTTAGGCAATAATACACTATTAAGAAAACTCATTTAACTTCTCTCCACACCCCCTAAATCAGAATTGATTTCCTTATTTCCTCAGTGACTGGCTGGGGCAAGGGGTTTTGGAGAGGAGACTCCCCCCTCCCCCCCCCCCGACCCTTCCCTACAGAGTGTCCACTTGGCCCCTCCTACGAAAAAATAGTAATTGTGTGTGTGTATATAATATATATATATATATATATATATATATATATATATATATATATATATATATATATATATATATATAAGTATACAATGGACCTCTTCTTGGAGCGTTTATTCTGCATAATAAACGCTTCAAGAAGAGATCCATTGGCGGACGAAACTGTAGAACATTTCTACATACAGACATCTTTCAATTTTCCTTATGTAGACTACCATATATTAAGTTATCTTCGTGCTAAGGAAGATTACATCTGCAATATATATATATATATATATATATATATATATATATATATATATATATATATATATGGATTAATATCAACACAACATCGTGTTCAAATAGAAATAAATTTCTACCTCATACCTGGGATCGAACGCTAGCCCCTTCTAATGAAAGGCCAGGTCGAAACCAACCATGTCACGAGAGCCCATAAAAAGAATTGGAACCTGACCGCTACCAGCTGTCCGAGGATTTACCTGGCGAGACATCAGTCTCTTACCAGCGAGTTTTACCCAATTCCCCGGGCCACCACGTGACACAATTGGTAGTAATTCATTCAAATTACCCCTAATGAGTCAATATGGATTAATATCAACACAACATCGTGTTCAAATAGAAATAAATTTCTACCTCATACCTGGGATCGAACGCTAGCCCCTTCTAATGAAAGGCCAGGTCGAAACCAACCATGTCACGAGAGCCCATAAAAAGAATTGGAACCTGACCGCTACCAGCTGTCCGAGGATTTACCTGGCGAGACATCAGTCTCTTACCAGCGAGTTTTACCCAATTCCCCGGGCCACCACGTGACACAATTGGTAGTAATTCATTCAAATTACCCCTAATGAGTCAATATGGATTAATATCAACACAACATCGTGTTCAAATAGAAATAAATTTCTACCTCATACCTGGGATCGAACGCTAGCCCCTTCTAATGAAAGGCCAGGTCGAAACCAACCATGTCACGAGAGCCCATAAAAAGAATTGGAACCTGACCGCTACCAGCTGTCCGAGGATTTACCTGGCGAGACATCAGTCTCTTACCAGCGAGTTTTACCCAATTCCCCGGGCCACCACGTGACACAATTGGTAGTAATTCATTCAAATTACCCCTAATGAGTCAATATGGATTAATATCAACACAACATCGTGTTCAAATAGAAATAAATTTCTACCTCATACCTGGGATCGAACGCTAGCCCCTTCTAATGAAAGGCCAGGTCGAAACCAACCATGTCACGAGAGCCCATAAAAAGAATTGGAACCTGACCGCTACCAGCTGTCCGAGGATTTACCTGGCGAGACATCAGTCTCTTACCAGCGAGTTTTACCCAATTCCCCGGGCCACCACGTGACACAATTGGTAGTAATTCATTCAAATTACCCCTAATGAGTCAATATGGATTAATATCAACACAACATCGTGTTCAAATAGAAATAAATTCTTTTTATGGGCTCTCGTGACATGGTTGGTTTCGACCTGGCCTTTCATTAGAAGGGGCTAGCGTTTGATCCCAGGTATGAGGTAGAAATTTATTTCTATTTGAACACGATGTTGTGTTGATATTAATCCATATTGACTCATTAGGGGTAATTTGAATGAATTACTACCAATTGTGTCACGTGGTGGCCCGGGGAATTGGGTAAAACTCGCTGGTAAGAGACTGATGTCTCGCCAGGTAAATCCTCGGACAGCTGGTAGCGGTCAGGTTCCAATTCTTTTTATGGGCTCTCGTGACATGGTTGGTTTCGACCTGGCCTTTCATTAGAAGGGGCTAGCGTTCGATCCCAGGTATGAGGTAGAAATTTATTTCTATTTGAACATGATGTTTTGTTGATATTAATCCATATTGACTCATTAGGGGTAATTTGAATGAATTACTACCAATTGTGTCACGTGGTGGCCCGGGGAATTGGGTAAAACTCGCTGGTAAGAGACTGATGTCTCGCCAGGTAAATCCTCGGACAGCTGGTAGCGGTCAGGTTCCAATTCTTTTTATGGGCTCTCGTGACATGGTTGGTTTCGACCTGGCCTTTCATTAGAAGGGGCTAGCGTTCGATCCCAGGTATGAGGTAGAAATTTATTTCTATTTGAACACGATGTTGTGTTGATATTAATCCATATTGACTCATTAGGGGTAATTTGAATGAATTACTACCAATTGTGTCACGTGGTGGCCCGGGGAATTGGGTAAAACTCGCTGGTAAGAGACTGATGTCTCGCCAGGTAAATCCTCGGACAGCTGGTAGCGGTCAGGTTCCAATTCTTTTTATGGGCTCTCGTGACATGGTTGGTTTCGACCTGGCCTTTCATTAGAAGGGGCTAGCGTTCGATCCCAGGTATGAGGTAGAAATTTATTTCTATTTGAACACGATGTTGTGTTGATATTAATCCATATTGACTCATTAGGGGTAATTTGAATGAATTACTACCAATTGTGTCACGTGGTGGCCCGGGGAATTGGGTAAAACTCGCTGGTAAGAGACTGATGTCTCGCCAGGTAAATCCTCGGACAGCTGGTAGCGGTCAGGTTCCAATTCTTTTTATGGGCTCTCGTGACATGGTTGGTTTCGACCTGGCCTTTCATTAGAAGGGGCTAGCGTTCGATCCCAGGTATGAGGTAGAAATTTATTTATATATATATATATATATATATATATATATATATATATATATATATATATATATATATATATATATATATATATATATATGTGTGTGTGTGTGTGTGTGTGTGTGTGTATGTGTGTGTGGGGAGTGCGAAGAGCATTCCAAAACCATCTTCATCTACCCCTCACCATGATCTCATCCACATACGGCATTCAAGCAATCTTTATTATGGTTTCCTTTCTAATCCTGTCATGTCATTAAGCTCCCAACGTTCTTCTGAGCGCAAACCTACTAAATCTGTTGGTGAATCTTTCATTGTTATACTACGACTCATGTCTGTACTGTATCACAGATATCACTAAACTGTCATTTAGCCCGGTTTTATATGTAATTTCAGGCAATTTGATTTCCAAACTTTACTTAACCTAGCCATTGTCTGATTTGATTTTTTTCAACATTTCATTAAACTCTAATTATAAAGACCCTATATTAGAGATCATAGTTCCTAAATACTCGAATGATTCTGCCTCATTAACCTTTTTTCCTAATGATATTACATCTTTCATTGCATATTCCGTTTTCTTCATCTCTGTCTTTCTTCTATTTATCTTGAGCCCAACCTCGTGTGATATTTCATGCATTCTGGTAAGGAAGCATTGCTAATAAGGACAGCATCAGCATATTGTAGGTCAGCTAATTTCCTATTACCAATCCAGTCCAATCCTTCTTCACCATCCCCAACTGTTTTACTCAACAGTCCATGAGGAGGATAAGCAACCTATGTGACAACACATTCCCTTGGAGTACTCTGCTGTTCACTGGAAATTCATTTTATAAGACTCCACTAACGTTAATTTTGACTTGCTATGTTCATGAACAGACTTAATCAAATTTACATATTTATGAGGAATTCCATAATAACGCAGGAATCTCCACAAAAATTGGCCGGTGCACAATATTAAAGGCTTTTTTAGTCCAAAAATGCCATCAAAAGTGGATTTTTATGTTCTATGCATTGCTGTACGTGTCTCAAAATGAAAATTTGGTCAGCACAACTTCTACCTTTTCGATACCCTGCTTGTTCATCTCTCAGCTAGTCACTAGAATAAACATACTATATATTTATCATGTTTTCATGACAGCTGACGTAAGTGTTATGCCTCTGTAATTATTGCAATCAGTCAGGTCTCTCTCTCTCTCTTTTTTTTTTTTTTTTTTTTTTTTTTTTTTTTTTTTTTTTTTTTTTTTTTTTTTTTTTTTTTTTTTGCCATTTTCACCAACACTCCTAGCTCCCATTCACCAGGGTTTGCCGCTTCATGCCACATTCTACAAAATAATCTTGTACGTATTCTGGGGGTAACTTAATTTTCGGCTAATGTCATCTCAGCAGTTATTCCATCTTAACCAGGTGCTTTCCATCTGAGTTTAATGATAGCTTCATTTATAGCAATATCAATAGTATTTTATTATTATTGTCTTTAGAAAAAAGTGCTTTGTATATGTTGTACATTTATGCCTTGTGTGTAACATTGACAGAATTCGGCCCCCATAAAAGTGCAAAATGAAGTTGTCTTTATTTAAGCTTGGTACATCTGGGATTCGGATATGCTGTCGTCCAGTCCTGTGCCAATATCGCTGAATCGTCCCCTTATAAGTGTGCCCTATAAAGAAACCTTGACCCATGCTTTAGGAATTTATGTTCCTAAGGTCGGGTTTGGCCCTCTTAGCTTTCTTATATACTGTACTGCTGTCATTTTTTTATGTTGTGGGAACACTAGTCCTCTCTCTCTCTCTCTCTCTCTCTCTCTCTCTCTCTCTCTCTCTCTCTCTCTCTCTCTCTCTCTCTCTCTCTCTCTCTCTCGTTGCAAAATAGTCTAGATTTAGAATAAACTGTTTCTCGTGTGAATCTCGTGGAATTCATCAAAAAGTTTGTGACTCCTCGATGGAGCAGGACAGGCTTTCGTAGATTACTGTGGGAAAGATTATTTTACGATGCATTTATGTTAAAGTAAGGTCTTAGGGAAGGAAAGGTTGGTTTGGATAGATGCCTTGCCTGCGAGGTTAAAGAGGGCAAGATGGCACTTGTTTCCTAGGTTAGGATGTAAATGGTCCCCCTTTGGTCATGTAGGATTCGATACGCTTGGTTAGTGTAAGTTATTGTGGGCTTGTGTATGGAAAACCAGTCCACATAACATTGTTGAAACTTCATGTTAAAATCAGAAGCATCACACAAAGATAAAGGAATTCCAGTTGGGTAACCGGCCTATGATTGACTGCTACGTGTACCATGAATCCGTAACATAACACATACTGGACAACGATTCCGGTTATGTAGCTTTGGTCTATAATTAGAAAATCATATCCTTGGAATTTTAAACCATTATCAGTAATTTCTTATTTATATCCATGATTAGAATGAAAAAGTGTAACCGCATCAAGTGGCCTCACGCTATGCACTATAAGCACTTGAAGGTCTTTGCACTTGCTTTAGATACCTCTTCACCTCCGCTCTTGCTCCCTTTCTTTCCTCTTCCTTTCCAACTCCTAACTTTCATCTCAGAGTAAATAGGTCTTTATCCTTGATGCCCTTGAATGCTAAATGGTGTCACAGGCTCCAGTGCCAGGCCATAACAGATCAAATCCATAAATCCAAAATAAAAAATGTATTTTGGAAATGTATTTCATAATTTTTAGGACAAAATTATCATGGTTTTATCGTCTTGTGTTCGAAAAGATCGCTAAATTTAATGTATGTTTTTTATTTTGAATTGTACTTTAAATGGCTAAAATAAAATTCTTAATTTGTCTTTTCCTGGAATATAATGAGGTACACCTAATAGCGATCAAACGCAAATATTATTGTTACCCATACGCAGCCGTGTTCTTGGTGCTCCAGAGCCAGGAGTCATTAGAGAAAACGGATATTTTTATAGGGGTTCCTTGTGCAAATGATTCATTCCCGCCTTTGGTTTTTTTTTTTTTTTATCTTTTAATTAGTACGAATAAGAGTTTTCATTGCCAGCATTATGAAAGGTCTATGTATTTTAATTAGTCTATTCTTCAAATTTGCCGAAATTATTGAAGTATACCAATATTCATTAGTTTTGAGTGTTAATATTTTCGTCCTTTTGTTTTACCTGGATGCAAATTAATGTAATGTAAGCTTTCATCTAATATCTTAAATATAATAGTGAAAATAATAGTACTGTTATAGGAACGGGAAAACAAGAGGATCTTAGAAATGTATTACTAATTTTATTGACAGTTCTTGCCTGTAGTATCACTGTTCTCTGTCATATTTGTGTTTTTCTAAATATTAGCTCTCTCTCTCTCTCTCTCTCTCTCTCTCTCTCTCTCTCTCTCTCTCTCTCTCTCTCTCTCTCTCTCTCTCTCTCTCTCTCTCTCTCTCAAGATGCTTCCTCTTAGCAACTCTTTGTGGCTGAGTTGTTAAGTTAATGGAGTTAGCTTCTCGGCCACAAAGAGTTGCTAAGTTAATGGAACATCAGTTTCTTAGGCCTGGGTTCGATTCCCGGCCGACCAGAAGCTATTATCTTTGAGTTGATTTTCCCGAGGTATAGAGAGAATCCAGATATTTAGAGGAGCATAATATATTGCTTATATGAATATGAAAAACACGTCTAAATGTGCAAAATTTAATATACATATATTATATAATATATATATATATATATATATATATATATATATATATATATATATATATATATATATATATGTGTGTGTGTGTGTGTGTGTTTGTGTGTGTGTGTGTGTGTGTGTGTGTGTGTGTGTGTGTGTTACGATCGTTATACCACTCAGTCCGTTGTTCGTGGGTTTGGGTACTGAAATGCATGTACACCAGGAAGGACAAACACGGTTGACACATAAACCCCTTGAACACTCTAAGGATAGGAAGTTGATCTTCCACCCTCGTCCTATAGATAGTTAATGAAAACCTGAATGATAGCAGTTTCCGGCTTTTCCCCCTCTGAGGGAAAAGGGCATATGTGGTATTTTTGAATTACATTTTATAAGTTTGCTTACAGCATTAAGTTTGATTGTTTTGTGTGTGTAAGCATCCCTACACCAGATTTTGAATTTCCCTACCTTCGAAGAAATTAATCCGTCCCTTTTTTTATCTCCTTTCTTGAAACATGACCCTCTTGATACGTGAAACTTCATCGGGGATATGATGAATACGGCAATATCATTAATGATGTAATGCTCTTGTTGAAATGAAATCGCATTAAAGCCTTTAAAGAAGAGGTCATGGCTGGTCTTGTTGAGGAAGAGTGGCATATGTATGGCTTCCTTCTCTTCCTCTGATTCAGCAACAGTGTCGGGGGCGCACGCATTCTGCAACACCTGCACTACTGCTAGCTCTGACTGGCTTGAAACTAGTTCAGAAGTAGATGGGGCCTGGGACACTGTTAGGGTGTTGGGAGGGGGCCCATCTGTTATGTGTGTATGTATTTGTCTCGTCTTATGTCTTTGGATCTGGCCTCGCCAGTAAGGAAGACCTGTGACCATGTGGCAGTTACGTTATAGTGTCTCGTTGCTTTTAGAACCGTAAAAGTAATTCTGAAATACCTGGTCTAGGTGTGTCACTGGACGCTAGTGTATTATGAGTGTTAGGGGTTGTTTTATTGTCATTCGCCTCTGTTCGTGTGAAATTTTAGGATTTTTTTTTTTTAATTTCAAACCTGACTGCGAAAATCAACATCTTTGTACCTAGATCAATATGGTGATTTTTCGTTTCACTATCAAGACTATTTCTGTGAGAAGTATTGGAACGCGGAAGTTATATTTGATAGTTATTACTTTTTTTTTTTTTTTTTAGTTTTCTGACCTTTTGGACCATTGAGTTTGATTTTCTTACTAATGTGTAAATTGTAGATTTATTTCTACGACATTTGTATTTACTTACGTTGAATGTTTTCTTTTACAGTTAACTTTTTGTGTGTGACTCGCGTTTTGTCGGTGAATAAGAGAAAATATATATAATCCGTTGAATTAATCCTGTATTAATTTTGCAATTCTGTGAAACGAAAACTTAATTTTTTGTGTATGTGATATTCCCAACTGACCAATTTGCTGTATTTGAGTTCGTTTGCAATTTTGTGCACATGGCAGGATGTCCGCAGAACTTTCTTACTCTGACTTCATCGGGGAAGACTGAATAAAGATATTTATTTGTTGTCAGGATATTTAAGGTAAAAGGCATCTGTAAACATTGGCGTTTGGATACCTCTGTGAAAATGCAGTGTGAAAAGTTCTGCAATACAGTAATAGATATTTCACAATACTGATCATTCGAGTATTAATCGTGGAATAATCCTGCCAAAACTGATTAATTGAGGACGGAAAAGTTATCATGGAGCGAGAACTCGGAGAAGTTGATAATGAAGGCAACTTCATTGAAATCGAAGAGGAAGAGGAGAAGCCCGAAAAACCACCAGACGTCCCGCGTAGGAAAAAGAAAGGTCTGTTGACTCTTTTTGAAAAATAAGAGCTTTTTACGATTTATTTTGTCTCTTTTCGACTGCATAGGAACCACCTCGGTGATATATATGATGAGAACACAACACATGAGGAGAATGAAGTAGACTCTTAGAAAACTATCTGAGGGTTTATTTGTTCTCTCTACACATACACTGTATACTGTGAATGATTTGAGCGGACGAAAATGTACAATAGGAACGTCTCAACCTCCATAGCCTCTTTGAAAGAGGAAAGTGTGTTTCTTCCCTACACTTTGAACATTAATTCTTAACCTATAGATGTACAAAATATTTACATACAGGTATCAAATAAGAAGAAATTACACCTAATAAAATTTCTCAATAGTCTGAACAACAGGAGATATAGTTATTATTTAGTCCTTTTCACCTCATTAATTATTGCTTAATTACATTTGACACATTACTCACTGTACTTTAGGAATATACCCGACGTAAAGACAGTTTCTTTCTCTTTATGGACCATACATATTAACATCTGGAAAAGGGATTTTTTTGAAATGAAATGAGAATTACATTGTCCTGAAAAATCATACGGCGGTCTTAGAGGGTCGAGTGCATGAATTTGCGGCTTGAATTAATACTTGTATTAGGTTAGTAAACGCTTTATAATAAATTATTACGTTATATATTCTAGGGTCAGGCATTTGATGGAAAACCATTTTTATGAAAGAAATGTAGATTTTTACGCACTTATGTAAGCAAAGCCGAAGTTTGAAGTAAACAAATATATATATATATATATATATATATATATATATATATATATATATATATATATATATGTGTGTGTGTGTGTGTGTGTGTGTGTGTGGTTGTGTGTGGTGTGTGTGTCTGTGTGTATATATGTTTATGTGAGTGTATATATATGCATATATATATATATATATATATATATATATATATATATATATATATACATACATATATATATATATATATATATATATATATATATATATATATATATATATATATATATATATATATATATATATATATATAAACATGTGCATACACAGTCAGTTTAATTCCTAACCCAAGTTGGTGCGCTTATAAATATTTCCCCTTTCTTGAATGTATGAAAGTCATCACGATATGAATAATATATACTGTACACACATACATACATTCATATATATATATATATATATATATATATATATATATATATATATATATATATATATATATATATATATATATATATATTAATGAATAGACAACGTGTCTGCGGTGTTCAAAATTCGGAGACACCATATCCTGGGACATATCGTCTTGTAGTTAGTTTTCAGGATAATAGTAGAAGTAATTTTACTTTTCTCCATTTATTGTTTAGTGTCGACACATGTTTCGGAGCACTTCTCGACCCTTCAGGATTACGTTATGATGGTGAAAATTTGATACAAAAATATTTGTAAATTCGGAAAACGTTCAACAAAATTGATCAGTGAAAACTTTAGATTATTTGATATATAAATACGGAAAAATGCATAAATGAATTTTCAAAAGGCTTCACAGAATTTCATGGATCTCCTGATTCCATCCTTTGCAGCCGGACCAACGTCGGTTCCTCGGAATGCTATCTTTCGTTCAAAGCAGACCAAATTGTGAAGCTTACACGATTCTGCAGAAATTTGTTATGTGATCTGCATTTATCTCGGACTTAATTCCATTTGTAGAGTCGCCTTTGGCTCATGACAAATTTTGGACTCGATGTTCTTTTATTTTCTTTGCAATGAAACAATTGTTGAACTCCTATCCATGCCGTTTTTCTTCTTTCTCTGATGCAGCTCAAGCTTCCAAGGTTGCATAGGGGTTGATTCAGAGGTTTCAAACTGGCCTCATTTGTGCAACGCAGCCATTGGACGTGAAGCTTGCTCGCTCCTTCAGAATCTAGGGATCAACGTGTGTTTGTGTGTATGTGTATATACTGTATATGAATGTATGTAAAGGAGATGGTATTTTTTTTATAAACCTCTTAGTACAAAGGAGTAGCTTGGCATTGAAAAGGAGAATGTAATGTTTAGAATGGATTGAATTTGAGGTGGACCTTTCACTGGGAAGGAAAATTATTCATCATAAACTTTATCTTACTAGATAACAACCTTTTAGGTAACCCAAACTGTAAATTAACAACTGCGTTTGAAAAAAAAGTCAAGGAAGGAGGACACTTGAATTTTTTAGTTTCTAAAATATAAGTTCTTTTATGATATCATGATTTTTAAATACCATCTGTATTATGAAGTCTGTATCGATATATTTTTTTTCTTTTTTTTTGGAAAAAAAAAATATTTCCTGATTGAATATCTCAGAAATTTCCTTATTTGAAGTAAACTTTTTGCTATGAAGAACAGCATCTGGTATAACCGTTTCTACCGAAAGGAATGGCATTTGATATAATTAGTTTTATTCAGTAGCTGAAATGCTTTTGAAATGTCCTTTATTGAAATTCTGAGTAATTGGTATAACGTTTTTTTTTTTTTTTTTTTTTTTTGTGGAATCTAGAGTAATTTTGATTTAAAGTTTTCGTGATGGAACTTTTATCATAGTCTTTTTATTTGGAAAAATCACTTTTAAAATAAGCCTTTAATGATGGAGACGTGGATTTTTTTTTTTTTCAAAAAAGGATATTCGAGCGAAGAAAATAAAGTGTAGAAGTAGATCATAATGGTTATGTAGAAAACCTCTTTGCTTTGATATATATATATATATATATATATATATATATATATATATATATATATATATATATATATATTTCTATATATATTATATGTATAGCCTATTATATATATATATATATATATATATATATATATATATATATATATATATATATATATATATATATCTATCTATCTATCTATCTATCTATCTATCTATCTATCTATCTATATATATATATATATATATATATATATATATATATATATATATATATGTATATATATATATAATTTAGTATATGGTAAGCAGCTCTTCTAGGAGAAGGACACTCCAAAATCAAAACATTGTTCTCTAATCTTGGGTATTGTCATAGCCTCTGTACCATGGTCTTCAACTGTCTTTGGTTAGTTCTCTTGCTTGAGGGTACACAACGGCACACTATTCTATCTTATTTTTCTTGCTCTTGTCTTGTTAAAGTTTTTATAGTATATATAGGAAATATTTATCATAATGTTACTGTTCTTAAGATATTTTATTTTTCCTTGTTTCCTTTCCTCACCTGGCCCTTAGGCCTAGCATCCTGCTTTTCCATCTAGGGTTGTAGCTTAGCAAGTAATAATAATAATATTAATAATTATAATAATAATAATAATAATAATAGTAATAATTATAATAATGATAATAATATATATATATATATATATATATATATATGATAATATATATATATATATATATATATATATATATATATATATATATATATATATATATATATATATATATATATATATATATATATATACACACACACACACACAAACATCAGCTGTTATTGGTCTACTGCAGAACAAAGGGCTCAGACACGTCCATCCCCTCCTGTCTCTGTGTGTGTTAGTGATTTAAAATTAGTATAAGTCCAATTTGTTGGTTGTTTTATTTTTATTGATTTAGATAAATCAATTAGATTGAGTATGCATAACTCGATTATAATTTTTTTCAGCTTATAGCAGATGAACAACTTTTTCATGTTGATAAGATCATTGTTTAAGATATATATTGGTTTTAGGCTATGTATTTTATGTCTTTAAAACTGAAGGCAATGGTTTCACAGATTTGACTGAATAGTTTGAACTTTATCTTTTAAAGAAATAAAATTTCTCTGCAGACAAATGTCAGTCAAGAAGATATTACAACCATTTGAAGTCTTTTTTACGAAAATCTTTGTTTATCATAATTGCATGTACTTTTTCTTTTGGTAATATGTTTAAATTTTTTTTATGTTAATTGTTTTAAACATTACGGATTTTGTTTTTCCACTGAAATTTGACGAAAGGTAAGCCTCGTGTGATTAATTTTAGGAGAGATAAGAACGTAATTTTTGGAGAGAATTTTACAATTTTTGGATGGAGATGTTTTGATTACTTACCCTGGGTGTAGGGTATACGATATCTGAACACACCTGTTTTTTTTTTTTTTTTCCTCAAAATTTCAAGAACGTTGATTGCTGATATACTAGAAGAAACTAAAACCGTTCTTAAAGGCAATGTTACCAACGCTATAATGTTAAAGACACAAAACCCGACTTCCTTTTTACGAACGGACTCATACCACTAATTGACCTTAGTTAAGGAAGGAACCACGGAATCTTCGAAGTTTTGGGGAATTTCTAAAGGTTAAGTGGAGAAGTTATCAGAAACAGGGTCTCCCGATGTAGAAGGCTTAATTGTTCGGCGAAATAATCAGTGCCATTGACTGTTCATTAAGGGGAACGAAAAGTTCCCTACTTCACCAGGAACATTGTGTCTTTTTTTTTTTAGTTGTTTTCGGGAAACATATAACAATTTTTTTCTTTTAAATATCCTTTTAGATAAAGGATTAAGATGTGGATTGGAGTTTATATTGGGTCTATAGATTATATGTACAGCTCTCGCATGAGGAAAAAAAAATCTTAAAACTGAAGACCCAAGAGATTCCGCCTGAGATCCAAGGTGTGTAAATGGAAATTATATATGTGTTAAGAAAAGAAATCTATTTATTGATGTTGTCTCTTTAATTTATTAGACTTTTATTGTATTTCTTAGTTTTTATTCTTTTTAAGCAGGAGACGGGCTGCTTGTTGTTGGAAACTATATAATGATGAGAGCAACAAACTAAAAAAGGAAATTCTGAAGGATAGGGGATAGATATTTTGTGGTAATGAGGCTTTTTGGATGTGATTGAAAAGGTGGAAACATATTTTTAAGTGGTTGTATTTATCGGGAAGAGAAATTGGTTGTTACGAAAGAAAATTATAAGCATTTTTTTTTATGATATCTAACGAAGCTAATTAGCGATTGCACCAACGTAATAAAATTGGCTGTTTCTGTTATTAAGAAAATAATAAAGCTGAAATTTTGCAGAGATTCATTCTCTAAATGCAGTCGAGGCTTGAAGGTAACAAGATTAAAGCTATATTTTCCCCAGAGATTATGTCAGATGTAAACTGCCTGTTAGAATTGCAGATGATGTTAACTTTCGAAACTAGACAGCATTTAAACAAAATGAAGTAGGTTTAGCGACTTTATTAAAGTAAATTTACAGCATAATTCATACTTTATAATTTGTATCTGTTGCCTGTTGCTTGGAATAATCTCAGGTTCATTTCTCTAATGAAGCATGAAAAACTCTGCGAACCCAAACTAGTAGACTGATTGAATTTGAATGTGTATCAGTCGTAGCAACCAGGACATTATTATTGAGTTTAATTGTTTGATTTCGACACTGTATATAGTGCTTGATATTTTGGTAATCTCTTTAGGACTTTAAATCATTTATTCATGTGAAGGTGCGCTTAGATCCTGTGAAATTTGCACGTCTGTTCTGAAAGAATATCTGTTTAATTCGAATATTTGCCTTCCTATTTATGTTTTCGAATGTTTGTTTTTATTTCCGTATATGCAACACACGTGTTTGCGAAAACTGCAATTTTTTCTGTCATGAAGCCAGTGAAATTTTCAACCTCCAATTTCCTGCTCATTGCTTTCATTTACTTTGATGTGTTTGTGCTGTGATCCTTTTCCGCTGTCTATTTTTATTCTCTTAATTCCATCATTTGCTTACGAATATTGAAATTGTTAAGTTTTGTTATTGGAGTTTTCCTAATCTTACGCGAATCTCCAAAACAGTACGATTTTAGATCTCCAAATGGATGTAGTAATTAAATAATGACATAAGGTTATGGATTTCAGTTCGTTACTGGCATTATATAATTATACAATTATATAAAGTGTGCTAAGGATTGAATACTTCGTCTTAGATGTCATAAATAGCCATTCATAATTAATAGAATGATATTGGTATTAATATAGGGAACCTTGCATAATAAATTGCTCGCAACTTGCATATAGATATGGATAAATATTTAGAAACTAGTTCCATCGATAACTTCTTAAAATGAATCTTAAATTGAAATAATTGTTTGATTTGTTTACGTACAAAAGTTGAAAATAACAAATTTTGTAAAAATTTCTTCTGTTTTTACTGATTATTGTCATTTTTTTTATTGCCATCAACGGGGTTAAATAACACACCGTCATCTTTTTATCAATTTTTCTTCTGACCTTAATTTAAGAACGCACTTTAAGATTAGACAAACGTTTCCCAACGTCACCAAGCCTCACTGGCCATCGTGGTGATGAAAACTGGCCAAATCCTAAAATTGAATAAAGACATTTCTGAAGCCTTTGTCCTACAGTGGACTAGAAACCATTGCATTTGTTGTTGTTATATATATGTATATATATATATATATATATATATATATATATATATATATATATATATATATTTATATATATGTATATATATATATATGTATGTATACTGTGTATATATATATATATATATACATATATATATATATATATATATATATATATATATATATATATATATATATATATATATATATATACTGTGTGTATATATATATATATATATATATATATATATATATATATATATATATATATATATATATATATATATATATATATATATATCACACACACGCTAAACTTCCAACACTTTCATTTGAATATATTCAAGCACTATAGTGCTTGTCGCATATGGTACATGAAGATATCTATATACTTTTTATTTTTTGTTATATACAAAAATATAGTTTTTTACTATTATTGATAAATTAGCTATAATTCATTTATCGTGTAATGATATGTTTGTTTATTTATGGATTACACTGTAATTTTATTTTCTTGTACTTACGTGCATTTGATGTGTCGAAGCGAAGCTTCCTTGACAAGGTAATATCTTTTTTAATTGTGTCATTTGAATGTGTGGACTTTATAAATAACGGATAGATAATTGTTAATTACCTCTCTTGCTGAGAAAATTCTATCTTTAGCTGACCTGTGATTTTTATTCTTTTTGACAGGTTAGTGAACCGCTTGGTTAAAGGCGATCTATCAGTATGTGAGTATGGAACTGTAAGTCTGGTTATTTCGTTTGGCCCGAAATTGGGGTCTTGGATAATGATATACTGCTACACAGAAACACACACACATATGTATATATATATATATATATATATATATATATATATATATATATATATATATATATATATATATATATATATATATATATATACATATATATATATACATATATATATATATATATATATATATATATATATATATATATATATATATATATATATATATATATATTGCAAGCCAAGCTACAACCCTAGTTGGAAAACCACGATCCTAGAAGCCCAAGGGCTCCAATAGGAAAAAATAGCAAAGTGAAGAAAGGAAACAAGGAAATAAATATACTACTAGGGAAATAATGAACAATCAAAATGAAATATTTTAAGAATAGTAACTATAAAAACTTCAAACAAAAACAAGAGGAAGAGGAGTAAAATAGAATTTTCCATAATTCTAAAATGTGAATTATTTGAGAATAAAATATTAGATAATATGCTAGTAAGTATATCTTGTCTGGGTATATGAGACACATCGAAACATTTCATTGTACAAGAAGTGAACGCTGTGGTATGTGGAGTAGAAACACAATATTCAGTTCCTCGAGCTAAGTTGTAGGACATGTAACCTCCTTGCTTTACATGTAAACTGGTGTCCTGTTACCTTTCGTCTTCAGTCCAGACAATTCCTTCCGTGTGGTGGCTTTGAAGTCAAAGCGGCTTTAATCATTTCGGGGTTTTCCCATATTATTTTTTTAGATAATGGACCATAAATTAAGATTGTTGTGGCTTAAGTGTTCTTTTCTATCGGCCCATGCCTTCATTTGTAATTAGGTTCGATTTTGTCAAATTCATTTTTTTATGGGAAAAAAATGTAATTTTCATTTCAGACGAAGAGCAGCGACGATTAAATATTTCTAGACTAAATTTGATTATATATTAATTTTAGGAGGAGATGTTTCTTTTTATACTGCTTGCTGCAAAATGATTAAGTTTTATATATTTTGATTGCCGCTGGGGAATAGATTGGGGACGTAGGTAAAGGGAATATTTCCTCTTTTACTCGGCAAATATTATTATTTTTTCATTCTGATGTATGTTTTATATTTTATTATTTTAACTTTTTCATATTGCTCACTCGTTTAACTTTATCGTATTAATTTTGGTTGCTTGTTTATGATATACATCTGCACAGAATTTTTACTTTAATTTTAAATCCGTCTTTTGATTAAGTCTGATTCCTCTTGGGAAGATTTTTCGGAAATAAAGCTATGCTGTGTTCTGTACACACATACTTGCGTGTTTATATACATGTATATATATGTATGTATATATATATATATATATATATATATATATATATATATATATATATATATATATATATATGTATATATATATATATATATATTTTGTATATATAAAGCCTTCAAAGTTTTCTTACAACAGTTACCATGGGTGACAGGTTTGTGATTTCCCTCCTCCCTACTCTTGTACTGAGAACCAGCATCCATAAAGAATGTCACGAAAGAGGTAGTTGCAATTTAAGGAAAAAAATCAATGCATTATTTAGTATCAAAATTGCTTGCTTTAAGCATTAGGCAAACACATATAATTACAGTTAAAATGCTCTCTCTCTCTCTCTCTCTCTCTCTCTCTCTCTCTCTCTCTCTCTCTCTCTCTCTCTCTCTCTCTCTCTCTCTCTCTCTCTAATTAAGCTGCTGCCTTTTTTTATAACTCTTTCCTCCTCAGCCTTCATCAATTTACCGTTTCTCGTTTCCTCTGGAGTTGGTTCCCACGTTCGCGCATAACCTCTGTAAACGTCAGTTAAATGACACTCCAGTTGTTTACTCACGATTAATTTTCAACGCTTATCTCTCTCTCTCTCTCTCTCTCTCTCTCTGAGCACTATCTGTTATAATGACTTTATCGGTTTTGCAAAGCGATTCTAAAATTATCTACGTTTTCACCGCTTCTAATATGGTAATTTTTAGCTGGAACTCTAGCTGGGATAGTTTCTGGTATAGGTTCATATCACGGCGCCTTTTTGTTTTGTTTTTTGATTCACGACACGGTTATTTCTAGTTACTTTTCACCACTAATTTGCTAAAACTATTATCTTTCGGGTCCTTACGTTAAGCTCTTAGGCTTCAAATAGACCCGCACATAATGGTCAGAGTTATGATCAATCTTATCTACCCATTTTATGTCATTTGGTCACCAGGAACAGTAAAGATTTAAAAATTATTTTTTTATATATTCAATTTTTAGGTGTAATGTATTGTTATCATGTAATCAAGTAATATTCCGAAGACCCTTGGTAGAATAATGTTTCCTTTTTGATATTTCGGTATTTGTAGCTTCATTTTTTTTTCTTACTATTACTACTCAGACGTTGGACCTCTTTGGAAAGTATGAGACTGTTACTACGCTGACTTTCACCTCTTTGCAACCAAAAGGAGTGTTACTACGCTGAATTTGGACCACCTTGCAACGTATGAGACTTACTATGCTGACGTTGACCTCCTTTGCAAAGCATGAGACTGTTACTATGCTGATATTGACCCCTTTACAATGTATGAGACTGTTACTACGCTAACTTGGACCGTTTTGCAACGTATTAGACTGTTACTACGCTGATTTAGACCCCTTTGCAACCAAAGGGACTGTTACTACTCTCACTTTGAGCCCCTTTCCAACGTATGAGACTGTTACTACGTTGAACCCCTTTGCTCCTTGTTAAGGTGTTACAAGGCTGACGCTGGACACCTTTGCAATGCCTGAGACTGTCACTACGCTGACGTTGAGCCCCTTTGCAATTTATGAAACTGTTAGGAGGCTGACGCTGGACCCCTTTTCAATGAATGAGACTGTTACTACGCTGACTTGGACCCCTTTTCAACGTATGAGCCTGTTACCTAGCTGATGTCAGGCCACTTTGCAACGTATTAGATTGTTACTACATTAACATTGAGCCTCATTGCAGTGTATGAGACTGTTACTAAGTTGAGCCCCTTTGCAGCGTGTGAAACTGTTACAAGGCTGAGGCTGGAGTGGCGAGGACCTTCAGACCCTACAGGTCTCCAGAGCTGCCAACCCTCTGACCAGTGCGGCCTTATGGCCTTTTATCCGCCACCAGTGACTGGCTCCTCGGCACCTCCGCCCTCGGGGCGATAACTTTATCCTCCGCCCAACGGCTCTCCACAGCCGATCTGACCTCATGGGAGCAAGAGGTCTTTGTAGGCACCCGGAGGATGCCATTCAGGTCCTGGCTAAGGGATCCTCTTCCGGGGTGGGGAGCTACAGACCCGGTTCCCCAGACCCCTTTGGAGGATTTTTACTTTTTAGACAGCGCTGTCTATCTTCCCCCGGTCGGTGAGGACTGTCCACGCCAGGGAGGACCAGAGGACCATGTGAAGGGGCGCCATCCTTATAGGTCTCGCTCCTACGGCTCCGAGTCACCGGACCCGGTCCAATGCTGAAGTGGAGGCGAAGAGAAGAGGAGTGGCGCAGAACTCCCTCGGAAGGGAGATCGTACAGCGGGGAGATGCGCTAGTGGCTTCACATGGGAATCACTGGGTCCGACCTACTTATCCAATGGCGCGTGAGCCTATCAAGCCAGAACCCTCTCAAGCCCCCCCCCCTACTAGGGATGGGCCTACTTGGCCGTCAATCCGCTGCTCGGCGTGGCCTACCGGCCTTCTCCCTCTGCCGGCAACCGGCTCATTTGACTCTCTGTGGGTAGAGTACCTGCCTTCCGCCCTCGGGGTGGCTGCTTTTGCCTACCGGGGATCGGCCAATATGGCCGTCAATTTGCCGTTGCCACGGCCTGCCGACCTTCTTCCGCCGCCTGCGACCGGCTTCCCTCCGGGAGTGGAGGACCTGCCTTTTACCCCCCGGGCAGCATCTCCCTGGTATTGATCCAACTTCGTGGATGCAAGAGGCCTATTCAGGCACCGCAAGGTCCCCGTTCAGGTCCCCATTGAGTCCCAGCGGCAAAACGAAGCCAAAAGGGGGCAACAGTGACGTCAGACCCCTTCGTCAGGGGAACCGGAACTCCAGAGCATTCATCCGCTACCTTAGGACAGACCATCTAGTGGAGCTACTGATCCCGGGGAGTGGGCTTCGTAGGAGGGGTCAAGGGACCGCCCAGAGAACGTGGTTGTTGAGGAAGTGTCGTCCATCTGAAAGGTCCTTGGTCGCATTAGAAGGCTCAACAACCTTCCGGAGCCCCAAGGGAGGCGAAGCCCTCCTTGGCCCTGCCTATCTCCCAGGACATTGGTAGTCTAAAGTCTTCCCGACTAGTGAGAGGGTTGTGAGGTTAAAAGAAATAGCGAGACCTCTTATCAAGGGTGAAATGGCATTTCTGGAGGAGGGGAAAAGGGTAGTGAGGGCACCTGGTGTCCTTGGAGAAACTAGCCCCCAAGGAAGACTGATGCTGTGACCGGCCCAGTGGGACCTGAAGGGAGTACAGGCCCTAGCAGCTAGACATCTGTAAGTGATACACCCCCCCCCCCGTCCCAGTCAACCAGGGAAGCTTTCCAGTGTTGGCTAGACCCAAGGAACACCCTAGCAGGGGTCTCACTTCTGGATCCTCCTCCAGAGATCCTCCTTTTCACAGATACATTCCATGGAAGAGGAATGCCGTCGCAGACGGCCTCAGCAGAAGGGCCAGGTGTTGGTGGCAGAGTGGTCCCTACATCCGGAAGTGGCAAAGACTGTGCTAGGTAAGTGGGACTCTTCCTGTCTGGACCTCTTTGCGATGAGATTGAACGCAAAGATGCCAGCCTTTTGTTCTCCAGTGCGAGACCCAGCAGCAGTTCTAGAAGACGGGTTCCATATAGCCCTCCCAAACCTCTCCCTTCACGTGTGGAGACTATTCAGAGTTTTACTAAGAAGGGAAGGGTTCTACAGAAGGACAGCAGCTCAGATGATGAGTAACCTCTGGATACATTCCATGGAAGAGGAATGCCGTCGCAGGTGGCCTCAGCAGAAGGGCCAGGTGTTGGTGGCAGAGTGGTCCCTACATCCAGAAGTGGCAAAGACCGTGATAGGTAATTGGGGCTTTCCCTGTCTGGACCTCTTTGCGATGAGGTTGAACGCAAAGATGCCAGCCTTTTGTTCCCCAGTGCCAGACCCAGCAGCAGTTCTAGAGGACGGGTTCCACATAGCCCTCCCAAACCTCTCCCTTCACGTGTGGAGACTATTCAGTGTTTTACTAAGAAGGAAAGGGTACTACAGAAGGACAGCTGCTCAGATGATGAGTAACCTCAGACAATCCATGAGAACCATATACTAGGCAAAGTGAACGCTCCAAGGAGGGCATAGAGCCCCTCAATGCCTCAATCCCAGTCATTGTAGACTTCCTGGTCCATCTTCACCTCGTTCAGGGCATGTCAGTTCAGGCAGTGAAGGGATTCTGGGCGGGCCTGGGTCAGGTCTTCTTCCTCAAGGGGTTGAACCTACATTCCTCCAAGTGGCTCTCAATGCTGGTGAAGGGGTTGGAGCAGGCATGCACCCCCCCCCACCCACCCATGGGCCCTCAAGGCACCCACATGGGATGTCATCGTGGTTCTTGACGCCTTGAAGAAGCCTCCATTTTGGCCTCTGCGGTAAATTATAGACAGGGGGCTTACAATGAGGATGGGCCCCATCTCGCCCTGGCCTCGTCCAAAAGGCTCTGTGGATGTCTCCCAATCACACGGGTGGAAGGAGTTGGTTTTCAAAATCATCCTCTCCTTCATGACCAAGACACAGAAACTGGTGGTAGCTGACCCGCGGTTATCGAGGTTTCCATCCCCGCCATCCCCAGGATAAAGGGCCCGGATGACCTGCTGTTGTGCCCAGTGAGGGTGAGGGCAGAGCAAAAATATCGCTCAAAGATCTCCGCCCTCTGTTCAGCTATTAAGAGCCTGTTCGTGACTATGGGGAAAGTGAAGAGGGTGAAGAACACGATCTCCTATCTCTGGAGGACGGTCCGTAGGGCGTACTTGGCGAAGGATGAACCCTTCCCAAGATCCGCCCAGCCTCGTGACATCAGGGGCGTTGGCACTTCGTTGGCTGTCGAAAGGAACAAGGTGGTCGGCCAGGTGCTGGGAGCACCAAGACGGTAGGCCTTTATGACCCACTATCTCAGGACTGTCCCCTCAGGTCTCGAGCGGTTCAGGGTCGGCCCCATCGTGCCCGTGGTCGACCAACAGAGGATCTAAGGCAGTCTACATATGACACAATCCATATAGAGCGGCGAGGGGTAGAGCTTCTCAAATCCCTATCCCCTCGACTTACCGTGGACTACTCCAGGAAGGAAGATGTTATCTTGTGGAGTATTCTCTGGCTACCCTATTTTTATTTTACCTTTATTGTAGCACTTTCCCCCGACAGGCCTTAGCTCTCTATGCTACCCTCATACCTCTCCTACAGGGGTCTATCCTCGCTTCCTAATTCTTAGGCTCCTATATATTGGTCAGTGAGAAGTATTAGTTTTGGAACAAATGACAATATCCAAGAAAATTGTATTTTTCATAACTTGCCACTGACCTGTCGTTTAATTAATCCCCCCCCCCCCCATCCTTCCCTGCTTTGCGGTAAACCCTGTTGTTAGGAATTGTTGTTTTCTAGGACCAGGGTAGAATGGTTGATAGCGTCCTGGGAAGGTCGTCTCAGACGTCCCTCTAGGGCATGCTAGGAAACGTGGAGAGTGGGGTTGGAAGGGTATAGGGTATATATATATATATATATATATATATATATATATATATATATATATATATATATATATATATATATATATATATATATATATTATATATATATATATGTAAATTAAGGGTTTTGCAGAATTCCATGTTAATTTTATCGTGCTTGGGTGAAAAGTTTACAAACACACTGTTTCGTAAAAAAGAATATAAGGACAATTTATCATTAAGGTATGACAATGATATCCATTGAAAAAAGCGGTGGGTTTTTTATGGAGACCTTGTAAGTGTACTTAATGAGTCAAGAGTCATATACAGCCAATCTCTCCTCATTTCTGCGTTCCACGGCCGTTCATGAGTCACCTTTAAAATTATGATATTTCTATATACCTATTCTTGCTACCGATAAGGGAAGCAAAATTCTCCTGGAGCCCTTGGTTTTTATAACTTCATTCTGAGAGAGAGAGAGAGAGAGAGAGAGAGAGAGAGAGAGAGAGAGAGAGAGAGAGAGAGAGAGAGAGAGAGAATTCCTAAATCAAAACCTACAGTGTTTGTAGGTGTTGCCCCTTTAATATTGTGTCGAGCCAGGTGAAACTTCCTATTTAAAAAGCAGGTTTTCAGATTGACAGTTATATCGAATTCTTATCGGCTTTTACACAGAGTAAGTGTCGCTATTCCCGCTTTCAGTGGCAGGTCCCTGTCAAATACCAGGTACAGGAATGCTTTTAAGTTAACTCAAGTTAGATAGTAGTGTGAAAATTAACATAGCGCCCTTTTCCCTTTTTCCTTTTCGTTTCAAGTTGTACTTTTTTCAAGCTTTACACATGACAATTATTTGTTTAATTCTCGTAAGATATTTATTTCTGTGATGCTAATTAATCACTGTCAATTTGTATGTAAATTAGTTAGCAGTAAAGATTGAATTTCGACGAGTGAATTTCTGGGTAAGGTTTTCCAAAGCATCAACCACCCATTGAGATATCACCACTAGAATTTCAATAACTCTCTTGAAATATCTGAAAATTATAATACTGGTCTTAATGTGGGTAGCTCTTTTTCCAATGCGTTATATTTCCTGAAAAATTTGGCATATTATTTCCTAAACATATGAATAAACAACATATTTCATTCATATATTATTTTTCATTCTATTTGTTTATAGGTTAGTAATGCCTTTGAGTTTCTCCCCAAATATTATAGAATTAGGAACAGTTGTAATCACCGAAGAGGCTGTAATTTTATTGAGGGTGAATTAGACTTATCTTATAATAATTATGAAATTATTTTCCACTCGCAATCATTAGCTCTCAGTAGACCTTTTCCCAATTATTTTTCCAACTTATGGATTTTCGTGTCGCATTAATTAATCTCTTATGGACCTATTTTTTTCAGCTCGAACCCCTTACTCTTTTCCCACTCACCTTCTCCCTTTGAAATATCGTTTTCTGTTTAGTGAATTCCGCAGACTGTTCAGTTTTAAAGTTTCAATATACACCACAGAGTGATTTCACTATAAACATGCGGAGGTTGTATGAAATGAGGATCTCACTTTCTCCATCACTAATGAGATGAAGCCAGCTATTGAACACCCAGCAAGGTTGTAAGCAGGCATTAGTTAGCTATAGCCATTTTGGCTCATCAGATTTGAAACCTCAGAAAAGTTTTTCTGATCCAATTTTGTTTCCTGTATGTCTTCTCGAATATATATATCTGGCTTGGAATATCCCCCATTTATACCTCCCTTCCCCCAATCACTAGGTCCAAACTTTGGGTTGTGGTATCCCATTGGAAACATCCCTGTCTTAGCGATCTGCTGGACTGGGCATTGAGACCCGCTCAAACTTGGTTGCTTCTTGTAGTATCTGCAACCTGGTCGTCCTTGAGAGCTAAGGATGGGAGGTTTGTGGAGAACCTATAGGCCTAGGTGCTGAGTCAAAAGTAGTCATTGCCTGGCCCTCCCTGGTCATAACATGGGTGGAGAGGGGGTCTTGGGCACTGATCATATGTATATATGGTCAGTCTAGGGTATTGCCCTGCTATGGCTTTGACACCGTCCCTTGCCTCTGTCATTCATGAGTAACCTTTAAACCTCTGGTTAATGGTAGTATAGGTTCAAATGGGTGACCAGGAAGCTAGTAGTAAAAATATTGTTGGGACATTCAAAGACCTTCTCTATTATCTACGGACCAAAAATGACAAAATCTATGTGGAAATTTTCATATGTAATGTGGATTCAAGTTTATTTCAAGCGGGGATGTTTGGTGCCTCAATAATGTTAAAAATTTTTACATGGAAATATTTATGAAACATCTCGCAGCATTTTCTCAAGAACAATGGGGGTTACAGTTTGTCAAATTGATTTGCTGTTATCTTCATGTAGTGTAGGTTCAGTTGAGCATGACCTCAATGCTGGTTTGGGTCCCACTATAGAAAGGATTTCAACCATGCACACCGAAGTGCAACTAGATGGCTCAGGTAAACATTGTAGTCTTTTGAACTGCTACCACTAATTTCATTCCCATTTTTGTTGGCCGTACTGTTAACACTTCCACCATCCTCTCAATTCAACACTAACTGTGGCACATTGAGGCTTTTCGGTGTACAGTCATCAAGTATGAGCCTTTTTCCGTCATTGTCAAGGAGATTGCTGTTTTGATAACAAAATGCTGACTGTTTGGTGCCTTCTTTTCTTGAAAGTTCCCTTTATCTAATATTTTACTTGACTACTGCTGAACCCAAGCCATCAAATCAGGAAAGTGAACACTCTAATGTGAAGTCTAATATGCTGATTTCATCAAGGACTGAAAAAACTCAATTCCTTATCATAAGAAGCATTCAGGATTTTACTCACCCTTTTAATAAATTTCGCATTTACCGTCTTCATGGAAACAAATTCAGTCAGTTTGTGAGAAAAAAAAATGTCGCCTCTGATCCTTAGAATTGCCATCTTGTTTTAAATTCTGCCTAACTCACACTGTCTTTAAACCCTTAAATGAACTCTTTTATATAACCAGTGAACTGAAACAGGATTGACTAAGAATCTTTTCATCCACCTCATTAATGGTTAGTCATCTGTTCAAAACCACTCTTGTCGTCGCTCTTGATATCGTTGAGGAATTTGACAGCCAGTCCTAAATCTTTCATAGCCAAAATTCTTGGTTAAGACTTCTCTCCTGCTCTCTGTAGACATATTTATAGCATGGCTAATAGTTTCATACTGATGTCGCAGTTGCATTGTCCGTGTTCATTTTATTGGCGTTCTGCAGGGTTTTATTCTCCCGTCTAATCTTTCCCTCTTATGAATGGCATTTAGTCTGCTTCTTTTATTCTAGTTTTGTTGAAATTTCAATCCTCTATATTCTACTTTTATTCACTTCACAGGTCTCATCTGTTGTTCCGACTTCGTTTATTTTCATTTTATAAGTCAATTCCTAATTTTGTTAGCATTTCTGAATTGAAAGCTCCCACCTTAGATTTAACACCCTCAAACAGAAAACCCTACGTATTTCCGTTTCCTCTTCCATGCGAGAGATTTATTGTCTTTACAAAATTGCTTTAAAAATTAGTTTTTTTTTTTTTTTTTTTTTTTTTTTAATTATAATTAGGTTTCTGCCATGTCGTCGGTTACATATTAGTTTTCATTCTTTTTTCAAATTAATTGGGAGCTTCTGGTTTCCGGGTATTTGTATTCTGTAAGACTGCTACAATATCACTGTACAGGCCTCTCATTTCCTTTATTAAAAAAGTAAACCAGTCTTTTCAATGGGGTTCCGTCAGCGTAAAGGAGATTATGGTCGTTCAGTAGGCGTACAAATTTCTCTTTAATGATGATACATTTTTGGGTTCCGTATCTATTTTTATCAAAATTATAACCTTTTTTTTTTATGTTGATCCTTTTTCCCAAAAGGGTTTACTAATCAGCTAAAGGTTGCTCTCTAAGGTATTTGCCTTCTTATCTGGTTCCCTTATTATGATTGATTATTACTGTTTTCATCTGTAATGCTAATAGTAAAGTCCATATTATTCTCAGTAGACCTTATTTCCCTAGACATTGAATAATCATGTTACCTCTTTTCACTTTTCAAAAATAACTCCATCTTCTTTTGCGTTTGTTTCGGACCAACGACAAAGGATGGAAGAAACTTGAGATCCTCTAAGTTAGATAAAGATATTTTATGTAAATTTCATCATTTCTTGGAGCAACTTTTATTCTTTAATATAGTTTATTTTTGAGTCTTGTTTATGATAGTCTTGGGAAGTAGAGAACGTGAAAAAGTGTTTTTTTTCATTGAGTGTTGTATCTAAAGTATAATGGCAGTGGTAGAAGTAAGTAAATTTGTGAAAAATACAAGGAATTCTGGAAATAATAAACTTCAAAAACCTGTTTCTATTTTTTACAAGTATAAGGGTACCATGTGAAGGATTATATTTTTTGGAAGCTATAAAGCTTATTTATATTCATGTCTGTATAAAAAGAACGATTTAGGTTTGATTTAAATATTTTTATTTTATTTTATAGAATTAGATTTCTGGCTAAAGATTATTTTTTAGAATTACAAACCGTTACTGATTTGAGAAGCGTACTCTTAACGTAATAATAATAATAGTAATAATAATAATAATGATAATAATAATAATAATAATATTATTATTATTATTATTTTTACTATCATCATCATCATCTAATCTACAATCCTAGTTGGAAAACCAAAATGCCAGAAGTCCAAGGGCCCCCAAACAGGGAAAAAATAGCCCAGTGAGGAAAGGAAATAAATAAACTATATGAGAAGTAATGAATAATTATTAAAAAAATATTTTAAGATCAGTAACAAAGTTAAATAAATTTATCATGTATAAACTATGAAGAGACACTTTTGTCAGCCTGTTCAACATAAAAACGTTCTCTATAGATTCGAACTTCTGAAGGTCCACCAATTCAACTGCCCGATTAGGAACATCAATCCACAATCTGGTCACAGCTTGAATAAAACTTCTGGAATACTGTAAAGTATTGAGACTCATGATGGAGAAGGCTTAGTACTACGTACGGTATGGAACAGTTTGGGAAAACCCGAATGCAACATGCATAACGACCTAACTGAACGAAGGTGTCAGAAGTCAGTGTCCAGGTCAAGAGTAAGAAATGTGATAGATTGTAAGTTTTTCTCCAACAAATTAAGATGAGATTCAGCAGCAGAAGAACAGACAGGAAAACAATACTCGAACCAAGGGCAAATGAAAGAATTAAAACTTCAGAATAGATTGATCACCTAAATCTCAAGATACCTTTCAATAAGCCAGTTTTTGTGCAATCGAAGAACAAAAAGACAGAATGTGTTTCTCAAACGTAAATATAAAGTCAAGAATCACATCTAAGATTTCGAAGGAGTGGTTTAGATTTAAAGAAACATTATTAATTCTGGGATCAGGATGTTGAGGAGCTACTGTCCTCGACCTGCTCACAATCATACTTTGATGTTTGTTAGGATTCAATTTCATGCCCCATAATTTGCACCATGTTCTAATTTTAGCTAGATCTCTACTCAGTGATTCAGCACTCCCAGTGTACATTCAAATGATACAAGCTCGAAAAATATTGGACCCAGAACACTACCCTGAGAAACACCTGATGTTACATTCTTATAGTCACTATGGTGCCCATAAACAACTATTTTTTGCAAACTAAAATCCAGAAATTCAATAATGATGCTAAGAAAAGACCCGTCTATTCCCATCTGTTTTAAGTTTGAAAGAATTAAAGAAACATTATCAATGCTCAGATCCTCGACCTACTCACAATTATACTTTGAGTTTAGTTAGGGTTCAACCTCATGAACTATGATTTAAATCATGCACTAACTTTAGCTAGATCTCTATTAAGGGATTCAGCAATCCCAGAGCTACAATCAAGAGATGGGATTGAGGCAACGAGAGTAGCATTATCTGCATATGCAACAAGCTTGTTTTTTTAGGCGAAACCACATGTCATGTGTATATAGTATGAAAAGTAATGGGCCAAGACCACTACCCTGAGGAATACCAGATATCACATTCCAATACTCCGTATAGTGCCCATCAATAACAAATCTTTGCAATCTATTACTTAAAACTTCAATAATGATGATGACAAAAGACCTACCTACTCCCAACTGTTTGAGTTTGAAAACAAGGGCATCATGATTAACACTAGTCAAATGCAGCAATAAATTCTAGGGCAATTATACCAACTTCTAGACCACAATTAAGGGATTTCTATACGACATAAGAGATTTTAAGAAGGCCGTCATATGCTACAAGACCTTTGCGAAAGACGTGTTGCCAAAAGACGTTAAATAAATTAGATAATATGAGAGTTATGGAAATTAGTTGGTAATTAGCTGTTGTTGTTGATGTTGTTATGTGACGCAGTTCCGGTAGGCCCTGCTGCTGCCTCGGATGCCTTCGATGACCGCGGAGGTAGCAGCAGTAGGGGATTCAGCATTATGAAGCTTTATCTGTAGTGGATAATGTGGGAGGGTGGGCTGTGGCACCCTAGCAGTACCAGCTGAACTCGGTTGAGTCCCTTGTTAGGCTGGAGGAACGTAGAGAGTAGAGGTCCCCTTTTTTGTTTTGTTTCATTGTTGATGTCGGCTACCCCCTAAAAATTGGGGGAAGTGCCTTGGTATATGTATGTACTATTAGATCAAGTGAAACCTATTATAAGCAAATGATGCTGTTTTCCTTATCAAATTGTTTATGGCGTTTAGGCCAGTGGTTTACTTTGTTTAATGGATGAACCAAATTTTTGTATAATAATTGTGGTAAACTTTTTTCCAATCTTAAGTTGATGTCAGTTTTGGTAAATATTTAAAGGAAAGAAACATCGTATTGTATCAAAATCACTTACTAATATAGGAAGACATTTTGATGATTGATATATGGTATATAGTAAAAGGGGGAATGTTTCAGTCTTGAAAAATAGACTGATATTGGTGTTTGATGAAGGCATGGAGTTGTAGAGAGCCATGATTGAGGGAAAAATGTAAATGAAGTGTTAGTTTTAAAATTTGTCAGTCACGAACAGGATGTGCCCAACATCTGCTTCCTATCTAAAATAAATTTACTGTATATGAGCTGAATGACTGAATACATAGAGTAAAAAAGCTTAACGATCGTTACATACGAATTATTATTATTATTATTATTATTATTTGCTAAGCTGCAACCGTAGTTGGAAAAGCAAAATCCTATAAGCTCATGGGCTCCAATAGGGAAAATAGCTGAGTGAGGAAAGGAAGTAAGGAAATAAACTAAGAGAAGTAATTAACAATATAAAATATTTTAAGAGCAGTAACAACATTAAAACAGATCTTTCATATATAGACTATAAAAACTTGAATATGCAAGAGGAAGAGAAATAAGATAGCAGAGTGTGCCAAAGTGTACCCTCAAGCAAGAGAACTCCACCCCAAGACAGCAGGAGACCATTGTACAAAGGCTATGGCACTATCCAAGACTAGAGAACACTGGTTTGATTTTGGAATGAAAAAGGAATTTTCTACTTCTATTGCAATTTTGTAATTAACACTATGTATGAGTATTGATTATTGAGGAAATTTTTATTTGAATGTATATTTCATCTTTTTAGTATTCGGTATATTACTCATCGTCTTTGATTGCATAGAATATTCATTGCTAAGATTGGAAGGTAAGCGAAAAATTCCCTTTCCTTGCAAGAGAGAGTTTAAATTTTAAAAATTTAGAAATGGGTATTTATTTATTTATTTTCCAGTAATCATTTATTTTACATAATCTATTATGTGTCAAACACAATTATTGTATTATATATAGAAAGGTATGAAATTATTACGTTCACTTGTGCCGTCTTCTTTTTTATATGTATCTCCCTCGACTTGAATTGGGAAACATCTTCACAAAATTGGAAGTTTATGCCCAGATTCCCCCGCCCTCTCTCTCTCTCTCTCTCTCTCTCTCTCTCTCTCTCTCTCATACGCTTTTCTTTATGCTTCATTCTTTGACTCGTGTCCGAATCCATAGGCTCTCTCTCTCTCTCTTCCTGGCTGGGTGCGAATTCTGGGGAAGATTCATACAAATTCGTACTCTGCTAAGCTCGTACCCGTCAGCTGGCTGGCAGTGCTGGTCTGCTCTCTTTCTACCTTAGTCAAAGTTTGACCTGGATTCGCTAATGGAAGACTGCTTTTGTCGCGTGGGCGGAGAGGACTTGTATTGGAATGTACAATTATATTCTATTGCCGTATTTCAAGCATTACCATTGTTTCATATGCATTTATGATTTACCATTCTCTCTCTCTCTCTCTCTCTCTCTCTCTCTCTCTCTCTCTCTCTCTCTAAGGTCTGAAATCATGGTTTGTTTACATGTGTTTGTTACTATGTTAAGGAGGTGAAGCATCTTTTGATGCTTTTCATATGCCGTTAAGTCGTTTTTGTTAAAATTTTCTAAGCGAATAGAGAAAAGAAAATATTAATTCGCTTGAAAAGGGAAGTGGCTCCTCAATATCGAGACCTTTTCATTGATGATGTATTTTTAACTGTACACAACTCATTTAAAATTTTAGGTGTAATCTTCTTCGTTTGCAAAATCAATTAGCATACTGTATTGAGAACGACATTTTAGATTTTTGGTAACCAATCTGGTCTGTAGAAATGTTCAGTTTTTTTTTCAATTTATTATATTTGAGTATTGTTCTCCTATCTGGTCTTCAGTCGCAGACTCAAGTTAGTGTCTTAGACAAAAATTGTGGTCTGTTAAATTTATCATCCCTGATCTGGTTTTTAATCTCTAGCATCCTTGTTGAGTAATCTTTGTGCATGTTACATTCCATAATTTTTATTTTTTATTTTTATGGACATCCTTTCCATTCAGATCTTCCCAGACTGTATTAACCTATATATATTACTACAGTAGCTATGCAGTTGATTCTAACTGTGTATTGTTCTCTGTAAGGCTCAATACTACACAATATTCTATAAGTTTCATTCCCGTTCTGACCAGATTGTGAATTGAACTTCCTGATCTGGTAGTTGATTCGGTGGAACTCCAGAAGTTCAAAATTGTTGCCTTAGGCTTTCTGTTGAACAGTTTGACATGTCTCATATCACAGTTTATATATGAATTATGTGGTTTAAACGTTATTGCTGATCTTGATATATCCCTTGAGTTTGTATCATTATGCTTTTCCAATTAGGATTGTAGCATAGCTAGTAATAACACTATTTGGGAGGAGCTGCATTAATTTCATTTAATGCTAACTTAGTGTGAGATTCATAGCTTCGCTTGGTTGCCATCCTCTTGGGAAATTAATAAGCTATCAGTTTTAACGTAATAGCCATAATAGACTAAGAAGTATTCATGCTTTTTTTGTAAGATTTGCTTCGTTTTGTAATAATAAAATAGTAAAATTGATTAAAAAAAATAGCTGTTAGCTCTTATATCATCATTTTGTTTTAAGAGACATTCGACACATCTTTTTATGCGGTATTAAACAGAAAAAAAGTGAGGCAATTCTTTTGCTATTATGCATCCTTTACTTAAAAGCAGCTTAGCATTTCTGTCAAATCTGGGATAATCCCATTTTCGCTGACGAGGAGAATCACAAGAGGTTTGGAGATAAGAATCAAAGGATGTTTGGAGACGAGAATCACTAGAGGGTTGGAGTATACCAGAAGTATTGACAGACTGTTTAGGTAACATCATCACTTCTATGTTGTAAAATTCTCAATCTTTAGTATTTCCCGAGTTATTCAGCCTTTTGTTTCCTTTCAATTGCTCGAATAATCAGGATATCTTCATCACCCTAATACAGCAATGAACAGAAACAATTTCAACTACAGGGGCACTCTGTAGAGCGCAGACCACCGCGGCAGCTTATTTATCGACCTTTTGCTCGACCTTGACCTTGATCTTTGACCTTAACATGTATTAATTGGCGTGGATTTTCATACACAAACATGAACCAAGTTTGTTGTGTCTGTGACAGGGATGTCCAAACTTATGGCTGATTACGTGATATGGACATTTTGCTTGTCCGTGACATTAACCTTATTATTTTAAAATCCATGCAAGTTTCATTATTCTATGATTAAAATTATGGCCGTATGGGTGATGACCGGAATTTGACCTTTTGCTTGACCTTCACCTTAGACTTGACCTTAACCTTCGACCATAGCATGTTTTAATTTGCGTGAATTTTCATATACTCAAATATGAACCAACGATGTCCAAACTTATTGCTGATTACGTGAATTTGACATTTTCCTTGACCGTGACCTTGACCTTCCAAAATCTAATAATTTCCAGCTTTTTATATAGCAGTTAATCCATGCAAGTTTCATTAGTGTATGATTAAAATTTTGGCCAGGAAACTGTTCACAAACAAACACACAACCGGTGTAAAACATAACCTCCTTTCAACTTCGTTGGCGGAAGTAATAAGTTTACCTTCTCAAGGTGTTGCATTGATTCCTAAAATTGATTTGAAAATGGTCTTACTTTAAATTATTTTTGTAATTGATTTTAATATCTCTCTCTCTCTCTCTCTCTCTCTCTCTCTCTCTCTCTCTCTCTCTATTGGAATTTTGTCTTGTGTATATTTATAAAGGTTAAGATTTAGCGATATTTAGTACGGTTAAGATTGAACCATTTCATTCCGTCTCATTGACAGGTATTTATTGAGAGCGAAGATGGTCTTTGATGTGATGACAGTAGTCTGATAGACTGAACAAACGAAAAATATAATTCTATTACAAGTTCATGTAATCTACCCATAAAATAGATGGTTTGATTTATACTCAGAAGTGTGAATTTGAAAAATTAAAGGTTTAAGATGATTTGATGCAATTTTATATATACATGCCCCATGCGGTAGTCTCAGAAAAAGATCAAAATCCTTAATAACACCATTTTGGAAGGCTTTTGTCAATCGTATTTATAAGTTTGTTTGAAACTACACAGTATTTTCTTCTCCTTTGAAAGAGAACCTCAAATTCTCAATCGATAGGCAGCGGGTTTTTTCTTTCTTTCTTTCTTTTTTTCCTTTTTTTTTTTTTTTTTTTTTTTTTTTGTGGGGGGAAGTCTTTCATGATGGAGAGATCGCTTTGTAGGGATGAACTCCGAGTTCTATTTGTGGTCTGGCCATGTTTCTTTCAACGTGATATGTTGGGTTGGCACTTTTCTCTTCCTGTATATTTGGACCATCCTTTTGATGCTACTTTGATGTTTGATCAATTCATGCGTAGCCTATATTTCGTAAAAAAAAAAAAAAAAAAAAAACATTTGAATATGTGATCCTACAATTTGTGTCTTTAAGTGATTTTCTCTTTAAGTGCAATCTATCTCCAATGTCGATTTTTTTTTCTTCTACCAGTTTTTGGCTTTTGTAAAATACTAAAACGTTCTCAGATTAATTTTAAATTCATGGTTACAATTGTATGAAATCTCTATACACCGTCTTGTTTTATCAACTAAGTGATATATTCTCTCTCTCTCTCTCTCTCTCTCTCTCTCTCTCTCTAAGGGTGTTTCCATACCTTTGAGAGAACATACTTTCGTTAGATTAAATTAGGTTATATACAGTGAAATATTTCCTTCATTATAATCAGTTACCACTATATGAAAATTCAGAATTGTCCGTGCCTAGAAGAAATTAGTAAATAGGGCATTACATTTACGTCAGTTACGGAGGCCTAACGCAAATTGATGTAATGTAGTGTAGGACTTCAGTGAATGCTACGAGAGCTATTGTCTCCATACCTTACAGAGAACTATTGTCTCCATACCTTACATATGTTGTGTAATGATTAAGTTTCCCTTTTGTCTTTCATCCCATTCAACTCCTTTCGTCAAATACTGGCCGAAATGTTACGTAAAATCCCCTGGCTATTCATTAAAGTCATCGAGGAAGTAAGTAGGTCAAGTGGAGGGAGAATTTGTGTAACCATATCTTTTTTTTAGAACTGTCTGAACGTTACAGATTAAACGAGGTTTTAACACATCTAGAATATATAAAAACATGTTCTATCTATGGTAAGAACTCTTCGCGTGGTATGCCAGGAAAAAACAATGTGTATCTTGAACTAGGCGGGAGATAGAGAATGAAGTTTTTACGGTAGGTCCTTTTCATATGGGTACCTGGTTTCCAGAAACTTTTAGACTTGCCTTGTCACATTATGCCTGAGGTAGACGTTGGGGCCGGATATTGAAGTCGTATCTATGGTTAATATTACCCTGCTTCTGAAGCTTTAATGTTGACTTTCCGATTTAATTGATTCTCTCCTCTCTCTCTCTCTCTCTCTCTCTCTCTCTCTCCTCTCTCTACTCTCTCTCTCTCTCTTCCCTCTCCTCTCTCTCTCTCTCCTATTTTAATCGTATCTAGAAACGATACATGTAGAATTGTTGTAATATGACTTATTAGATATCTAACATAGCCTTAAATCCGTATACATGATGGAATAGCAGTTCTCCAGGTCTTATGATTTGTTCACTTGCTGGTGAAAGATCAAGCTTTGTTAAAATTACCATTATGTGATAAACGTAGTCAATTTACAACAATCATAATCTTTTTTATCTTTCTGTATTTTTTTTCCAAATTATTTCGTGTACTGGAATTTTGATGATGTGACCACATGCATGGGCGATGATGATCTTTGCTGTTATGTCAATTTCATGTGTTAGCCGTATCTCAGCCAATCACTTGATTGATTTCACCTTAAATTTTTGTTGAATTGCAAGTAAAGTATGTAGCTATTCATTGAATTCTACAACAACCTTCCCCCATCGTATTGCAGGAGCTCCAGAAGCCTATGCAGCAAGTTTGGGTGGAAGGTGATATGGATGTTCTGTTAAAATTTACTCTATGATCGTTCGATGCCGAGTCGACGATTTCAGTAGTAACTATTCATTCTTGGGAGATTGGTCCTGTTGCTGTTATTGGATTGTTTATTGCGTTCATGCGTAACTTTCATGTTTATGTAAAGTGGCGGCCGTTTAGGGAAGTGAATAGATTTAAAGGCCCGGGAACTGCTCTAATGTATGTTTGTATGACGATACAAAACGATAAGTCAGATATATTCTTTTCTTTTTGATATGAAGATTTTTAGCTGTAATGATTTTAATATAAAATGTCCTCGTGTAATTATTATTTTTAATGATGATAACGATAGTAGTAGTAGTAATTTATTAGTAGTAGTAGTTTAAGTTTTTAATGTTTTGTACATCAGATTCTCAATATTTGCTTCATAGGGAAAAGTAAATTCCCCTAACAAACAAAACGTTGAAATCAAAGCTTGCTGTAAAATCTGAAATATCCGTGACGATTTTCGGATGACTTAGATGCTGGAATATGACAGATTGGAAAGGGGAGGACTAATCTGGTTTTGATCAAGAATAAGTGATGGGAGTAGTGTAATGATAGTATGGGAGGAACCGAAGAAGAATAAGAAGAGAAAGAGAAGGTGAAGGGTTATAATAAACAAGGGGCCAGATGAGAGGTGGTTAATTTACCCCCGGATGTTATTGTTGAGTTATTTGTCTTTTCAAATTGAGATCGGTAATGATAATAAAAGAAATATAGTTAAAGAGTTCGTTGAAATTATTATTGCTATATTTGTAAGAGAGGTGATGTTGGAGGCTCCTGTTAAGGTTGATGATTTAGGGTTATGGTGGCCGAGGTGGTAACGTCCCTGACTGTTGAATGCCAGACTGGGGTTCGAGTCCCGCTCATACTCGTTAGCTTCTTTGGTTGCTTCAACCTCACCATCCTTGTGAGCTAAGAATTATAAGTGCAATGAATAACTACGTTAAGTTTCAATCAAGTGAATAGTCTCCTAGTTCTCATCATTATAGGTTTCATGGGAAATATCAAACATGAACAAATGTAATAAATTTTTTGTAGTAATTTTCTTATTTTGTAGGAATGATTGGATCATTATAATATTGAAACATATTCAGTGAAGTTATTCACCCTTTGCTTTTTCTCCTTAGTTAAAGTGACTCCAACTAGTACCATTAAAATTATCAGCCATTATTTTAGTGGGAGTTGTAGCCCATATCCACATTTACGGTCAGGTAACTACCAGGTACCTAATGCACAGCAAAAGCACTCTGGGGTTTTCAACTGATGTGCTCATATCGCTGAGGTTTATACTAGGGAATCGAACCCGTATTCTCATGTTAGTGAAGCAAAACTCATACCATAACCTCTTGGCTATGTTAGCTAGTTTATTTTTGTATTTAGTTGGTACTGTTTGAGCGAGTATATTGAATCCATTTGCTAGAAGGAAGAGATTGAATGTATGTTGTTGATAAATTTATCTGAAACAAGATAGTGGTTTAGCATTTGACTTAAATTTTCATGCAGACTTTCATTTCGGAGAATTATGATAATCATTAAGAAACATACTTCGCTGCCAGAAACATGCTAAACCTCTGTGTATACGAGGAGGGGGTAGGGGTTGCCGGTGACATATCAAGAATTGTTTGGTAATTAAGGATAATGTCTAATTATTTATTTTCTTGTGTGCAGATGGTCGCCTACAACTTTGTGACCTAATAGATTTGCAAAGTTCCCGCAAATTACATCATCGCCATCGTAGGGAGGGAACAGAAAAGTATTCAAAGAGACATGGGTAGAACTCGAAATACTGCGGGAAATTTAGCTCAGACTAACTGCTATGATAAGCAAAGTCCAGCGTAAGTAGTCCCTACTAAATTTTGGAAAATTCTTTTAAGACTTTTCCTACAGACTTTCTGGTTTTAATCTTCTGAATCTAGAGGTTTTTTCTCCCTCTGGGGATATGAAAGTTAAGGAAAATTTTGTAAATAAATCTCAACACATAGTGAAATCATTGTGAGATATGCGTTCACCGCTATTTTGGTTTTGCCTGTGATATCCTCTCTTGTATCAAACAACGTAATGTAGGGAAAGAATTTTGCTTTTTACTTACACTGATATAAATAACACAATGCTTGTGCCATAGATATCTGTAAATAACAGAAGACTATCTTTCTGATGCACGACCCCACAGAGAAGTGGGAAAAGATGTAGACAAAGAAGAAACAATGATTGTTGGTAAGGTGTTATCATACAAATATTTTTCCTTGGTGTTTAATGCGTTTTGTGTGTGTGTGAGAGAGAGAGAGAGAGAGAGAGAGAGAGAGAGAGAGAGAGAGAGAGTTACAAGAATTTTGGATGTCTCAAATACTTTTTAGAACTTCCTCCGAGTCTGTTTGCTCTTTGGTAGAGACATTTAGTTTATAAATTTGGAGAGTTCTTCTTATATTGCCTAACTTATTCTTGAACTCGTTTACCGTGTTATTGTTTACTACATCCACTGGAAGTCTTCCAAGTATACTGTTTTGTATATAAAGAAATTGCCACTTTGAGTGGTGTATCTCTTCAATTTCAGTTTGTATCCGTTACCTCTGGACTGATTTGTGCTAAGCGTGAATAGATTGTTGTAATCTACATTTGTTATTCCTCTAAGAATTTTGAATGCCCCTTAGTCGAGAGAGAGAGAGAGAGAGAGAGAGAGAGAGAGAGAGAGGGGGGGGGGGGTGGTTTGTTAGTGAACGCGTGGCTTGTTGGTAACCATGTTACCATTTATTGCCTGCCATGAAATTTTGTCGTGCCGTGTTTTGTCCGTTGCTATGCCATAAATTTAGATGAGCTATAAAATAAACTTAATTATTTATGAGATGCATCATTGGATTTCCGTGAAGTTTTTTTGGCTTTTCTAAATATCAAAAGGATCTTATTAGAATTTTGCTGGTTTTTTTATTTTGTGCTTTAGAAGCTAGGGTGAAGAGGTCACTAATATCATAAGCATCTTCAGTGAATTATTCCATAACTCATGAAATTGAGTAATTTACAGTAAGGATAATATTCGGTTAATGTTAACTTATTGATATTGATTGAATATTGTCTATTTTGCACAAGTAAAATCAGATGTTTTTTATTTTTATTGTCCTTTAATTGTAAATAAAACAGCACGAAGAAAATCTCTAGCACTATCTATAGATTTTTTAAAATTTATCGCATGAACCTTGTCATTTTATTGCTAACTTTTTAAAAGCTGATTACCAGGAAGTTCGAAGAAAAAATACATCTGGAAATTTTAGTGTTGAAATATTTGTAACGCTCAAGTAATTAAGAAGGATCAGAAAGGATCAGCGATATTTTGTGGGCTTTGATGAAGAGAGGGAGACTAAAATATCCCCTTTTCTATGAAGAGGAATATTACTGCTGTTTTATTCAAAATGCTATATAAGTAAATTAAACCTTGAAAGATTTCTGGAAAATTTCAAGATATAATTTTAGGATTAATACGTTTATAAAAATGTGAAGCTTCAGTTAATAGGTTTATGTCGGTAATAACATGTAATTAGAATCAGTATTACATTGGCAACAAGTATAAAGTATTGCTGATTATCTTGAAAAATCAGGAAGTCATAAGAATGGCGGTTGGTAATTATGTATGAGAAACTCGTGTAAGTGGATTAGTGCACATTACTTAATTAGACAACCGGAACTGAAAATTATGTGACACTACCTGTTATGAACTATTTGATAAATTTCATGATGAAAAAAGTTTGTTTGCTCTCTCTCTCTCTCTCTCTCTCTCTCTCTCTCTCTCTCTCTCCACTAGATATTGATAGTCGTGAATTATGGTTTACGGTCAAAGTTTGTTTGTTTAGCAGTACTTCTCTGAAAAGTGGAAAACCCCTCAAAAAGTGTAGTTTAATCAATATTCGCCCATATAAAGTACGGTGTTAAAAACCCTCTTGTGTGTGTGGGTGTGTGGTACAGAAATATTTGTGTGTTACGTGAGTAAGAAAGAGTGAATATAGTAGTTTTAGAGAGAGAGAGAGAGAGAGAGAGAGAGAGAGAGAGAGAGAGAGAGATAGAGAGAGAAAGATTGAGATTTAGTAAGCAGCCAGAGCGAAAGACTCGCATGGATTACTTTTAAAAGAGGGGGGAAAACCATTATCTCTTATTGAAAAGGACGTTTGAAACTATAGATTTCTCAAAATTTTCCCATAATCCTGGAATAAATTAGCCTCTATCCCTCTATCAAGGTTTGATTTCATTTTCATATTTTGGTGTCAATAACCTTTGTTCTTATAACCCCATTTTAATAAATGCCAATCAGTCAAAAAAAAAGAAAAAAAAAAAGAAAAAAGAAAACAACCCTTGATATATTTCACACGGCATTGTATGATGTCGAGTGCCTTCCGTATTTGATTTTATGTCAGCCTTCATGAGGTGATACAGTCGTTTATTACTTAGGTAAATCATAATTTACTCCTAATTGTAGCTTTGTATTCTTAACTGGTCTGTTGTTTCATTTTGATTCGATTACCGTTTTAAATCTATTTTTTTTTGGGGGGGGGGGGGGATATTTGGAGGTTTTTTTTTTTATGTTTGAGCAGATTAATGGCAAGAGAAAATGACTTATTGTGATGCGTGTATCGGTAATACATCGAGTTTACTTATTGTGATGTTTGTATGGGTAATACGACCAGTATTCTCCATTTTATTTGTTGCTCGATATTTTTTAGATATAAAATGAAGCGATTTTCATTACTTTTTGCGTAATTTTGCTCCCTCTGTATCATTCGTTAATACATTAAAATTTATGTAGTTTCTGTTTCTAGTTTAGACGTAATCCTTATAAGACGCATTCTACGGTTAGTCTGAATTAATTTCAATATTTATATAAGTAATTTAGTGTTTGATTTGTGTTATGTCGTGAGATTTAAACTTGCATCATGGAATCAGCTTATGTTTGCAGATCATCTAATAAATTGTGAACCTTGTGCTTGCCATCTAAGACATTTATAATTGAATCGTACATTCCTATATTTTTATTTAATTGGCGTACATTTTGCATTATTCCAGAGGCTTATGGTAATAAGAGAAATGAGGAAGTCAAAATAGCATGGTATAGCTAGTCAAATGCAAACCCTTTGACTACATGCAGTCATGCATACCCTTCTCTCATTTCCATCAATATCCTTCCATTTCTGCACAACAGTAACGTTCATTTGTGTACCCTAGGTCCAATTTTCATCGATGCACAGTAAGTGTACATGCAGATGTAATGGCCGTAACCGTCCAAAAGGGAATGTTTCACTGAGTATTCACATTCATTTTGGGTCAGGAATCCTTGCCCTTTCAAGAAACACAATTTGCATAAGCTCCTGAATATTTGATTTGGATTTAGAGGGAATTGGTGTTCCCACATGATGGGTGTTAGCAGGGAGAACCGGGAAGAATTCATTGGGGTGAGACAAATGGTGTTTTTATATATATACATATATATATCTATATATATATATATATATATATGTGTGTGTGTGTGTGTGTATGTATGTATATGTATATATATATATATATATATATATATATTTTTCAATAATCTAAATTCCCTAGTCCCTAGCATAAAATTTAAAACTGAATGGGAAAAAGATGGAAAATTAGCTTTTTGGACATACAAATTATAAGGGAATCGACGGGGTATAATTTTACTGTGTATAGAAAACCAACTTTCTCTATTTCCTACATTCATTTCTTTAGTTATCACGACATTTCTGTAAAAATTGGAGTAGCTTGCAATCTATTTCTCAGAGGTTTGAGAATTTGTTCCCCAGCCTACCTAAATAAAGAATTTGAAATCATCCGTAAACAACTCGCCCAGCTATTCTACCCGACGTATGTCATAGAAAAGGCCATCAACAAAGCCAACACGATATATTATAAAGATCATGATGTTACTAACCAAAGAGATTTTAAAAATAAGATAAAACTCCCATATATAGAAGGTATTAAAAATATAACAAATCATATCAAAACTGAGAACCCCTTTGTTTTTTCATATCCAAAGACCATAGGAAGCGCCCTTATTAATGTTTATCAAAATAAAAGAGAGATAGAATCCGGCGTTTACAAAGTACCATGCAGGGATTGTGAAAAAGTGTACGTTGGGCAAACTGGCCGTTCGCTATCTCAAAGATTATCCGAACACAAAAGATCTGTTAGATATGGGTATGAAAACTCGGGGATTTTCATTCACCTTAGGGATTTAGGGCACCAGATTAACTGGAGTGAGTCGTCTTTGCTTTTTAAGAGTACCTGTCCGTACAGAAGGAAAATCCTGGAATCAGCCATCATAAATCAATCAAACACAATGAACCTATGTGGGGGCCAATGGAAAGCTGACACAGTGGACAATACTCTTCTCAACCCTATCATTAAGAAGATAATCCACGGAGACCGGCCACCAGACATGCATCAGAGGTCAAGACTTCCTCCAAGCGGCTCAACAATAAGAACACGCACCTGGATGTAATTAAATTTGACTAATCCTTCCAGCAATTATAACAACTATAGAACAATTGAACACACCCTTTTGCTTTCATATATAAACCGTCACTCTCCACTGTAAGCCTCACTTGTACTTTACATCCTGAAGAGGGTCGATGTTTATTGACCGAAATATAGTGTGATTTATTCATATTTCCTGTGTTTCTTTTATGGGCCTTTTTGAAAAAACATGTTAAACTGTTCGATTACAGTTATAAATAAGACATATATATATATATATATATATATATATATCAGCATCATCATCAGCATCATGATTTCCTCTTACGCCTATTGACGCAAAGGGCCTCGGTTAGATTTTGCCAGTCGTCTCTCTTTGGGCTTTTAAATCAATACTTCTCCATTCATCATCATCTACTTCACGCTTCTTAGTCCTCGGTCGTTTAGGTCTGGGTCTTTCAACTCTTCTAGTGCTTTGTGGAACCCAGTTGAACGTTTGGTGAAGTAATCTCTCTTGGGGAGTGCGAAGACCATACCCAAACCATCTCTATCTACCCCTCACATGTGGCACTCAAGTAATCTCTTATATTTTCATTTATAGTCCTCTCCTGTCATTTAACTCCACTATTCTTCTAAGGGCTTTGTTTTGAAATATACAAAATTTGTTGAATATTGTTTCATTGTCATACCACGACTCATGTCCATACAGTAACACCGATCTCACTAAATTGATAGATAGCCTGATTTTTATATGTAATTTCAGGCGATTTGATTTCCAAATTTCACTTAACCTAGCCATTGTCTGATTTGGTCTTTTCAATCTTTCATTAAACTCAAATTCTAAAGATCCTGTATCAGAGATCATAGTTCCTAAATATTCAAATGATTTCACCTCATTAATCCTTTCTCCTTCCAATGATATTTCTTCTTCCATTGCATATTCCATTCTCATCATCTCTGCCTTTCTTCTATTTATCTGGAGTCTAACCTCATGTGATATTTCATGCATTTTAGTAAGCAAGCTTTGCTAGTCCTGCGGTGTTCTGCTAATGACAGCGTCGTCAGTATACTCTAGGTCAGCTTATTTCCTGTTACCAATCGGGATGTCAGATAACTCATAATCAATCAATCAATCAATCCTGTTATCAATCCAGTGCAATGCTTCTCCACCATGCTCAATTGTTTTATGCTTTACAAAATCCATGAGGAGGATAAACAACATACGTGACAACACATTCCCTGTTCACTGGAAACTCCTTTGACAGGACTCCACTAACATTAACTTTGTACTTGCTATGCTCATGAACAGACTTAATCAAATTTACCTATTTAAGAGGAACTCCCTGCTAACGCAGGACTCTCCACAAAATTGGCCGGTGTGCACTATCAAAGGCTTTTTCATAGTCCACAAATACCATCAAAAGTGGATTTCTATACTCTACACATTGCTGTACCACATGTCTTAAAATGAAAATTTGGTCAGTATAACTGCTAATGCTGCTTTTCATCTCTCCGCTTTTCATCAGTCATTTTACTTAGTCTCTTTAGAATGAGCATACTATTTATTTTCATAACTGACGTGAATGTGATGCCTCTGTCATTATTGCAATCAGTCAGATCTCCTTTTTATGCGTTTTCACCAACACTCCAAGCTCCCATTCATCATGTTTTACCTCTTCACGCCATATTCTACAAAATGATCTTGTAAGTATTCTGGGAGTCATTTCATTTTGGGCCAATATAATCTCAGCAGTTTTGTATATATATATATATATATATATATATATATATTTATATATGTACAGTATATGTGTGTGTGTGTGTGTGGGTATATGTATGCATGTATGTGTGCGCGCTCGCGCTCGTGTGCGAGATTGGTTTCTGTTCCTGTTCCTTTCCATCTGCCACTTAGCACAAAGAAAAAATATAAAAGGAAATCTTAAAGTAGCATCTCTTTCGGTGTAATTTAGTGTTATATGACAATATTGTTTCGTCAATTTTATATCTATATCTATATATATATATATATATATATATATACAGAGAGAGAGAGAGAGAGAGAGAGAGAGAGAGAGAGAGAGAGAGAGAGATTAAATATCCAATACGCTAACCACTCCCCTCGGTTTGTCTTCAGTATGAAATGTCAAAGATAAATTGGTCAGCTGGAAATGACTATGCGAATTTTCTGCTATGGCAGAAGGTACCCTGTCCCCACTTTTAAGCTGTTTTGATTTATGTTATGATTGAAAGAGCTTAGCTAAACCTGGATGCCGAAGGCCTCTATGTCAGTATAATAGATATTCTATCCTGAAGATTCTCCACACATCATGGGCAGTAATTCTTATTTTTCATGATGAGGGTTATGTATTTCACTCTTCAAGAGTCTATAGTTAGTTGACTTTAACAGGGGAGCAAGTAAAGAATTTTTTTATTTTTTTACTCTTCACCTGTCACCAAAGGAAATAAGCATTATTTTACCATAATTTATTTTTCCGTTTTTTACCAAAACGAAGATAAGTATTCGATTATTTTATTTTGAAAGTTATTTTCCGTTGTTTTGGCCACAATTATAGAAGAATGAAACCTATCGATGTAGGAATTGTTTATAATTGTGACTGAATGGATTTTCGTATCACCGATAAAGAGAGAAAAAGCCCTAAGAAATATCGCAAAGGAAAAAGGAAGCAACAGTGAGAACGCCATTTGGGGAATGTAGATATTTAATGGTTTGGTGAGTCTGCAACATCATTCCGCACTCAAGTCTCTTCTTTGTACAGTATATGAGGTAGGTCTTCCTAGGAAGGCCGTTGCGGGTTAGGGAGGAGGGAGATTGTTTTACTGAAATGACTATCCGGTTGGGGAAGGAGGCAGGAGGGGAATGAGGGGTGAGGATGGAATCAGGATATATGGCAGAATGGGAAAGAGAGAATATTTCAACTTACCAAGGCAGAGGCTACCCTGAGGTACGAACTTTTGATTAATCTATGTTGTTTTTGGTAAACATTTCTCAATATACCACCCTGAGGTACGACATTTCAATTCATGTATTATGTTTTTCTAGGTGAACATATTTGAATGATACACGCAACTTATTGAAACAAAATTAAGGAATTATTATTATTATTATTATTATTATTATTATTATTATTATTATTATTATTATTATTATTATTATTATTATTAGCTAAGCTACAACCCTAGTTGGAAAAGCAGGATTCTATGAGTCAAGGGCTTCAACATGGAAATATAACCCTGTGAGGAAAAGAAATAATGAAATTAATAGACTACAAGAGAAGTAATCAACAACTAAAATAACATATTTTAAGAAAAAATAACAACTGTAAAATAGATCTTTCATAAGTAAACTATAATAAAAAGACTGATTTTAGTCAGTTCAACATAAAAAAAAGTCGCTCCGAAAGGTCTTTTGGTTTGTTTTTTTTTTTCATCGCAACACGCATCATTTGAAAGGTAATGAAGAAAGGAAAAAGAAAAGCTTCTTTTTCTTGACTTTCCTTCATTTCTGGGACATTTATTTAATTCGTATGCACCCTTGTTTTCTTTCTATCTCCACATATAACAAGAACGTGATAAAAGATTTTAATATTTTCTTATCAATCCGAGCTAAAAAGTACAAATATAACAAACTGCATTTTGTAATACGAGTGGTTGTTCCACGCAGCCAATAGGTTTTTAGTTTTCAAAGAGGGTTTCTTATGTATTATGGATCTGCTTATACGAACGCGTAGGGAAGGTAGTTATATATCACGTTACAATGTAATTGCCACATTTTTTTTGTTAAACATTGTTGTAATGATTGGCGAGTCTCTCTCTCTCTCTCTCTCTCTCTCTCTCTCTCTCTCTCTCTCTCTCTCTCTCTCTCTCTCTCGCACAATAATGATGGCTGAACATTTACTGAAAGGGAAAACTGAAATGTAAATGGATCATGCTTTCTGTTTTTACATATTGTCCTTTTTCAGTGAGTTTAAGATATCATTCTATTAAATGTCATTCATGTTTTCAAGTTCTAGATTAAAACACGAAAAGTCACAAAGTGATTATTAATATCATTAATGATTTTTCATTTCCGAACATTTACAGAATACACGAATATGAAGTCTTCATATTGCTCTTAGTCTGTCCATGGTGAAGTGATATTTTATCACCTTCATCGCCTCCAGAGCTTATGTTATGGGGTTTCCATCACAGAATCTCCCTGTCTCTGTGTGTGTATGTGTGCGTTTGCGTTTTCTTCTAGTTCTTAGAAGGCTCTCAGTAATGAACTGCATGTTGTGGTGATAAAGTAGGAAAATTTTCTGGTTTGGTTCCACCTATTGCTTTAATAGTCACCATGATTTTACACGATGTGTGCGCAGTGAACGTCGTGTAAAAAAAAAAAAAAAAAAAAAAAAAAAAAAAAAAAAAAAAAAAAAAAAAAAAAAAAGAGATCACAAGTTGGCCTTCCGTGTTTTTTTTCTCTAGCTTAATGAACTCTGTTCTGAGACTGAAGCCGTTGTAATGGGTCTGGTCGTCATCATATTTATTATTTCATTTTTATAATATTCACTTTCAGCAGCGGCATTACCTTCGTCGTCATCGTCATTGGTATTGTTATCAAATTCGTCGTTGTCTCCTTTGATATTTCCTCAGGTGCTCATTTCCTGTACACACAATTAGCATTTATCTTTTCTTCATTATCGTGACTCGAGTATGTTTGAGACGACGCGTCGTCGGAACAGCTGTCAATTGCTAGATATGAAATTCTGTCTCGCAGTGATGGCAGCAGGCGTCGTATCCTCATTTACAGAGAAACTTTTTTACTACACTTTGTCTGTCGCCCTTTCTGTGAGTCGGGTGATAGCAGGCACAGCCTGGAAGTTTTTTTGGCATATATTGTCTTGGCTTGTCTGCTTTTTTTTCGAGTTATTTTGATTTACATCCTTGCAATGCATAACCTTTCTTTGCAGTTTTATACCATATCTCGTAAATGTAGTTTTTTGGGGGCATTTTTATACCATTTCTTGTAAACGTTTTTTCATTTAGACTCTGGAATCAGAAAAGTCCAGAATTTCATTAAGAGTGTTAAAATATTTGTTGTCAAGCAGTTTCCGTATGGTTTCTTAAGGGAAATAACTTTAATAACGAGAAAATATTAGCAATTACTGTTCATTACTTAGTATGCCTTGTTTGAAAGCATATGGGTTGCATTGCAAATATGTCATAGAATCCACATGAAAGCTAAATGACCTAACTTGAGTTGAGGTAAAAAGTTTAAATGTGCAAAATTCATTCAGTTTATGAAGGATCACTTTCACGTTGATGCAATTTACGATTCATATTATGCATCGAGCTCGACGCATGAATCCTTTTGCCTTGCCCCTTTTGTATGGCAAGAGTACATTGCCAACGCCTTCACCAGTTTCTAGTAATTTCGAAATTGTACTTGAAAGAGAAATTTTCTCAAATATGTTTTTCGACATTAATAATATTCTACCCAGGTGGTATGACTCCGAACAGAGCCAATACAGCATTGACTCTGATTCCTAAGTCATATAAATTGGAGAGGGACGAAAGTCAAGTGAGCTAGGAGGTTATTATTAATAAGTTATATATATATATATATATATAATATATATATATATATATGTATATATATATGTATATATATATATATATACACACAGTATATATATATATATATACATATATATATATATATATATATGTATATATATATATATATATATATACAGTATATATGTATATATATATATATATATACAGTATATATGTATATATATATATATATACGCAAAAGCCAGTAGGAAATAATAAAAAACTTTTTATTGTACCCTGAAGAAGTGTATTAAAATGCACGAAAGCGCTTGGTACTAAAGCTTTTTATATTTCCTACTGGCTTTTGCGTATACCAAGTCACGTGATCCTTGTGGCAGTAAAGCATATATATATATATATATATATATGTATATATATATATATATATATATACACAGTATATATTATGTACACTATATGTGTGTATGTATGGATGTATATATGTGTGGTCGCTCATATTTAATAATTTCTTGTTATAGTGTCTCTCTCTTTGAGCTACCAGAGGGCAAGTTTTATTTGCATATGGACAATTTCTATAACGCAGGATAGGTCCTACTTCTTGGCCTACAGCGGTTGTTAGGTGTCAGACATAAAATACAGTTAACAGTGCGTATTCATTTTTTATTTCATGTGAAATGCCTTTTTTAATTATATAATTTATGAATATTCGAATTTATTACCTAATATTCCTAGTAATTGTAGAGGGACTCGATTTTTATCTTTTGTCACTGCCCTTAGTATTGGGCATAATTGTGGGAATGAAGATATAAAGATTTATTCCCAGCTCACATTCTCTATGAAATTTCTTTGGCTGCTCTATGTATGTTCACCATCAAGATTACGGCGTGCTAAGACCATTAGGTTGGCCGCATTTTCCCAGATTTAGAAACACCATCTTGTTATGGAAGGGTCATCGTGATGTGGCACTTCTATGGTATTGGGCCAGTTATTATGCCTCTTTCTGTATCATTGTGAAAATTTCTCTTTACATTCTATTATATATTAGGAGATTTTTGTTGGTGAAATAACGCTTAAGTTTAGATGTATCTCAGTCAATATTGTCACACACTTTCTTATATAATAATGTTCAATATTCAGTCAGTGACCAGGAGGATTCTGATTATATTAGATAATATAATAAAGGATTTCTATATTTTTGTTATCTACAAGTCTCCGTCCATTGATGTTTACTAATGTCAACTAGAGGGGCACTCGGTAGAGAGCATGCCTTCACTACGCCATGCAGTCTTATTTTACTCAATCCCACTGCATACACCTACTTTGATGTATTGCCTTAAAATATCATGGATGTGTCCGTGGATCATGCCACACATGTCCATCGAGTTTCGTTAAAATTGGTTCTGTAGTTTTTGCGAAAACGTTGTTCACAAACAAAAATAAGTTAACAAAATATTTGTCATTTACTTAATAATGCGATTATTTTCAAAGTACTGCTGCGTACTTGTACTTAAATGTATTTTATCGTTACATATTCATCCTTAGGTCATACCCAACACGACCACCAAGCTTGCTCAAAATCGTTTCTGTTGTTTTTGTGTAAAGTTGCTCACAAGAAAAAAAAAGTAAGAAATAGACTGGAGTGAATACATCCCCTTCGCCAAATCTTTGAATTTGGCGAAGGGAATAATTGTTAATACGGACTCCTATGTTTAAGACCTTTTAATGAGAGGGTTTTATGTGCCTTTGTATTTTGGGTACGTACCTGGGTTCTTTATGTAAGTGATTATAGCATATCGGTTTAATTAGCGCAATGATTATGATACTGCAGACCTCCACCTTATTCTCAATTAGGATAATTGCCAAAACTCTACCAGCAGGCCCAACATTTGCAAACTGATTGTGTTACCTTTCCTAAATACATATGGGTACATTTACATAATTGCATTTGTTACGTACATATGTATATGGTTGATGGTTGACACGGTGTCGGTGGTTGTTAAATGTGGTTTGTACCCTTCTTGGTCATGATCAAGAGTTCTTTAGAACAGCTCGAGAATTTTATTGAAATATTGCTGTATATAGAATAGTAGGTATTACCACGAATACATCTTCGTGAAGTCATTTTCAACACACTATGTACGTATATATATATATATATATATATGTGTGTGTGTGTGTGTGTGTATATATATATATACATATGTATATATATATATATGTGTGTGTGTGTGTGTGTGTGCGTGTGTGTGTGTTTGTGTATGTGGGTGTGATTTGGGAGTTCTTAAGATTCTCCTGGTCCATTACCTATCAATCTCTAATCTTCAGTAGGAAACCCTAGTTCTGTCCTAGTGAAGGGTAAAATGTTTATTGTCCGGTTACTAAAATTCAGACTGAATCCGTTGAACTAAGTTTTGAATTAAAATCTTGATAGTCAGTCGAAAGTTGTGGGTCGCAGCCAGGGTGAAGGAAGCAATGATTATAAATCCTTTTGGAGTCAGTATCTGGAAGTTTGTGTGTGTGAAGGAAGCAATATGCCAACCAACTTATTCCCAAAAAACTTGCTGAAGACCATGATTATAACTCTCATTGGAGCCAGTGCCTTGAAGTTTGTGTTTGTGTGTGTCATGAATACGTCTCTTTGACCGAAGTAGTTTTTCATTTAAGGGGCCATTCATTTTTATTCTTTGTCTTGGTAAGTCATGTATAGTTCATCAGATGGGTTATGAAAAACTATGGCTCGACAATATATTTGCACTTAGGTAAGAACGTGTGGCAAACACTGCTTGCTCCGCTTTATGTCTTGACATTTTGAATTTTTGATTTATCACTCTCTCTCTCTCTCTCTCTCTCTCTCTCTCTCTCTCTCTCTTTTGAAATGATTGCAATATACAAGGTATATGTGACATGTTATTGTGAGGCAAACTTTAATTTCGTTTTTATATGTTGTACATTACGTTTTTCAGAAATTCAATGGGGTTTAAACAAATCGTGAAAATTTTTTATTTTTATTTTATATCTGCTATTGATTTATTGCTTTTTCTTTCTCGGTAATAAAATCGTTGTTTGATTCACATTTTTACATTCTGAAGATTTGTCTTCAGCTCAAGTAATTATTGTGGATGTTTTCGAAGTATGTCTTTTACATCATGATAAATAGTTAATATATATCGGTAATGATAATTAGTTATAACTAGTGTCTTCATAGCGTACAATATAACTTTTAAGCGGCATTTAAGAGGACAGTTAATATACGTAGTTATGTTACATTCCATCAGAAAGATTGATCGAAAATAATTACATTATGAAGAGTTATATCATCAGAGGATTAACAAAGGTTTTCGAAATATTAAAGAAAGTGCAAGAAGGAAGATTGTGATGATGTGGACATCTACTGAGGAGTAAAGAGGATCACTTGGGGAGGCATACCATGAAAGTTCAAGGTAGAAGAAGGGGAAAGACCAATAAGGAGATTGATGGATTGTGTACGGCAGGTCCTGAGGAAGAAGGAAATTGCTGAAGCAGAGGCGCGAGACAGAAATAGATGGTAAGGCTCATTCGAAACTGCGACCCCAAATAGAAATGGGAATAAGCCGAAAAAGAAGATGTAATTATAAACCATTGGTGAGAAACGCTGGCCCCGGGATAGAAGATGGCAAGTCTGAAGATGGAATCAATTACCGGTGGACTTACATTTTTACTCAGGGATAAAATATATGGATACACATTTCATTTAATAATGCCGAGTCTTTTGTTGTGGCCCTTATTTTTTTTTTTTATTACCAGGAACAGTAGGTGTAATCCAAAGTATTTTAGATAACATTAGTAAGAGGTTGCTTTGTAGTCAAAACCAGTTTCTAGAAACTCACTGCAACACACCAGTAGTGTTTTGCCAGTCATCAGTTTAACGGAGTTAGTTATTATCCGTACATAATTATGTTGCGTAGTACTGTGTTGACACAATTTTCATGAGCTTTTGGTTCTCTCGTAACTCAGCAAGCTAGAAAAAACAGGCTCATGTCGCAATCGACGTTGAAGTGTGTTGGAGCTGTCACGTGCTGACTAGGTCGTGTTCCTCACTGGGTAAGGTCTCTCTCTCTCTCTCTCTCTCTCTCTCTCTCTCTCTCTCTCAGACACACGTAACGTTGTGTTGTAATGCTTCAGACATTTACAAGTTGTTCAAGTTCCAATATTTTTTTGGAAAACATAATTAAAACATAACTTGTTTTCGTGTCATAGATTGAGAGGAATATTCACTAAAGATGTCAACTTTAGGTAGGGTGAACGATTAGTTTAAAAATTAAGATCCTCAGTTGAATAGATGATACACAAGAGCTAATGTTTTATAGAATTAGGCTGCCAACACACACACATATGTATACTGTATATATATATATATATATATATGCTGTATATATATATATATATATATATTATATATATATCGAGTCAAAGAGGTTGGTGTTGAAGGCTAGCGGATGTGCTTCGTTAGTAATTGACCTTGGGTTCTAGTCTATAAAAACAAATTGGAGCGATACGGGGTCATTCTGGAAAAACCCAATTTGTGTTTACCATTACATTGGATTATAGTTCTGCTAGTGGGTCGTCGCCGGCGAAAAGATCATGGGGGTATCAACCGTAGCCTGTAATACAATTTAGTTGGCTAATCTACTATACAAACAAATTACCTAGACACGAGGTTATGTAAATTGCATTTGGAAATCTTCGGAATAGATAAGTAATGATGTCCTTAAATAACTCAACTATTTAAATACAATGAGGATGAGCATTGTTTTGCTCTATTATCTATAATAAAAGCCATTGATGATTGGGATACAGTGAATTACTGTTTAATTCACTGTACTGGCCTCCTAGCTAGTACAGTGGTCCCCCGCCTGGGACCATGAGTTTAAGATGTTTACTGAGGGGGCCACTGCTGAGTTTGGCTACCACAGTGGGCGGTGGTGCTTTCCCGGCTGACGTTCTGGTGAACATCTATTCTGATGAAACTGGAACTGAAACCAGACACCTTTAAACCTTAATTTTGGGCACGTATAGCGAACAATGCATAGCATCGCTGCAAATCAAGTTACGTCATTAATCCTTTTGTTAGTAGATGTAACTTCGCCTTTCAACACAGTTTTGTTGGCTATCAGAACAGGCTTTACTAATAATTCACGTATATTTTTTAGGATATTCATAGTATTTTAGAAAAAACAAAATGTTTCCATGCACAGTGAAACTTTACTGGAAAAGGCCAAATGCAGTGAACGAGTTATAGATGGCGTCAGATGCACTGCCTGGTTGATTAAACGAGTAGGCCAATGATTTGTCTAGATTAGAGATATGTAGGAAATCACGTTGCCCCAAATACCATACAAATGTCGCCAGATACTTTTTTTTTTTTTTTTTTTTTGGAAGTTTCAACGTTAGTATATATAATTTTTAGATCCCTGAGCTGAGCCCTCATTTAAACTTTCTCTCTCTCTCTCTCTCTCCTCTCTCTCTCTCTCTCTCTCTCTCTCTCTCTCTCTCTTGGGATGTACTATGCGTAGATTTATATTCAAATATAGGTAAATTTAACTTCGGTTTCTCGTTATTCGATACTTTTAAAGTTGATGACCTTATTTCTGGTAACGACATTGATCATTACACCAGAAGATAATTAAGGTATTTATCATTATTATTATTATTATTATTATTATTATTATTATTATTATTATTATTATTATTATTATTTTTTAGCATAAAGTTTAACCTATATTAAGCCGAAAACAACACGTCTTGAAAATGGAGGAGATTCTAATAGCTTATTGATAAAATACAGTAATATTATATGAATATGTTTTATCATTAAAATTTTTACAAGTTGAGGGTTTTTCTTCAAATGATTCTTATTTCAGTTATTTAACTTGGGTTAAATATTTTCCGAGTTAGTAATTTACTGTAATTGTCATTCTTTAGGCATCGCATCTCATATTTCTTCATTAATTTTGATGCTTCTTCTAAATTCAAGTTAATACATAGATGTTGAATTGTGAACGTTAAAGAAGTCCGTGAAGGGCACCGCCACGTTCTCCACGTACGTCAAAGCAAGGGATTTCTGCTTTGTTTCATTCCAGTGAGAGGTAGAAATTATCTTGTTGCTTCTGAAGCCATAGTATGAGAGAGAGAGAGAGAGAGAGAGAGAGAGAGAGAGAGAGAGAGAGAGAGTGAGAGAGAGAGATGGTTGCATGGCTTCGGGCAATCCTTAGTTTGTCTTTAAACTGTCTTTTGTCAGGCTAAACACATTCCGCTCCTTGGCACCCTCTTTTAATTGTTTTTCATTAGAACCCTTTCTTGGAAGCTTTATTGTAATTGTTTTATTATTCTTTTAACGTACGTAATATTCAATTGTTCATGGCTGGGTGGTTTCATTGGCATAGGTGAAGTAACATTCCATGTTTAAAATCGTTTATTGTATTTTTATAAACTTGCTGTATATATATATATATATATATATATTTATCTATCTATCTATCTATATATATACAGTATATATATATATATATATATATATATATATATATATATGTATGTATGTATGTATGTATGTATGTATGTATGTATGTATGTATGTATGTATGTATGTATGTATGTATGGAAAGAGGCAAAGCACCAGAAGACGGCCTAATACTTGATTTTACAATAAATGAAGGAAATAACATAGTAGTAAAATACGCCGAAATCTACACCAAATGTCTGCATGAATGCTGTTTACCTACAGATTTGAAAAACGTTATCATTTCACAAAAGACAGGAAAAATTACCGATCAGTAAACTTACTCATATTAGGTCGAATAGAAAGACAGCTAGACTTTAATCCACCAAGAGAGTAGGCAGGCTTTAGAAGTGGGTATTAAACAACTGACCATGTCCATGAGATTAACCAGCTAATGGGAAAATCAACAGAGTATATTAAACCACTAAGTATAGCATTTATGGACGATATGAAAGCTTTTGGTTCTGTCATAACCCCAGCAGCAGTGAAAGTCCTTCATAGACTAGGATTGAATTAATTTTATGTTAGCACACTTGAAGATATCCATACAGGAAGTACAACAATCCAAAAACTACTTAAAGATAGTGGGAAAATTCTTGAGAAAGGAGATAGACAGGGAGAACCCATCTCCTAAATTATTCTCAACATGTCTAGAAGAAGTTTTTAAGAATTTACATTGGGAAAATGTAGGAATTAGTATTAATGGGGAATACCTTAACAACTTAGGATTTTCAGATGTGATAGTTTTGTATATTGAATCATGGGAGGAATTACAAAAGGTGATAGAAGATTTGAATATAGAAACCAGAAATATAAGACTGAAAACAAATGTGGAGTGACAACAAATAAGGGTTTTGGAGAAACCTCTAGAGGTTGTTAATGAATATACCTATTTAGGCCAGACCGAAATTGAAAGAAGGATAAACATAAAATGGAGAGCTTTTGGTAAACAAGGTGAGAATATGAAAAATTAGAATGCCACTTTCTCCAAAAAGAAAGTATTCAATCATGTGTTCCTACCTGTAGTAACTTATGCATCAGAAACTTGGAGCCTTAATAAAGACTTAGAACATAAGCAAGTAATAACCCAGAGGTATGGAAAGAATAATGATGTGAATGACACAAAGAGGCAGAAAAAGAACAACATGGATATAAGAGCAAACTAAGATGAAGAATTTCTAACATATAAGAAAAAGAAATGGACCTGGGGAGGACATAATAAGAATGACATAATAATTAGACATTGAAAATGACAGACTGAGTCCTTAGGAGAAAGGGGAAGGAAGAGAATGCGATGGATTGACGAGATATGGAAATTTTTTGGTATAGACTGCCATAGAAAGATCATAAACAGACGAGAGTGAAAGAACGTGTCTGCGTCCTTTGCCCTGCAGGGGTACTATCATCGGCTGATGACGATGATGGCGATGAGAATATACAGTATACTGCATTATTATATATATATATACACACACACATATATATATATATATATATATATATGTAAATGTGTGTGTATGTTTGTATGTATGCGTGTGTTTCTATTTATGCTTTGACAGGTCTCCATTCTCTTTAGTTATATTGTTTAAGTGAATAGTCGTCAGTTAATCGGAGATGAACGTGAGTTGATATTTTGTTGACATTACTGCAGGTCAAATACTCTCGTATTGACATCCAATGGTCTGGGAAGTATTAGCGAGGAAGTTATGTTGATCTTGGAATTGCTGCATGAAATCGGTTCTCAGGTGCCATGTTTTCCCTTGCATTTTGCTTTTTATTTTTTTTTATTTATTTATTTTTTTTTTTTTGGGGGGCGGCATTTATTGCTTTTAACTTGCTTACTCTATTTATTATGGATCATGTGTGTAAATTACTGCTTAGAAAATTTCTTATGCACCGTATTGTCAGAATTTTTTTTTTATAATTTATTTTATTTTAATGCTGTTGTTATTCATTGATTATGTTATTGTGAAGATGATATATTTTGTTTAAATTAGCCGAAAATTCTGGTTTTTCTTTTAATTTATATTTTTGATAGTTTGTAGTGTTCATTCACAACTAGGGGTTGTCAAATATAAGTTGACGGAGTTGTTCATCTTTATTTACATAAAAATCGATTTTCTAAGAATAATACATGTTTTATTTTCGGAAAGCATTCCTATACAGATTTCGTCCCCTTTGTCTATAAATATGCTGTTCCAGGTTTTCCTCTGCTTTTCTCACAAGATCAAAATAAGATTCGTCAAACTCGTCAAAAGAATATTTATCATGATTCCTTTTCTACTATGATGCACATGTGTGTGGGTGTGTGTATGTGTGTGTGTGAAGGTTACTTAGAATAATCATTTGCTGAATTTCGTTTAGTATACGATGCTTACATACTATATAGTCCATGTGCAAGGCAGAATATCGGCACCAAATTCATGAACAAATTCCTTAATTCCTTCATGATTTTTGGGTCGTATAGTTTGTGAAGTGTGCAAAAACAGTTGATGGACTTTTGAAACACTTTGCTAAATGCCACTTTGGCAACCGTCTTTAAAAAATGGCAGAAGTTTTCAAAGAAAGATAACAAAGTTTAAAATACATATCATCCCAAATTTATTTTTGATACTGTAAATGAGATTGGAATGTTCATTTTTTAATTCTACAACTTTTAATGTCAATAATATAAAGTTTTATTAGTTACTACTTCAATATAATAACAGAAATGAAAGGGAAACTTACATCTTTTTACATATATATTTTGTTAAATTTCAGTAAAAGATTCGATTCATTACATTTGTCTTTAGTTGAAAAAGTAGTATTTAGTACTAGAAATCAACCCATATATCATAAAAACAATATTGAGTTTAGATTTTTAGCCATTGTGTAGTATCAAAATAGAATTAAGCATGCACTTTTATAAGAAGAAAATAATTTTTTTCCTATACGATGAATAAAATTATTTCCTAACATAATATTTGGATCTCGTCTGTAATTTGCAGATATTTTAATGCTAATAATCAGGTAGAAATTATAGTATTCATTATATGTATATGGTGATGAAATTCTAACATAAAATTATCAATAATGTAATGTGTTATTACAGAAATCAATAAAAGCTCTAAACTTGCGTATAAAGTAGAACTGTGCACAACCCGAATCAGCACTTTTAACCACCAAAAATCTTCCCACTAGACGGTTTTCTAGCAGTTTAGTTATTTTCAATAATCCTCATCCTGTTCTTCATCATTGTCGTCCTTGTCATTAAGCCAATCATTATCTTCTAAATTTAGACAGTCTTGTAACCTACATGCTCGAGTGCAAAATAGTCCATTGCTCACACATGCACAGTCTTCACCACAGTATTTTGAGACTTTGCAAGAATTTAGTTCCAAAACAACATCTGTGGCTGCTGCTCCTGTAAACCAACATAGCTCAAGCATTTGTCATCTTTGCCATGCCAGCTATGACCATCAGTTGGACTTGGAATTTAAGGTGAATGATCAAGACTCCCTCGCCATATGGCAGCTTGGTAATTTGCCCGATTTGTATGTTGCTGCAGTGAATCGATGCATGGAGGGAGCTGCCCTGAAGATATATCACCACTTTTAGTACGAAACAGTTCATGTCTGAGTTCATTCACGAGCTTGATGTTTGTGTTGGTACAGTATATGCTGCAAGTGAATGCCTGATTGATTTTATTGACTTGCCATTCTTTACCAAATGATGTGAATAGTTCCAGGTATTTACTGTACTTGTTAATTAGTTTAGGGCTTTGATTTTGCCTTGTCCAGAAAATGAACTGGTTGTGTCACATCAGGTATAGGCATGGATGCCAATCAAAGCAGCACAAATATCTTTTCCCAGAAGAACCCCAAGTATTTTTATGTGTATCAATCTCGCTGAATTTTTTTCCTCCTCTGAGAAATATCCTTGCTTGAATGTGGGAATGGAGAGAGAGAAGGATGACAAGAACACCTGTCTTCAAAAATTATTACAACTTTGTGATGATTGGTGGCTGCATGTCTTGCATGGATCATCATCCTAGTATCTGCTTCCTCGTGTGTTGATTGCAACTCAACAATCTCTGACACCATCTTTAGGTAATCTGAAACAACGTTCTCATTCAGTTACCATCTATGTTACTTGACCAAGTTTTTAGATTTTCTTTCTGTGCTGGCTAAAATTCTTGCCCAGTTCTAGATATGATGCCTTTGCTTTATCTCACTGAATGTTATGCCATCCTCTAAGCCTCGTTCCAAAGTCTTAATTGATTGCTGCTTGTAAATGTCAAACACCACATCAATACGTTCACTTCCTTGACCATCATATGATACTTTCTTTAGGATTGTATCAGACATTTCTTCAAGTGTTAGATTCTCTTCATACGCCATTTGCACCCTTGCCATGCCATCAACTATTGTTGCTCTTGGTCCAGGTGATAATTTAACATTTGGCACATCTTTCTCGAGTTGCTTTCTTAATATTGATGGCTTTGGTACTAAAGGATACTTAAGAACATCTTTCATATTTAATTTCCTGTTTTGTGCAATCAAGAGCATTTGTCCATAGAATCGATTTTCTGCCTTTAAAACTACTTCTCTTTTCACTAGCTTTGACAACTTTTCCTTTAGTCAAAGAGCTAAATGTTTGCAAATTATTCTTGATAGGGTCATGAAAACCACAACCCGCCTCTGACTTTCCTATGAATGGCTTGAAAACCTCTTTCCCCTTATCAAAAGCATTTAAAAGATCCTTTCTTATTACTGGTGTTGCTGCTACACCTGTTAATTTGCTCACTAAATCAGAAGGGTGAGGTGAAAAGGGTTCGTCCTGTTGTTTTCCAACATATCTTCATTGGCCTTCACATCACTTTCATCTCTTTTGATTTTGGATGTCTGAAGTTCTGTATGACCAAGCCCAGCTTTACTGCATGATGAGACCTAGGATCTAAGCTGCTTCATTGCTTCTGCCTTGCGTTCAGACGTCACATAAAACAGTTTTAAGTGCCTGATCTGTAACTACAGCAATCTTGTCTAGACAAATTCTCTCTTGAATACAGCCCGACTGGAAGAGTTCTTGCACAGTTGACAATTCTGTCGCTGGGACATTTATAGTAGGTAAGTACCCAATGTTATCTGGCTAACCATTACATCATCTCTAGTTTTGATACTGAAGCCAGTCCATGAGCTTACTATTTGATTTCCTGTATCATGGAGACTTGCCAATAACCACAGATAAATTTTTGCTTTGCTCTATCTTAGTCCTGCATCTCGAAACAATTTCCCTATTACTGACAGCATGTTGCATATTATATGAAAGTTGCCTATCATCAGCTGGGTACTTTGAAATCCCTGTTGTTGTGCCAGACAACCTCAGTTGCTTTTGGATAGGGAGCCTGATCTGTAACTACAGCAGTCTTGTCTAGACAAAGTCTCTCTTGAATACAGATAGACTGTAAGAGATATTCTTGCACTGGTAACAATTCTGTCGCTGGCGCATTGATACTAGGTAATTGCCCAATGTTATCTGGCTTAACCACTACATCATCTCTGGTTTTGATACTGAAGCCAGTCCATGAGCTTACTATTTGATTTGCTGTATCTTGGCAACGTGCCAATAACCACAGATAGTTGTTCTGCTTTGCTCATCTATTTCATTTTCAAGTGGTAGGCTTGGTACAATTAATGGTGGAGGACCAGCCTTTTGGTCAGCGATATATACTGGAAGGAGCTGCTTATGCATATTTAATGTTCTCCTTTTTGCCTTTCTGTGGACAGTTGACTTTCTCTCAGGTGCACGTTTGTTTTGGGGGTTGGACAATAATTCCGTTAACAATATGGGATGCGCCTGCACCACAAAGTGTTTTTCCCAGCCGATCAATATTATCAAATGCAAGTATAGTCGGAATGTGGGAATGTGTCCATGATGGAAACAGTGGTTGGTTTCCATTCGCATATTGCATCTTCTCTATGCATAGAGGTGTATCAATCTAAGTAGTTTATTGTATGAACATCCATGTCCAATACGATGCAATGTCTTAATGAGTTCAGCATTGTCAATTATTAAAGTTATTATTGCCTAGAGTAAGAGAATATGCTTTGGAGTACGAACCCGTGCATTTGTATCTGCCCTGATTATATCCTGACCCAACTGAGAATGACAACCGGCGAGTTTTTTTTTTCAGCGCTGATTGGCTGTTTTCCACCTAAGAGCGCACTCTTTAAGTACTGGACAAGTCAATCTGGAAATTCTACCTAAGTTTCTGTCAGCTCTTGCGGATGAAGTGGCCCGATTTATTTCTTTATACTTTGTATATCTTATCTCTCAAGACTAAAGCCACATGAACAATCAACTACTCACATTCTTCACTCATTGAGTATATGTCAAGTCTTTCTTTTGCACTTGAATATTCACGAGAAATAGTATCTGGAAAAAGGTTATATGGTCTGACATAAACTTTGTTGCTATATGCTGAGAAAAAGTGCAAATTTTCTCCTAATTCTTTTTTATTGTTTCTGCGAGTATGCGTCTTTGTGGATGGTCGAATGACATTAACTCCGCTGTCCTTCATTGCAGATACAACCATTGAAGTAAGGTGTATTAAAGACATAATCCGAGGGTTTTAAAACAAATTAACTCTAATGAACATGTACAAATGTTGTAGTGATGAGGTTTCCTTAATTTCATAGAGTGAAGTTATTGGAAGAAGCTTCTTATCACCTTTCTTGGTAGCAACATTTCTGAGTGCCACATCTACACGGTCTATTGCTTGAATTAAAGTTTCTAGTGTTGACTTACCTTTTTGACACTTGTTGCTGGATTCAAAGAAAATACATTTTCGTTCATATCCTCGAGTTATTTCTGTAACTCCTTGGTGTAAAAAATATGATTGTTCTAAGAATATATTTTCAGTTTCATCACCAAGCTTCTTTGGTCTAGAAAGTTCCTTTTTATGTGTTAAACTTGATCGACAGTCACGATGATAAAATGCTTCTGTTAAACTATTGGAATTATCCTTCTTCAGTTTCAAAATTGGTTTGAACAATCTAATATTGGCTGCATCACAGAGTATTTCCCTGGACTTTACATCTTTTGGTTGAAAAAGGAATGACATTTGCGTCTTTTGCCCACAAATTATGCATGACGCTAGGGATAATTTTGGACGTTTGACTGGGACAAGGGAATCGTTCATAACAGCATCATCAGTTCAACCTCTAAAGAAAATATAAGGACTGTAATTATACCTAAAACTACTCCTTTAATGACAAAAATGCAAATATTAGTTAAATTGAAAGAAAAATAGGGAAAAAATATATGCTTAAAAAAAGTAAAAATTTTGTGTTTTTAATGTTTTGATTCTGTATCTAATTCAGACTTGTGGAATCAAATAAAATTATAAAACTATATATGAAAAAATTCAAAATTTAAAGAGGAACAGTTTGAACTCATTTTCAACTTAATAAGATAAGAGAAAAAGTTATGAGCAATTTTCTGAAAATACTCGTATAGCAAATTCTGCATCACCCATTTTCAAATATGGCCGCCAAAATGCTATTTAGCAAAGTGACCCAAAAGTCCATGAAAACTTTTTAAACACCTTATATATCAAGCTAATGAAAATCATAGTTTTATCTGTTCACCACTTCGGTACCGATCCTCAATTTTAGGAGGTCTGTCACATGGACTGATATTCTCTCTCTCTCTCTCTCTCTCTCTCTCTCTCTCTCTCTCTCTCTCTCTCTCTCTCTCTCTCTCTCTCTCTCTCTCTCTTAAAGATAAATTTAACATTAAGAAAATATAAAAGATTGTAAAGAACAGGATTTTTTGTTTTAATATAGAATATTTAATGTTTAAAAAAGGAAAACATGGGTTATTGTAACTTTTAATTAAAAAAAATGTATTTGTTTTTGTAAGGTTATCGATGAAGACAACGACGACAGTACTCCCCTTGATTTTTATTATGGTCGAGGGTGTCTGAATACCTGCGAGGGCTAAAAAAACAATACTTGTCAAGAGGTTGAAAGATCACTCTTTTTTTTTTTTTTTCGAAAGCTGTTCAGATAAATGAATTTTCATGTGGAATACTGTAAAGAAAGGCAACTGAACGTGATGGAAATAAATCGCTTCTAACGTAAGGGCAGATTTACAGGATCGGAATAAATCCATATGCAGTAAAAAGTTGAATTTTCACCTCCGTAATGATTGAATATCGATGAGGTTCGGGGAACTTTGAGATTCTCGAGACGAGGAAAAGTTTTCACAATCTGGAAGCTAGAAATTAGATGGAAGAATAGTGAAAAATTTTATGAAATTCTATTTTTGAAGACAAATTTAAAAAAAGACCCAATGAAATGGTAGTTGTTCGATAGAATATCTCGTAGCATATTGAAAGTTTTACAGATCAATATTAGTTCAGTGGGTGTAGAGTGTAGACGATGGAAAAACGCCTGATGTTTTTTTTTTCTTTTTCTTTTTTTTTTGGGGGGGGGGTGGGGTGGTTATAGAATATATAATACATCAAGTTGGATGCTGTTCATAAGGATGATTTACATTTGGGATTCCCGTCAGTAGCATACTTGATTATCTGAATCTTTGATTAAGTCCTTGTCATTTACGATTTGCCTTTACTCTTATATCTTTAGTCTGCCCTCTTGGATTAAGAAAATTTCTTATACGAACCCTGGCTGATCACTCCTGTCTGATAACATTTGTCACTGATATGGACTTATAGGTGATACTATAATAAGCTTTTCTCCATTTTTTCCATTTTTTCCTAGTATAAAATGTCTGTAACTCCCATCATTCCTTTTCATTTTTTTTAATCTGCTATAAGGATTCCTATTCGGTATTTATGGTTAGGATCCCATAGTCAAAATGACTAACATTTGAGTGAAAATCTTACAGATTTGTATGCATATGCTGCTTCCATTTACATTATTTTATGTCATCATCATCATCATCTTCATCTCCTCCTGCGCCTATTGTACTCATTGCAATCCATACACTTGCAAAGCAAAACATATGAGTTAATAAGTATTCGAACTATCAGTTTTGTAGACACAATAAGTTTTTTTTTATCAGTTTGTGATAAAATGTTTTGATTAGCACCGCCAAAGAAGTTCTAAGGAGGTTATGTTTTACCCTTGTTTTTGTGTTTGCTAGTAAACAGCTTCCTGACTCCAATTTTAATCGTAGAGTAATGAAACTTGCAGGTATTAACTGTTATTGAAAAAGCTGGAAATGATTCAATTTTGGAAGGTCAAGATTAAAGGTCACGGTCAAGCAAAATGTCCAATTCCCGGAATCAGCCATAAGTTTAGTCGTCGTTGTCACAGAGACTAAAAATTTAGTTCATATTTGAGTTTATGAAAATCCACGCCAATTAATACATATTTAGGTCAAAGGTCAAGGCCAAGCTTTTAAAAGGTTTAGAAATAAGCTGCCATGACAGAGTTCTGCTCTCTACTGAGTGCCCCTCTAGTTACTGATAAAAGATGGTATGTGACTTGTATGATATATTGTCAAGGGCCGAATTTTCTTTTGCTGCACTTGGCATTTTTTGTTATTTCTCTTTTCTGCTCGGCATATCGTTGCATCATTTTTCTGGAATTTCGTTTTACTATTATGATATGAACCAGGCTTTTTTAAGGTATTTTAAACCTCATTATTTCCGTACTTTTAGTAATTTATTGAATATAATGTTGAATTTTTTTTCTTTATTTGGCCGGCTACAACTTCATTCCATTATTATTATTATTATTATTATTATTATTATTATTATTATTATTATTATTATTATTATTATTGCCTCTGCATATCCCCCCAACATTTTAACGTTACTTGTGGCTATATAAATACATATTGATGCATTTCACCTCTCATAGCAATAGCAAAGCAATCGCGTTGTGTACGTTCAGAAGAGCCATCACTGTGATCATTGATTGATGCAAGGACGAGGAGACGGAATTGAGAGAGAGAGAGAGAGAGAGAGAGAGAGAGAGAGAGAGAGAGAGAGAGAGAGAGAGAGAGAGAGAGAGAGAGAGATATGCCTAAAGTGGTGATGGCGGTTGCAACGTCATGTGGTATTTACTTTCAGCAACATCCGGATTCTCCGGCCGTCCATTCAGCGCTCGAAATAGCTTGTTCGTTTGATAGCGATAGGCTTGTTTATGGATGCTGCAAAGGGGAGGGGGTTGGGGGGTGGGGTGGCTTCGTTCTGCCTTTTTAGACGCATCTCGACTCTTCCCGCTCCTTGTTTGTCTTATAACTAATTAAGTTTTGATAGAGGACTGCACCGTTCATCTCTGGGACATTTCATTTTACTTTGCTGTCTTGATAGCGCTCTCTCTCTCTCTCTCTCTCTCTCTCTCTCTCTCTCTCTCTCTCTCTCTCTCTCTCTCTCTCTCTCTCTCTCAAGAGCAAATCCCTTACATTTAAAATAGATAACAAATAAAAATGGACTTTAATTCGTATACATTATTTTATATTTATATACATTTTTTTTAGTTTAGTTTTCCTCAGTATTAGATAAAGGTGTCTTTTTATGAATCCTGATACATAACGTAAAATATAACGAAGCGTATGCTCAGTATTGCTGTATATTTGAAATATTCACCGGTTTTATTACCTTTTGAAGTTGATAAGACCTAAAATTGTTCATAATTTGATAAACATGTTTTGGCATTGGCTTAAAAAAGCGAATTGTCAATACCCCTTTACACTTTTATTACCTTAGCTAATGTTGTTGGACGGATTTTTTTTTTCCTGGCATGACTGTTTGAGCAAAATACTGTAGAGAACGAACGAATGAGTTTGGATGATTCAGGCCGAACACTTACTTTGGGTGACATCCACCGGGTGATTTTTCCTTTTTGTTTCGTTTCTTAACGATTTATGGAAAAATATTGACTTTGACAACATTGCAAAATTGCTAACTAAATTTAATTATGATGATAATAACGAGACCCTCCTGTGTATTGTGGGGTTATAGTTGATGTGATTACTGATGAGTGGAATTGCTTAGTGTGATTTCTGGCTTGTCATCCTGTTTCCGTTGTTTGTTCTTGCCTAGCTTACTCCTCTTTAGCAGTTGTTCATTGTTGATGGAAGAGAACTTTGCCTGCGTTATATGGGAATGCTCATTATGGTAAACAAATTGAGTGAGGTAAAGGAAAAAAGATTGGTAAGGAAAAGTTTGTTATGTTATATCTTTCGAAAGTATTATTATTATTATTATTATTATTATTATTATTATTGTTATTATTATTATTAGCTAAGCTATAAAACTAGTTGGAAAAGCAAGAGGCTATAAGCCCAAGGGATCCAACATGGAAAAATAGTCCAGTAAGGAAAATAACAAGGAAATAAAAAACTACAAGAGAAGTAATAGTTAACAACTTTACAATAGCACAGGGTTTTTCATACTCTATTAAACACGATCAAATCTAATTCATTCTATTGCAATCCAGCACAGTTGTAACGCGTTCGCCTAACATTCGCATGGTAGCAGATCGATCCTAGCCCTGGACCGTAAGTTTAAGCCGTTTCCCTGGGGAATCTACTGCTGTGTTCGGGCACCACAAGGGTGGGGTTGGGCTTGCTCGGCTGACGTTCTGGTGAACATCTATCCGGATGATACTGGAACTGAAACCAGTCTCGACCTTAATTTCCTTGTACGTGTAAATATCCGGTGTGCAATTGGCTAAATTTTACCAATAAAGCCTTTTTGGCAGCAGTCATAAAGTCACAAGTAGATGTATTAACAGTCTTTTCGTGTATTGGAAAGGCTGCATCATGATTCTTTTTAGTAAATGGAATAAAGTCTTGCTTTATTGAGGCATTCATTTAACAAGTTATTTTTCTTGGCAAACTAGGTTTATCTGTGATGAAGTTCCTATAATATTGATACGTTTATATTTCAGAGGTTCTGAAATTATTTCGTCTGGTATCGTCTGATAATATGCATTTTGGTTTATTTATTTTAATGCAGAAGTATTGTTCAATCTTTAACATTTAGAATTGAAGTATTTTTACCAATTATACGGTTTCATAAAAGATTTTATGATACAAAAATAAAAGAAACAATGTAGCCAGAACAAAATTTTCCCAAAATATTTACTAGATATTTCTTGCAGATATTCGGTCAAGTTAAACATGTTTCAGATGGCGATGACCTTATTAGGTATAAATCCATTTTAAAGTAAATTTGTCAAGTCGTTTGCAGCTTCTGGAGCTAAAGGTTAACGAAAGTACTGTGGATATGGAATGCCTTATGCACTTGTGCATTTACGGGTGCTGCATTCCTTTAATTGCATCGTATTTTCACTAATTATGTATTCATTCAATTAAAAATGGTCACCTTTGAATTCTGTAAATTCGATCATAGCCGATTTTGAGCTCTTATTTATTATATTAAGGAATTTATATCTTAATTTAGGAATTCCTTTATTAGATTTATGTATTTAATTCTATTCATAAAATTTTGGAATTTCCGTCCTTGAGGGTAAACTTGCCATAATTTTTACCTAAAATATTTCTGTATATTTATAAGCAGTTCACAATGTCACTATTAAGTGGAAAATCTTCGTTTTTAATTTTAATTGTTCAATGGAATAAGTAATGTTTGATAACCTCCTTATGAATTGGATAAATTTTTTTTTTTTTTTGCAACTATCTTAGTCTGTGTGGTTTTAAGATATTATTAGTATTAGTACCATTAATTTTTGTCTGCTCTTTCTTTCTCGTTTTTATTTTTATCTTCATTCTATGTTTGAAAAATATAGAAAATATCCGATAAAGATCCAATTTTGACAATGCTTCATGAGAAAAGTACAAAAAATTTTGCATTGCCAAATGTTGCTTATTTTATTTAAAACTAGATTTATCTACTAAAACTTAGAAATTTCACGATTAAGTATTCTCATAAAAAGTAATATTTAGTGTTATTAAGGGGACGAAAAACTGGATCTTCTTTTTGGATCCATGGTCAATAGTTTATGAAATCTTAGAATGATTGAACTTGCATTCTTGATCATCTTGTGATTATTACGTTTGTATTGCCTTCACTAAATGAAAGATATGAAAAAATACATGATTTAGATATAATTGCCCTAACAGCTTAGCAGAAGACATCAGATCTTGCAGACTCCCCCCCCCCCTCTCTCTCTCTCTCTCTCTCTCTCTCTCTCTCTCTCTCTCTCTCTCTCTCTCTCTCTCTCTCTCTCTCTCTCATTAGGGCGTAGCGCAGATCTCCTTAACTTTGTCACAGAACCCTGCTCCATGGGCACAATTTAAAGTTAATGGTGAGCGATGTCGGGCAACCAAGGAATTACGGGATTTGGGTGTTAGCCAACTGCCGACAATTTTGCACTAAGAATGGGACGGGGTTTAGAAGTCATTAAAGGCAGTAATATTATGCATCGAAATTTAATTTTCAAGCTGTCATGCTGGTGGTCTTGATGTATTGTGTTCTACTTACGTATATTTTTATAAGAATGATATACCGTGTAAACACATACACAAATACACACACACACACACACATATATATACACACACACGCACACACACACACACACACACCACACACACACACCACACACACACATATATATATATATATATATATATATATATATTATATATATTATATATATATATATATAAATTACCGTTTCTTTCTGTACAAATTTCTACTTATTCCTTTAATTTCATTGGTTTGTATTCTGCCATAACTTTAATAAGGACCCATTGCTGATTGGGCATAGCATATTTGTAAAGTAAAAGCAAAAAATTCTCCATGACATGTACAATTTATTTTTTGGAATACATTTTATTTATGCGGAAAAGAAATATCTCTTCATAATTTTCAAAACACTATTCAGAACGAAATAATAATCACACAAAATCCCATGCAGGCAGCCATGAACGAGAATGGATGATGGACAATACCATCAATGTCATAATTGAGTGATATTTGGCCAGATTTATTGAGAAATTTGATTGATTAAATTCCATTTCTTTTTAGAAGTTTTGGGGGTTTTAAATTCAACTGGAGTTTCAGAGGATGTTTTTCATTCGAAAGAATTTAATGAGTTTCTGAGGAGGGAATATTAATGTTAATTGGAACTGCCTCTCACGTGTATTACTGAGAAATTCCCAGGCGGTTTTTTTTTTTCTTTTTTACAAATCAAAGTAGTTCATGTATAGCTATGCGAAATGAATCCCAGGCTAATTAATACAAAAGAAATATTCAGGCAAATAGCATTTTGCACAAAATAACTAGCTCTTCTGGTCTTATAAGTTATGAATATAAGTTATAATCATAGGTTATAACTTGTAAGTATGGCGGGAAAGTGATCTACCCCTCATCTTTTAATGGTATTCTATGCAAACATCACGAAAGTAATTATATTTGGATTTGATTAAATATATTCTTTTTGAAAATGAATGCAATTTTCTGTTGTATACTGAATTCATGGCCTCTTCTTATATTTGAATATATTTTCATTATCAAGTAGTTATTAATATTTAAGTATCTTGATATTTTCCTATTGTCGTCTGTGTTTATGTAATAATCAATTTGTTATTTCCGTTGCATTTACTGTAAATGTTATGGTGTTGATGAATGTACAGTATTGGAATTTCTTTTTCTATATAGCAAGTATTCGCTGTCTTGCGAAGAAGGGATCATGAAGATTGGATGTTTAGCTTATTTTAATACCGAAATTACGATGACTTAATATCCGACATTAATACATTACAGAAGCCGGTCGGGGCGTCATGTATTTTTGGCACCTGGGATGGTCGTAAAGGGATGCATGCCAAGGAATTGCCTTGGGTGGTTGTAGGGGGGAATGTGAGCTTTTGATGGGTATGGTGGCACACAGTTATGGGGAAGCGGAGAGGCGTGTTGAATAAACTGAAAAGCATGAACTTATTGAGAGAAACAAGCAAATTTGAAAATTTTTGGTTAAGAAGCGAAGATCAGTTATAGAGGAGACATGTGAATATTGATGCCTGATACTTCTTGCTTCTGTGCAGCTTTAGATCAGCTACTGTAGGCTATCAGTAACTGGCGTTACACCATGTGTTGCCATTATTTCTTATGGAAAATTTAGCCCCACAGATTCATGTTTGGTTTGGAGAATGAATGAAACTTAAGAGATTATCTCTCTCTCTCTCTCTCTCTCTCTCTCTCTCTCTCTCTCTCTCTCTCTCTCTCTCTCTCTCTCTCTCTCTCTCATTCTTGTAGTAGGCTTAGACCCTTTCTTATTATGCGTCATGATTATGAGGCATATAACATCTGGTTGAGAATCCTTATTTAAACCGTAAGGACAAAATGAAAACATGTTGGCCGATACTGCACACAATGAATTATCCATTATGCAGAATATCTTTCTGTCTGCGTACATTCAATTATTATAGAAAAAAATATGTAGAAAGATGGAAGTGGATTCATTAACTAGGGCCTTTAGTCTATAGAATTATTCAAGAAATGCTTTTTTTATGAAGGCATAAGTTATGAAATACCCTGAAAACTTGCTTTATCTTAGCTCCCTGATGTTTTAATCTGTTGTAGGAGAGGAGATTCAGAAATGTTTTAATGAGTGGAAAACTGTATGCTGTATATTGTTGTCAAACCAAATTTTATATTAAGGATTATGGTTCTAATCAAGAGCTGAAGATCTAGATTCTGGCTATATTAAATTGGAATGGCACTTAATTACGAATCCCATCAAAATGATCGAAAACATCTTCCTGATAAATAGCAAGAGGAATTCGAGGCAAAAGATTCTTTTGAAAGTTTAATATTAACAAAATTATGGTCAGCATTGATTGATTCTTAGCCTTCTTTTGCAAAGAAATTCTTAGAAACATTTCTTTTGCTCCACCTCTATCTATTACAGTAATTAGGCAGTAAACTGTAAGAAATAAGCCGACTTGATGACAAATGCGCAATCTTCTTCGTATTTTTACTGTAGAATACATTTTCCCTTTTGGTAACGTATCAGGAAACGGAGTTGGCGATTTTCTGTCGTTAATAGGTAACGATGTAGAAAGTAATTTTTGGCACGTCTCACAATGATGATGATAAAAGTAAGCAAAATTACTTGCGTTTACTGCCACAGACACGATCATATTGAGGAGAAATTTAAGATAAAAATCGGTGGCAGAATCTGTTAAAATGTACCGGGGATCTTGAAACGTAAGAATGTACTTCGGATTCCAATTAATTGTGTATTTACCTCCGTTTGTGCTTTTTCTTCCATCGTCTTATCCAGCTTATGTTGACTTGAGGGGTGGGTGGGTTTCGTTCCCTCAGGTACACCTTGGTCTTGGCACAGAGTGGTCTTCCTGGCCAAACTCCAGACCATAAGGTCCATATTAATAGATTTAAATATATATATATATATATATATATATATATATATATATATATATATATATATATATATATATATATATATATATATATATCAGTTTTTATGATATATTCAAAGTTTAATTATATATAATCCCTCTATTTGGTGTTATTTGAATTGCACTGGTCTACCTTGGTGTATTAAATATGATTGCCATATTTTGCTCTGCAGCCCATTCAAGCAGTTTTAGCAATTTCTATTTGTTTATGCAAGCTGCCATAATGCTACTCGGTGCGGCTGCTTAGTCTTATGACGAAAAATTTCCTTTTGGAGACCTTGGTGAAAGTCAATTTGCTAGTATTAATGAAACAAACTGAACTACCTCGTTAAATTTAGTCAGCATATTTAGTACATACCAATAGTAATTGCCTTGACTAGTATTGAAGTATCTTTTTCTTAGGTGTGTGTAGTACTTGTTATTATTTCGTTCTTGCAGTGGCGAGTGAATAAGTTAGCATTTATTCCCGAAAGGAATGAATATATATTCTAACTGCATCTTATGTTGTAATCCCTGCCGAAGATGTTCTAGAGATACATATGAAGAAAATGGTAGAGAACATGTTTCTTGGCTCATTCAGAAGTGTTACTGCATCTCGGTTAAAATAGATAAGGAAGAGAGTGTGAAATGGAGTATGATTACCTCCTCCATCGAAGTTGGATAGAGGTTATGTTTTAAATCCATGTTTGTGTGTTTGTTTCTGTGTGTGTGTTTGTTTGTGAACAGCTTCCTGACCACAATTTTAATCGTAGAGTAATGAAACTTGCAGGATTTAATTAACTGTTATGTTAAAAGCTGGAAATGATTAAATTTTGGAAGGTCAGAATCACGGTCAAGCAAAATGTTCAATTCACGTAATCAGCCATAAGTTTAGACATCATTGTCACAGACACTTCAAAATTGGTTCATTTTTGAGTGTCCCTAAATCCACACCAATTAATACATGTTAAAGTCGAAGATCAAGGTCGAGTCCAAGGTCAAACAAAAGGTCAAATTCCGGTCATCAATCATACGAGAACAATTTTAATCGTGAAGTAATGGAACTTGCAGGATTTTAAACTGTTATGTAAAGAACTGGAAATGATTAAATTTTGGAAGGTTCAAGGTCAAGGTCACGGACGAGCAAAATGTCCAAAATCAGTCCAAAAGGTCGAGAAATAAGCTGCGATAAGTTTGGACATCGTTGTCTTAGAGACTTCAGATTTGGTTCATATTTGAGTGTATGAAAATCCACGCCAGTTAATACATTTTAAGGTTAAAGGTCACGGTCGAGAAATAAGCTGACGTGGCGGAGGTTTGCGCTCTACTAAGTGCCCTTGTAGTTTGTGATCGGTTGGTTTTCAAGACTCCATAAATATTACTTGATGGGCTAAGGCATCTTTTTTCATTCTAATCAATTATTATATTATTGACGAGCAATATCTGTGCTTTTAAATATTTTGTTTATTATTTTCATTATTCCATTGTCTTGATTACTTGCTTTTAATTACTGAATTTGACATATGAAAACTGTCTGTTCATCATAGCACTTCCGACAGATAAATAAGGGAGTTGGTTTTTGTTTTGGGAATAGAAAAGGAGAAAAGAGAACCCGTAAGGAGACTTCCCACTTGGCATTTGATTCGAGGATCCAATTAAACTTTGTCATTAACCATCATATGCTTTTAATTGTGTGGGACATTAACTTGGCCGGCTTCTTGATTGGTTGTGATCACGGGGAATTTGATGTTTGCGCTCCGCAGACATTTTCATTTTCTCACGTTTGAATTACTTGTTTAAGTGTTGTCTTCGGTTGGCACGCTCTCTCTCTCTCTCTCTCTCTCTCTCTCTCTCTCTCTCTCTCTCTCACAAAATGTCTTTTGCGTACATTGGAGATAATGTTTGCGTTCACCGAAAAAAAATAGGCTCGTAGAAATTTTTTTTCCATATGAAATATTGATGTTTTAAAACAAGGGCAAACTTTTAAGAAGCTTATTTATTCCTTTGTAGGGACGTATAATAGCTTCCTTTATATTATACTAGTTTCAGGAGGATTTATTTTTAGTTAGAAATGATGAACGAACATATTTCCGGTTGGTTTCATTAACTATCCGAATACTTGATATTTGGTGTGTCGTAGACTTATATTTGATGTTAAGTGCGTCGTTCTCTGACTTCACAAACACAGTTTGTAAATTTCTTGCATAACTGCGTGTTATATGATTCTGTAATTTTACGTTTATTATGATTAAAGAAAGTATAGTTTATTGAAAAAAAAGCAAAATAAATTTGTCTAAATTGTGGTTCTAACCCATGTAGTGTTGCAATATAACATTTATATTATCATTTGTCCTGGGTATTTTCAGGGTAGTTTCGGTGATATATCTAAAAAGGTTATACTCTTGATTCTTTTCTAGGATGAGGTCTAACTTGTCTCCGGTTTTTAACACTATTGAGAAATGGTCATGCTGTTATTGTGAGTTACAGTAGTTTCATCATCACAGATTTCCGGGTATTCCATAATTATATGCAGTATTGTTACTTGAGATATCTAGTGAAAAATTTTGAGCTAAGCTACAAACGTCTAGCGTGGAAAATATGGGAAAGAATATACATTAGTGTGAGCTTGGAAGCATAAGCATAGTATTAAGAAGTACTTTATAATTAGATTGTCTTCTGATCAAGATTGACCTCATCCTTGAAACGCGTAATGTATTTTTTTTTTCTACTAGATCAGGGCCCATAAGTTTTCTGTAATGCCTTTTATTAATGAAATGTTCAGCCTTATCGGACCATATTTCTACTACTATTGATCTGTCAGCTTTTTGAAGGCTGTTGTAACAGCAGTAATTTGTAGGACTACTTCGGTTTTATATTTCTGCTCAAAGACATTTCACGTTTTACTTATTGCTGACGCATCGCAGCTGTTTTGCTAGAAGCCTTATTTATCCTCTTTGGTCTGTTGCATCCCTATTCCTTATGTTGTTTGATTTCTTGTTCTCTTTAGTGTAAGATTTTTTTCCCCTGTTCTATGGCAGGTAAAAATATGAAAAATTTTTCATAAGTTTTAATTTCTTAGATTCATTAACTATTCAGTTAGTTTGCAAAGTGCATCCAAAGTTTTTTTTACACGTGTAAGAGCTGCACCGATTTTTGCGGTCCAAGTTTTTTGTAACTTTAAAGCTATTTTTTTTTTTAACTTATGGCACCATGTTCATAAAAGAAAAATATAAAAGCATAGGTAAATAATTGGGTTCTTGGCAGGCGAATAAAAATTTGCCTGTACCTGCTGTGAAACAAATATTTGCCAAAAGTAAGTTAATAACACATTCCATTTCTTACACGATGCAATATTTTGTTAAATGTATTTTCTAGTTACATGCTTTTTGCCGCTACTTCGGTTTTGCGCTGTAAATCACCGTCATTTTTGTCGTTATAGATACGCGATGAGGAGGGTAGTTTTGAATCTTTAAAAGTAAGTTTTTTAGAAAGAGGTAATTCATTCATACATTTAGTATAAGCAAAAGCTCTGGACTTGAATTAAAACACTACATGATATATCACAAGGACTATGCAATTGCAAAATTGTGTAGGTTTCACCCGACCTATTTGGTATTAACATGGTAATTATATTTTTAAAATTGTGAGGTAAAAATTGTATTACAAAGTGCCATGAGTTTGTATACACAAAGAATACGCATTACTTTATAATGTTTATGAATCTAACTTTTAACATGGTAAGAAAGGATTTTGGCAATTGATCCAGTGTTGGGATAATTATTTCTGTCTCCTTGGAAAATAGTTGATATTATTTCATTAACTTTGAAAAGAAAACTGAGATACCGTAGGTAGAGGCCTATACGGATTTCAGCTGTATCTTGTAAATGATAATTAAGCTTTTCAGTAGCAAAGAAACATTTCCACATTATTTTAGGAATCCTTTAAAACTATTTCATCGTTGTGTTAATGTGTTGTAAAGGTTTGTCATGGAAGAAAAAATTCGATAGATTAATTACTGTAGTTATAAACGTTGGACATGGAAGAAATTTACTTGTTTCACTATACCTCCTTAAACTGTTTTGAGCTGAGTAACATGAAGTCTTAATTACAGTGAATCATGGGTTATACAGTTGTGAAGAATTGTGTTATAGCTTGCTCTCTCTCTCTCTCTCTCTCTCTCTCTCTCTCTCTCTCTCTCTCTCTCTCTCTCTCTCTCTTAACGGTTTTATTTATTTACCTAGGTTCAGTTTGGTGAACTTTTCT